>NC_064861.1:80622002-80954502 GCF_024139225.1 Suncus etruscus | reverse complement strand
GTCTTTTAAGAGGGCAAAGAATGGGGCTGGAGTGATAGCACAGTGGGTAAGATATTTGCCTTGCACAAAGCCAACCTAGGTTCAATTCCTGGCCCACTAGGATTGATTCCTGAGAGATAAACCCTGAGCACCGCCAGGTGTAGAGTCCAGAAACCCGAGAAACTTTTGGGTACCCCAAGAAGAGGAAATTACCCTAAATGCTACAGATGTCTCCTGACCAAGGAAGGAGAGGTGATGTTGAAAGGTGTCTTTTGGGTGGGGGGAGTCCACAGCCGACAGTGTTCTAAGATATCTTTGTTCATTTGTTTTTGGGCTACACCAGCAGCACTCAGAAATTACTCCTGGCGGGTTTTTTACATATGGGATGCTGGGATCGAACCCAGGTCTGTACTGGATCAGCTGTGTGTGTGTAAGGCAAACACCTATCTTTGTGCTATCTCTCTGGCCCCTCTCTAAGATGTCTTTTAAGAGCTCAATCTCAGGTCTCTCTTTTAGAAATAAGGGTATTCCAGCACATGTTATCTCTTCTAAACATTTTTCAAGTTCTTTTACTTTTTACCCGTGAATCGGGTGAAATCTGAATTTTGTCAACATCTGGCAATGACTTTCTAAACTAATGCTTGGTTGTTTGTTCTTTTAAATTAAGGTTTCAAAGAAACAAAACTGGCCTCTTTTTAAAACCATGCAAGCTAGATAATGAAGTACTGGGGGTCAACTTCAGAATGATCTGATCCTCACAAGAATGTACCTGGGCAAAAGTCTCCGAGATCATTGACATGGAAGATAAGGATTCCAATTTGTATGAAAGGTAGTTAGAGGTGAACTGCCATTGGTACAAATTGTCAAATAAACACAGGAAGGAATTGTAGCAAACACAGTAGGGCCTGTTTTACAAGTCTATTGTCGTGGATACCAGCCATATTGGAAGGAATATTCAAGTTGGGCCTAACTTATTTACAGAACTTTATTTGCAGTCTTCTCCTGGGGCCAGAGGAGATGATACAGCAGGGAGGGCCATTGCCTTGACCTCTGTGGAATCAGATTAGAATACAGGCATCCCAAATCCTGCCAGAAGTGATATCTGAGCATAGGGCCAGGAGTAATCCCTGAACACTGCCCATTTGACTCCAAAACAAAGAGTCTTCCTGATTTTTTGAAGGTTCCTATCCATTCTAGTCTGTGATTTATATGCAGAAAAAAATAAATTGGGAAAATAGGGGAAGCCCGAACTCAAGAAGTCTCTCTTGTGCTAGATTCTCTGCACCAGGGGACCAAATGTTACTTATAGCCCAGTTATTTCTATCATCACTTGCAATTCAAGCTCTCAAGTTGACTGTTTTCAGCAGGAAACAACATGGCTCAGTGGCCCAGTTTCTCCAGAAAGGGAAGGAGACACTGACGGTGAAGCACCACAAGTGAGCAGGCACTAGAGACCCCACAGCTATTCAGTCACCTCTTGCGTCTGCTTTTCCTTTAATGCTAAGAAACATTCCTATAGCCTATGTGGCAGTCACTGAGAGAGGGAAAGAACAGGGAACAACTGCCCAGCCCCAAAGATACCTCACAGGCCACCTAAGGCCAACCTGACATAGCAGTGTTGTCTCAACTCAATAAACATTACAAGGGCCAGTTGGTATCTCTAGAGACATGGCTTATCTTTCCCTCAGCAGGATGCTGAATAAAGCTTGTTTTTCCCACACCAACTCTTGCCACTCCAGGGTTGGCCTTGACATGGTGTGAACTGGACCTTGGGTTGGGCAGCCATGTGGGTTGTGGCCTGGCATCAGGCTGCCCATGTGGTCTCTTAGATGTTTGGGGCTGTCCCACATTCTGTGACCACACCCCCCACCTCCAAGCTGAGATGGAGAAAGGGGGAGCGGCAGGGCACCAGGGTGCGGGGAGATGGGGTGTGGTGAGTGGGGTGTGGAGCAGATGTCCCCCTACAGAGACCTGGGGGTGGCAGGCAGGGACCCAGCCCCATCAATGACTGAGCTTCAGAGCATTGGCATTCCCGACATGCCGTGTGAATTCCTGCCGCCCTCTCCCACCCCACAGACGGCCCCTCATGTCCCCACCCTCCACAGAGGCCACAGTCGGTACAAAAGAGCCCTGTTCCCGCAAGGAGAGGGTGTCTCTTCCTGGGGGGCTTCCGGGCTAAATGGGGTGACAGAAGCGTCAAGCCCTTTGGCTGACTCTGAGTGGGGCCAGGAGGAGACGGGATGGGGAGAGTGAGCGAGCGCCTGAGCACAGCTGCCCTGTGGGTCAGCTCAGGGCCAGAGTGGGGTTTTCAGCTCTCACCCCTCTCTTCCCACAGATGTACAACACGGCCACTTGGGGCGTGGGTCTGCAGCGTGAGAGAGCTCACAACAGACACATAGCCCAGGCCAGGCACAAATCCCTGACAGAGTCACACCTGTAACACACTTCTGCCTGCCTGTCATACACCTGGATAGATCTAGGCATGGCAATTGGGCATGTGTGTTGCACACACATGCATGCTCACACACAAATGCAAGTCTACATATATATGAACAGACACATGTCCCTGTTGGCATACCACTCTCCTCCCGTCTCAATAAGGCAGGTTACTGACAGATGCCCTGCACATCTGAGTCAGGAAGGACCCAAGAAGACATGCAGTATCTGCACAAGATAGCAACGAGGTTCTTGGGGGGGGGGGGGTGAGGGCCAGAGATGGCTTTAGCAGTTTCAGAGTCCCCATGACTCTTGAGGCCTCATGCCAACAAACAGGCATGCAAGAGTCATGGTATGAAGATGCCCGGGGTCAGAATGGGGATAGAAGAAACACGTACAGAAACCTCATTGGTGAAATGTAATGCAAGAAGATTGAGAGGCAAGGATGGCAGTTAAGAATCCCACGGGGTGGGGCCAGAGAGGTGGCGCTAGAGGTAAGGCGTCTGCCTTGCAAGCGCTAGCCTACGATGGACCGTGGTTCGATTCCCCCAGTCCTATATGGTCCCCCCAAGCCAGGGGCGATTTCTGAGCACATAGCACATAGCACCCCTGAGTGTCAAATGGGTGTGGCCCCCTAAAAAACAAAAAAAACAAAAAAACAAAACAAAAAAAAAAGAATCTCATGGGGATGAAGGAGAGATAGCACAGCGATAAGACTTGCCTTGCTCACAGCTGACCTGAGACAGACCTGGGTTGGATTCCCGGTCTCCCCTATGGTCCCTCGAGCCTTCTAGGAGTGATTTCTGAGCATAGAGTCAGGAGTAACCCCTGAGCTCCACCGGGTGTAGCCCCAAACCCCAAAATAAATAAGTAAGTAAATAAATAAATATTCTTTAAAAAAATGTTAAAAAAATAAAGAATCCCACAGGGGAGACAGGGACACATATGCACACACATGTATACATGTGCATTTGCACAAAGCTCTCATGCATGCACACATACTCATGCTTAAACATGCACATGCATGCTTTCACACACACCTGTGTGTCCCAGGTTTTGCTCATCCATAGCACTGCCCAGTCCCCTCCCAAGGCCAGATGCAGGTCTGGTCACCTGCAGTCATTCGACAGGTGTCTCCACCCCAGACCACTGTGCTGCACTCAGGAGCCCTTTAGGGCAGCTGTTCTGCAGAGCCTCTAAGAAAGATCCTTCCAATGCCACGGGCCAGTCATCTCCCAAAGTAGCCTTAGAGCACTGCCCGCTCCCCGTGGACAGCAGTGCACCAGTGACCCTCTGCCACCCGGGCTGCCTGCCTTGCACCTGCTCTCAGCCCTGCCCTTGCTCCCGCACGGCCCGGGCTTCATGCTGTGGTACTCACTTGGAAGCTCCTGTCCTGTGCCCTCTGCTCCGCCCGACACAGTCCCCTGGACGCCCAGGGTCTAGGCCCCCACTAGCCGGCCCCTCCCCTGCCCCTGGGTGCCAGGGGCCGCCTGCCTCCAGGGCCCAGCTCCTCCCTGCCCCCGGGGGAGGGGCACAAAGGGGCCCTTGTCACCGCAGCTCCAACTAGGCAGCCTGACGCCTGGGTTCCACTAGCTCCTTCCTGGAGCCCTTGGGGTGCTGCCTCAGGAGCGTCCCCCTTTTCTGGTGCCCCACCCTGATTCTGGACCCCTCTGAGGGGGTCCTGATGTTCTGGACATCCTAGCTCTGGACATCCAGGACAGGGGGTGTTGTGCTTGGCTACTCTGGCGGGACCCTTGGTAGCGATGCTCCCTCCGCATGACCTCAATCCCAGCAGGGCCGTGTGGGGGTTGGGGGGGGCACACACCTGTCCATACTGGCTCCCAGCATCACCTCCACCTGCTCTAGACTACCCTCCCTGTCACACTGCTGTCCAAATCAGACCTGTTTTCTGAGTCCTTCTCACCTTCAGAAATGACCTTGAGCAATGAGTGACTTCTCCATAAGAACATTTTGCATGTTTCTTTCTGCGTCCTTCACAGAGGGGTAGAGGAGCAGCAAGGCAGTGGGAAGGTGTAGGTAAGGGCTTCTCAAATGCCCAAGACACCCTCACAAGACCTCTGTGCTTGCTCCTTCCTCCAAGAAGCCTTCCTGTCCTGCCGTCCACAACCTGCACATCCTCAGAAGTTCCCCTACCCTCGGTACCCCAAGCCCTCAAGCCCTTGCAGTTCTGTCTTGTCAGAACCACTGCACCTTTGCCAACTGGCATTTCAGGAGCTGCTCCACCACCATTACAGAGCTTGCCTGCCCGTCTGTCTGTCCACTCTCCAGCAGAGGAGGCTATGTGGACATGGCAGTGACCCCTGTCATCTCAGCGCTACCCACTGCTCATAGCCTTTGGGGTTACCGCTATGGACCATGATCCAGAGCTGTCTGATCAGTCTGCCTCCTGCTCACCTTTAGGTAGGGGGAGAGAGCAAGAAGGGAATCCCTGGGACCCCGAGCAAGGAGAGAGAGTTGGGGCGGGGGAGGTAGTGCCACCCCTTTGCTAAGCTTCATGATGTCAGCCGCTGCCCGTGCCTTTCCCAGCCAGGGACAAAGACTCATTGAGAGCCGGGTGTGGCCTGGACGCCTGGTGCTGGGACTTGCAGGAGGACACTGAGATCCTGGGTGCTCCAGTTGCTGTCTTCAGCATTAACCCAACCATCTTGGATGGGTGCCTCTGAGGTGTTGGGGATCCTAGTTCTGTGTGCTGGAGGCTGAGCCTTCTGGGAAGGATGCAGAACCCAGTGCCCCCCTACCCTCACCCCAAAGGGTGTGATTGCTGAAATTCAAAATCTCAAGACCCAGGCAGGGAACATGTTCCTGAGTACGTTGGGGTTGGGGTTCTCAGCCCCCACTGCCAGGTTGGCATGAGGCAAGTGTGTCAGCTAGGTAAATGCTCCCCAGCAATACTACAATTGGAGACTTTCCTCAGGTGTTTTCTTGGGGTCAGGAGTCAGCTCTAAAGGACAGTGTACATACTTGCATGTGGGAGCTAAGTGTTTGACCCCTAGCATCACTGGGAGGGACCGCTGAGACCCAGTAGCCAAACCAAGACCCTTCTTGTCCTGTGTAGCTGATGTGACTGGGAGACCAAAAAGGCTCAGCCCCCTGACTTCATGGTTGTGGGGTTCATCCAAGCTCTCTCAGTAGTAGTTCTCTCTTTTATTTGTTTTGTTTTTGGTTCATACCCGGCGGCCCTCAGGAGTTACTCCTGGCTCTGCACTCAGAAATTGCTCCTGGCAGGCTCGGGGGATATGGGATGCTGGGATTTGATCCACCAATTATTCTGAATAGGCTGTGTGCAAGGCAAATGCCCTACCGCTGTGCTATCTCTCTGGCCCTTGGTAGTAGTTCTTGTGAAATATCTTGCAAGGCACCTGCCTCTCCTACAGCTGTGACTCAAATCCAGCTCAAATCCCAGCTCTAAAGATGGTCCCTCAGCATCACCAAGCAAGGCCCCGAGGAGAGTCAAGTGTGGTCCCTGAGCACCTCTGAATGTGGCCAAATAAAATCAAGTAAAATAAACAAAACCAAGCAAAGTTCCTTTGGGGCAGGATCAAGCCCATGACTCACTGCTTTAAAAAAAGGGGGGAGGGGCGGCGAGGTGGCGCTAGAGGTAAGGTGTCTGCCTTGCAAGTGCTAGCCAAGGAAGGACCGCGGTTCAATCCCCCCGCATCCCATATGGTCCCCCAAGCCAGGGGCAATTTCTGAGTGCTTAGCCAGGTGTAACCCCTGAGCATCAAACGGGTGTGGCCCGAAAAACCAAAAAAAAAAACAAAAACAAAAAAAAACACCCTCAAATTTAATTAATTAATTTCTATTGTTGGAGATTCTGTGGTTTACAACAGCATTAGCAGTGGTTTCTAATTCACATAATTCCAACAGCCAGGACCAAGTACTTGCCTTAATCACAGCTGAGCAAGGTTTGACCCCCAGCATCCCAAATGGTCCACCTGGTACAGAGCCAAAAGGAATCCCTGAACATCACCAGGTGTGGCCCCTAGAACCAAAACTAATAATACAAATAAAATAAATATATAATCCTAATCCCAACACCCTTCTTTAATATTCTCTCAAGTGGCATAGGCTGAGGGTACAAATGAAGAGGTACTTGCTACCCTTAACCAAATAGGCAGCTTCCTCTGGGGGGATCTCCAAATGTGACTCCCAAGCAGGTAATAGCTACCTCTCCTGGGCCTGGGTCCAGCTCACATCCACGGAGGCAAGTGCCCGCAGCCTGTCTTTCTAGATTCTGGAATGATGCCTCTAGAATGAGCCAGAGGTTTTGCTCAGAGGGCAGAAAAAGCCCTGGGTGCGCTGAAATGTTAGCAGTTAGAGGATTCCTGCTACCCAGATTTCTGGAGGAACCTCAGAAGCCTCCTCCTCTCCTCAATACAAATCCTTAACCCCAAGGGGACATTTCACTGTTTCCAACACCTATCCACTTAGTCCCGCAGGCTGTGGTAGCACAGCAGCCTGGGAGCTGAGTACTTATGCAGCTGGTTCCTTGCGTGTGTGGATTCCTCTTTCTTTCCCTGCTGCTCTGGGGGCAGGGTTTGTCTTAGAAACACCTCTCCTGTCTGAGAGCTTGGGTGATTGGAAGGCAAGGGGTGCAGGACACACTGATCTGACCTCCGTTTGTGTTTTGTTTGGCACACGGAATGTTGATTTACAACATCAAATTCCTTTCATCAGTTGCCAGGATTTTCAAAAATCAGGGGATTTCGCACAAAAATAAAAACTTCCCTCCCCTTGAGAAGAAACTCTAGCTATGTTTGGCTTGTCTCTGGCTGGACACAGTGGCCTCTCCAAGACCCAAACCCTGTCCCCACCCTATGGAGTGGTGGCATGAACGTCACTTCATCAAGATGCTTCATGGTTTATGTTTTCCTGTAAGTGACAGTGAAGAGGCCTGAAAGATTGTTCAGTGGTCAGAGGACAGTGTGCAAAGTGACCCAAGTTGGTACCAGGGCACTACAACTACCCCTAGTTCAGCACTGCAGATGTACTCCTGAGGGGGCCCCAGAACCACTGAGTTAGGATAACACCGTATGTTCCTATCTTAGCTTTGAATAACCCAGCCCAGGGGACTTAGGCCAGAATAGATACTCCAAGGTATTGAACACAACTTCTTGGGAACCTTCCAGCAAAGAACAAAGTGAAATGCATCTTTTTTGGGGGAGAGGGAGTGGGGCACACCCAGTGACGCTCGGAAGTTACTCCTGGCTATGCACTCAGAAATCGATCCTGGGGGCCGAAGAGGTGGCGCTAGAGTAAGGTGTCAGCTTTGCAAGCGCTAGCCTAGGACAAACCACGGTTTGATCTCCCTGCGCCCCATATGGTCCGCCCAAGCCAGGGGCGATTTCTGAGCACATAGCCAGGAGTAACCCCTGAGTGTCAAACGGTTGTAGCCCAAAACAAACCAGAACAAAACAAAACAACCCAAACAAACAAACAAAAAAAGAATCATTCCTGGCTTGGGGAACCATATGGGATGCCAGGATGCCGGGGGATCGAACCACAGTCTGTCCTGGGTCAGCCGCATGCAAGGCAAATGCCCTACCGGCATGCCACGTTCAGGCCCCATGTGAAATGCATCTTAGATTTATTTCTAAAGTTTTGGTTTTGTTCGTTTTGGTTGGGGTATGAGGAGTTTTGGGGCCACAGCTGGCAGTGTTCAGGGTTTTACTCTTTATCTCTGCACTCAGGGATCACCTCCTAGATGGGCTTGGGGGGACAAAAAAGGATGCTGGGGGATCCAAGTCATCTGTGTGCAAGGCAAATACCTTTATCCATTCTACTCCCTCGCTCTCTATCAAATAAGTTGAAGGAGTACCAAGGAGAGGGAGAAAATTCCTAGTGAAGATGAGAGGGAATCTTCAAGCTCTCAGGTACTAAGGCTGATCCCGTGTGAGGAGATCTTCACATCTGGGTGCCCAGGCCAGCCTCTGCACTTGCTTAAACGGCCTTCTGAAATGCCAGTGTTAATCTCAAGACCCTTTTCTTTTCTTTCTTTTTTTTGAGAAGGGATGTGGGTTCTGGGCCACACTCAGTGGGGCTTAAGAGTTACTCCTAGTTCTGCATTTAGAAATCATTAAAAAAAAAAAAAAAAAAAAGAAACCATTCCTGGCAGGCTCAGGGGACTATATGGGATGATGGGGATGGAACCTGAGTTGGCTGCGATCAGGGCAAGCATCCTACCCACTGTGCTATCACTCTGGCCCTTCAAGACTTTTCTACTCTACAAAAATTAGAGGACTCCATGTTCATCTCCTTCTAGAGATGACCCTGGCCAGCCAGTTTGGAAGTTGGCAGACAGATTTAAGTGCAGTGGTCCTTAAACTACAGCCCATGGGCCACATACTGTATTTGTTCCCATTTTGTTTCTTCACTTCAAAATAAGATATATGCAGTGTGCATAGGAAGTTGTTCATAGTTTTTGTTTTTACTATAGTCCGGCCCTCCAGTGGTCTGAGAGACAGTGAACTGGCCCCCTGTTTAAAAAGTTCAAGGACCACTGGATTAAAGTATTAAGCTTTAAAAAAATAAATAAAATAAAATATAGGAACCAAAGAGATTTAAAAAAATTAGAGGACTCCAAAGAGCTTTTGCTTACATGCCTTATTTATGTCTAAAGTTGCTTCATGTGTTAGTTGAACCTGGGGACAGCCCCGAGCACAAGCCTACAACACAACTGTTTGGGTGCAGTAACATGCTATGATGTCGGGACACTAGGAACTTTGGGAAAGTTCCACTCTGGAGGGACAAAGACCAAAAGGGATGAACTTGGTCAAGAAGTTTCCACCTAAGTGGGGTCCAGAAAGAGGCACACTTTAAAGAACCTTCTAGATCTTTGACCCTGTGAGTTGGGTGTTCAGAGAAAGGCAGTTTGCAACAAGCCTCTATCTTTCTTTTGTTTGTTTGTTTTTGGGTCACACCCGGCAGCACTCAGGGGTTACTCCTGGCTCCATGCTCAGAAATCGCTCCTGGCAGGCTCAGGGGACCATATAGGATGCCGGGATTCAAACCAACGACCTTCTACATGAAAGGCAAATGCCTTACCTCCATGCTATCTCCCCGGCCCCAAGCCTCTATCTTTCAAAGTGGGGCAACCGCTTGGCTTTTTTTGGGAGGCCACACTCGATGGTGCTTGGGGGTTATGCCTGCCTTGGCACTCAGGAATCACTTCTGGTGGGCTGAGGGGAACCATATGGGATGCCGGGGATCAAATCCCGGTAGGCTGTGTGCAAGGTAAATGCTCTCTCCGCTATGCTATCCCACCATCCCGAGTGGGGGAACCACTTTAAAGAAATTTCCTTCCAGAAGTCCTTGTACACTCCACCCATGCCCCATTACTGTTCTCTGCACTCTCACTAGAGCACTGGTCCTCACAACACAGACCTCAGATAAGGCCCTGGCAGAGGTTTTTGTTTAAGCAAAAGAGGAACAAACAACTGGTTTGGAGGCAGCAGAATCAGATAATTTATTTGGAGACATTCATGGTACTGAGAGGTGGCAGGGAGAATACACAATAAAATGCAGGGTGCGGGGTGTTACGACTTGCACGTTGGATCCCAGGCATGGGATGTTACGTTTTGCAGCAGATTCCACATGTTTTATGACAGCAGTTACAGCAGAAGACACAGATAGAGAAATGGGAATCGCGCTTCCAGCGTTTTGGAAACAAGGACTGGGGAAAGAAGGAGCATCAGTGAGTGAGTGGCAAGCATGGAGGGGGTGGGCAGGGCTTCCCAAGGCTCCCCGAGTTCTTACCTTAAAGTCTTTCTGGCTTATGATTGAAGAGTCCATACTCTGCAGCTCTGTCTGCTGGTTTGCCTGCCAAAGCAGACTAGCAGTGAGCAGGTAGGCCCCACCCACTGGCTGCTCCAGCAAGCTCTAATCTTCTTCCCCCCCCCCCCCCCCCCCCGCCCCCAACACACACACCCATTCCCCAGAGCTCAGGAACATAGACTCTACTGCTGGCAGTGCACAGATTGGAGGGAAATGGTAGTCATGCGCTGGTCCTTGGATGCTTCCAGCAGCCCCAGGGACCACTGGAGTCCATGACCCTCCAGGAGAGACACTGCTTCTCTCCTCCAAGGCCCAACTTTAATTGGATCCTCTCACAAAACACTTGTGCCTGCCAGCTTTACTCCCCGAACAAGGGCACCCCCAAACACACAGTGCTACTGCTACTATGATCCTCCTTGAGGCCATTCGTGAGTTGCAGTCATGATTTGATATTTACCTTTTCTCTGTCCATTGATGAATTCCTGGCCAGGGTGAACTGCGCACACACACACCCCAGCCCCAGCAGAAAGTTCATTTACCTTGTTCATGCCTCATCCCCATAGCCTTGGACTTAGTGAGGGTGGAATTTTAGGGACCCCCCCCTCAGTCCTTGCCGTCTCCCCTGTTCTTTTAGCAGCCCACCTGCACTCTGCCCAGTGCTAAGGGACCCTGAGGCTCTGCTCATGATCTGAGTCCTCAGCATGGGGGTCTCACCTGCTTGGAGAGAATGGCAGTGCTGGCCAGACTGGCCAGGAGGAGGAGCAGGAGGCAGGCGGCTTGTGCGTTCCGGACCATCGTGCGAGTCTGGATGGCAGGTGCAGTGCTGGTGTCTGGGATTCAGTCACGGTGGCTTTTATGGGACCTGCTGGGGGCGGAGGGGTGCTGAGCCCCCTCCCCTTTGCCATAACTCATTTCCAAGAAGGTGGTGGCGCCAAAAAGGCGGGTGCGATAAGCCGGAACAGAGTGAGTGGGGGACAGGGTTGTGTCATCAGCAGTCTGAAGAGGTGTGTCCAGGGGGTGGGGCCGCCTCACACACGCCTCCAGCCGCTGCCACCTGGGGGGCTTGCCTTGATCCACCTGCACCCTGCTGACCCATACCAAAGTTCTTTGGCCAATGAAGCCCAAGGTCTCCAGGTACTCTCCACGGTTGCCAGCATTTGGGATTCCAGTTACACACAAACACACATAGCTGGAAGGAGAGGGGACACCACAGCTTCTTGTCCACACACAGGTCAATGTTTGGGAGGCTTCCAGGTGCCAGACCTAAGAGTGGCTTCAACCTACTCGTGACACCCCACCCAGGCTCTGCTCTGTACTCAAGGGGCACCATTGATCTCAAGGGTTGAATCCCCACATGCCTCCTGAGACCAGTCCTCAAAAGACAGGGGTGTGGAAGGGAGGATTGGGGACCCCTAGACACTGCCGGGCTCTGGCCTGGACAGCTCTACTCATTGCCAGGCTGCTCTGCCTCCCACAATACAGAGGGCATGGTGGGGGATTTGGGAGGCTGCCGACCACTCATTTGCTCTTCCACATCAACAGCTCCATGGAACACGTCCCTGCTTCCCAGGGCAAGCGTTCCTATGTGGGTGACAGAGTCCCGCAGTGGTGGAATCACACCAGCCACTGTTTACCCCTCCACTGCAAAGGGATCCCCCATCACTGCACTGGGAAGTACAATCGAAGGGGAGGTGCTTTGTATGGCAAGAATAGATTGGGGGACCCAGAGACCTTGACTAGATGGATATGGGGCTTTGCCATCTCCCCTTCGACTTCATCTAAGGCTGACAGCGTTGAGCCACCACTGGATCTCAAGGACCCCACACCGAGAAGCGAGCATTTCTCTCCAGCCCTGTGTCCCTCCAAGACACATCCAAAACCAGAGAACTGGTCAGGAAGCAGGGCCTGTCAGCCAGTACTCCAAGCTCACCCCAACAGTCTTGACGATGGCATCTGGGCTGTGAGGGTGTAAATAGCCAGGAAAGGTGGCAGCTCTGAGGCCCTTAAGGGCCTTTGGGGCAGGGGTGGTGGAACTCAGCAAAGGAGCCCTACAGGCCTGGATCTTGGAGCAGAGAAGCTGCAGGGGGCTGGAGGTAAGGGCTGAGTTCCTCCCCTGACTCCAACATATGGCAGCATCCCCCAGACCCCTGGACACCACTGCATCTCAGTGGCTCAGACAAGGTTGCATCATCCACCAGGGTCAGGGGTCACAGCACAGGCGCCAGAGCCGCAGAGCATGGCGACAGGTTGCCGGGCCAAACTCAGCTTCCTGGCCATCTGCCCTCCCTGGGGGTGGGGGGCTCAAGGCCAGGCCCCACTATTGGCTGGTGCTGAGGGGAGGGCTTTGGGCCTCAAGAGCAGGGCCTGGAGCCAGGCCTGTGTGTAAGAACTGGTGACATGGGAGACCCCAGCTTCTCTGGAATTGTGGGACACAGCCTTGACCTCAGCTCCCCAACCCCATTTGTCTCACGTGAGGCCTCGAGAACTGTCATCCCTTACGCTGTCCATCCCTGCAGGACCAGTAGACAGGGCAGGGGTGGGGAGGAAAGGGCTCAACAGCACTGCCCCAGATACTCCATAGACCACCCACCTTCCCAAGAGGAACAGACAAGCAAAGACAAGGCGGGGCCACACAGGGCCAGTTTATTGCAGTTAAATACCTCTCTCTCTCTCTCTCTCTCTCTCTCTCTCTCTCTCTCTCTCTCTCTCTCTCTCTCTCGTTTTTTTTTTCCATTGTTCCATAAAGAAAATTAACACACATACACCCAGTAGGAGCAGGGACCAGAAACAAGAGGGGGGCAGGGTGGGGCTCGGCCGCCCTGCTCGGTCAGGCCCCGGCGTATCCAGCCTCCCTCCTCTTCCCATGAGCACCCCATCTTGTCTCCGTCCCACTGGAGACAGTGGTGGGCCCTCCTGGCTCCACCGTTGGCCTCCAGGGCAGAACATTCGTGGGGGCTGGGAATAGAGACTGACAGACAGACAGGGGAGGGCAGGGGATCATTTCCAAATCAAGGAGAGCAATGGGCGCGTATTCGCAGAAATGCATTTTGTCTCCCCGGTTTGTTTTCGTTAAAAATCTACTATAAAAAAACGCAGCTGGGGGAGGGGCATGCGCCCCTCTCTGTGCTAAGGGCTGGGGGCGGGGCGGGGGCATGGGGGGGGGCGGTTGTCACTGCCGGGTGCTCTCGCCCACCAGTTCCAGGTTGTGCTGCTGCAGCTGGGCTCGGAGCACGGCGTTCTCGTTTTTCAGCTCCTCGATCTGGCAGACAACGACAGGGACACGGAGCCAGCAGCTGGCTCCTGCACCGGTTTGGGGGGGGCGGAGGGGCTCCCGGGACCCTGCCCGGCTCCCACTCGGGACACACCTGCTGCCTGAGGAGCTCGTTGTCCATTTGCAGCCGTTCGGCCTCCTTGAAGGTCTCTTGCATGCGCTGGTTGGTCTGGCGCAGCTCCCGGATGTAGTCACAGGCCTTGGACAGGATCCCTCCTTTACTCTGCGGGTGCACCAGGGCCTCAGAGGTGGGGAATGATAGCTCGGTGTCTGGTGCAGAGCAGTGAGAGGGGGAGCAGGGGGCAGGGGCCTGGGGAGTGGGCACTCACCGCTCCCGTCTTGCTGTTGTCTGCGTTACAGTCTGGAATGATTTTTGAAAGCTGGACGATCCAGTTGTTGATCTTGTCCCTCCGCCGCCGCTCCACTGCAAGGGGGACAAGAGCCACGGTTGTACCTCCTGCTTGTCCTGCCTCAGTGGCTTGCTGAGGCCATGGCATTTGCCAGTGCAGACTGCCAAGCCCCAGCCCCAGCCCCAGGCACAGATCTTCTCCAGGGACGAACACAGGCAGCTCGAGAGAACCACACATGCCCGTAGGGCAGAACTGACCACAATGGTCAGTGGGTCCTTCTGGCCTGTCCTGATCATGGTCAAATGTCTGGCAGTAACTGGCATTGCCAGGAAAAAGGGAAGCCATGGCTTCAAAGGGCCGTGGGGAGGGGACAGTCCTTCACAGACCCCTGGGGTCCCTCTGCTCCCCTCAGGGCCAAGAGCATTCACTGTCCAGCCTGCAACTGATTCTGAACACATCTCACTCCTGCTTAAAACCCGCCCCAAGGGCCAGGAAGGTGGCGCTAGAGGTAAGGTGTCTGCCTTGCAAGCGCTAGCTAGAGTAAGACGGACCAGACTGTGGTTCGATCCCCTGGCATCCCATATGGTCCCCCCAAGCCAGGGGCGATTTCTGAGCGCATAGCTCAGGAGTAACCCCTGAGCGTCAAACGGGTGTGGCCCAAAAACCAAAAAAAAAAAAAAACCCGCCCCAAGGGCCCCCGGGGTCACGGTACAAATGCAAAGATGGACTCTTCCAGGGGAGAGGCCCCACTGGGCTTCGGGACACCAGGAACACAGACCAAACAGCTGGTAGTAACAGAAACCTGCTGAGCCCTCAGTGAAGAGTAGCACACTTGGGCTTTATTTCCTATTGTCAGGACCGCACTCCATGGCTGCCCCTTCACACTGGGCTGGCATCTGCCTTCCTTCCCTCTGACCTCTCATGGGGGTCACACTATATGTTCAGGAAAGCGGCCCCAGAATTCCTCAACAGAGTCTGCTGAAGCAAAGCACAACACTGCCTGCCCTACCTTCCGAGCACAGAACTAGCCCGGGAAAGTACAACTGTCCGAACTCTGCCCCACACACCCTCTCGTGCCTGCTGGGACAGTTCATGAATAACGCAGGTGGTGTGCAGGCAGGAGGCAACCGGGGTACACCAATGGGATTCGGGAGGTGGCACTGGGAGACAGGGAAAGGAGCTGCCCTCGGACCCAGCTGATCCTTCCACACTAGCCAGACCATCTGCTTCAGGCACTTGGCTGCATCCCCAGGTGTTCTGCAGCACTCAGCACCCACACTTGGGCCTGGTGGTAATCCATTCCTTTCTGCAGACTCTCTCCCTAATCAACACCCCTCCACCCGTTCTCTACTCTTCCTCTTCCTCGCCAGACTCCTTGTCAATGCCATAATGATGATGGATGTGGCACGGAGCCTGCCTCATGTTGACACCAGCTTCAGCAGCATCACCTCCTCACAGGGGGTGGGGTGGGGTGGGGTGGGGAGGGACGACACAGCGACAGGACGATAAGGCCCGAGTCTGAAAATTGTGGGTGTAGAAGCAGCAGCAGGACCTGGCCATGCTGCCTGCTAAGCTCCAGAGGCTGATTCAACAGCTGGTGGTTCCTGGGCTCTTTCTCCGCCTGCACACACACACACGCATATATACACACACAGAGCACGCAGTCACGCCAACATTACCCCTCAGGCACTCCACTGGGATCACCACAGGCACTCTTTGCTGCTGCCACCAGGGGGCAGAGCAGGATGTGGGGCACAGCCCCAGTGTCTAACAGGACTTGCTACTGCCCTGCTGTGAAGCCAGGGTGGACTCCATCTGCCAGGGATCTGGCATGAGGCATGGGCTCATCTGGGAACCGCACAAACCCCACCCTGAAGGCCAAGAACGGCAAACTAATGGATGAGTTCACCTAAGGGGTCCTGGATTGTGCATTTCTCCTGCTCTGTACCGCTAAGGTGGTAGGGGTCTTATGGGGATAGCTCTGAGGTCCCCTTATTAGGGTCTGTCTGAAGGAAGGGGGATCAGGCAGAGAGGTGCTCAGATCTCCAAAAGTGTGACATGAAGACACTCAGAGTATATGCAGAAATTGGACGAAGGCCACCCCCACTCTAGGACCGAGTCCCTGGGCCATCTGCTAAATCAGCAAGACCCTGGCTGGGGGTCAGCTTGTGGCATGGGATGATAGATAGTTCAGAACATTTGAAACGGAAGATCGGTGAGGGGATGAATGATATTTTAAATAGAATTTGGAAGTCAAAACTGCCACAAATCTAGTCAGAGACACAATGAAAGATCACATGGCGGTTAGTCTGATCACCTCAGTCAACAGCTCAGTGCACCCCCTCCAGCCTGGTAGAGATAAGTCACCCCAGTATGCACAGCACTTCTCCCAGGAGAGACCCCAGCCCAGGCCTCCCTCTCAATGAACACCAAAGAACTGAACCAACACTACATGCTCTCTGGTCAAAGCACGTTACAAAGATCATTAACAAAAAGATATTTAGAAACCCCACAAGTATTTGTAAATTAAGCAACATACTTCTTAATAACACATGGGTCAGTAAAGGAATCGCAAGGGAAACTGGAAAATATCTGACCCCAAAACAATGAAAATATCATAGACCCAAACAGGGTGCAGCTCAGGCAGCGTCCGAGTGAAACTTGCAATAATACAGGCTTATTGCACAAGGGGGTGGGAGGGGGGGGGCTGTAAGTCCTGGGGAAAGCCCCAAAATTTAACCCAAAGCATCAAGAGGGGGAACCAACAGAGGAGAAAGGGCGGTTCCATCCAGCACCCACTATCAGATTCTGTGTACAGATCTGGGCTACTGCTTTTCCAGAACTGGCAATGGTGAATCCCAGTTCACACACTGCACCTTGGCTGGTGCTGCAGGGCAGCCTGGCCCTCCTTCCTGATCTACTGTGTCCCTGAAGCAATTAGGGAGACCACCCCTGGCCCTGGGAGAGGCCGGGAATTGAGTTTCAGCAAGACTCAAGGGACGGCAACAGGAAGCGGGGGCCCTGACTTTGGTTCTGGAGGACTGTGACAGGGAAGCTGTAGAAACAGGACCAGGCCTGGGAGCCTGTGGGGAGCAAGACCACAGTTGCTCTAGGTGCCCAGAAGGAGGGTTTGGAGGGACAGCTGGAAATGGGGTGTGGAGTGCAGTGGGAGTATCGGATGCTCACTCAGAGCAGCATGACCAGCAAGGACACTCCTGAAAGGGTGGGGACCCGTCCATGACCAGGATGTGGGGAACCCTTCCCAGAGGCCAACAGAGGAGCCAGACCATCAGAAACCTGACAGCTAAAGCCTTTGGCAGCTGGGACAAGCAGAATCTGTCCTGACAGACTTCTGGGGTCCCTGTAACCTGTTGTCCTGGACCCCACTCTAAGGAGTACACGAGGTAAGAGAAGCACAGAACACAGAAGCACAGAAGCAGGTGGAGGATGGAAGGTTCTCGAGACTAGGGGAGTGGATAGGCACGAGGTGCCTGGAGCCAGACAAGGAAAACAAGACAGGATTTGGCAATGCAGTTGCCCCAGGTGACCTCAAATGGAGCTGTTTAGGCAGAGAAATGAGCCAGATTGTCGAAGGCACAAGAGGAGGCATAGGGTGATGGGCAGAGGGCAGGCAAACACGTGTCAGGTGGAGACAGCGAGGCTGTGGAGAAGGCTGCCTTCTGCAGATGGGGGCCAGTACTCACTAGGTGGGGACAGAGAGACAGTAGGGTGATGAGGCCAGATGGTCTCTCATTGGGGCAACAACACGCCCACATGTCTCCACTGGCTGAGTTCATAGAGAAGTGATGTCGACGCCCTGGCACAGAGGATGGCAGGGGAGCAGCGACCCTACGGCTAATCCTGGCCAGGGACCGACCTGCATGCCAGCATCATGCCACCCATCACAACCTCTCGGCTGGGGTATGTAGTTCCACCACACCTTCTGTGCAATCTTAGCCTTCTTATCCTCCAGGGTCTCCTCACCCTCCGACTTGCCCTGCTACAAACCCAGTGGCAGAACCAGGGAGCCTTGTAAGACCTATGTGATCTGGGCCTGGCCAGCCCTCCTGCCCACCAACTCCACAACTTCCTTGAGCCTTCTCTAAACCCTGTGCCTTCAGACATGCCTTAGGCTTGGCCTTAGGCCCCGAAATCCAAGAGCAGCCCATCTGCTCATCCCTGCCACTCCCTACAGTTCCAGTTCCCTCTCTAAGGCCAGTTCTCTTTCCTTCAAGGGACTCATGCTTGTCACGCCATACCTTTGTGTCCTTTCTGTCTCACGAACCACAACAAATACTCGGAGCAATACAGACTGTCCCGAGGCACAGGAGACAGAACCTGTATGCCCAAGGAGGCCTGGACACAGCCATGAGAACCCACAGTGCAGGCACCACCACCTCTAACCCCAGCATCCAGGGCTTTCCTAGATTCCAGGTTCCCTAAGTCCCTTCTCAAGTATCCAGGCAGCAAATTATACTCAGGCCACGCCCAGCATTCCCTCCAGTCCAGGCCCCCTCCCTGGAAGTGTGGCCTGCTCCATCAGCACATAAACACGATCTCTTGTTTTGTTTTGTTTTTGGGTCACACCCAGCACTGCTCAGCAATTACTCCTGACTCTGCTCAGAGATCACTTCTAGCAGGCACAGGGGATCATATGGGATGCCGGGATTCAAACCACTGTCCATCCAGGCCAGCTGCGTGCAAGGCAAACGCTCTACCGCTGTGCTATCTTTTTAACTGAACAAGAACTCTTCTGAAACCCCTGGATGCTCCAGACCAGGTCCAAGCCTGCTTGCTGCCAGCCTCTCTCCACATCAGCAAATCCTTGCTGAATGTTACTGGTGGGGAGGGGGGGGGGCAGGGTGTCCTCTGAACCCACATGCTGCCTGCCTATCACATTGGCCACTCACTGACTTGGAGCAGGAGAGTAGAGGGCCAGAGGAGACAGTGTGCAGGGCCACATGAGCTCAGGATGGCACCTGCTGCTTGGAAAGGGCAGATGTGCCAGGCATGGAGCCTATCACTCTGCAGCTGTGCCACCTCCCTCTCAGGCCTTGCTCCAGACAAACAGGGGCTGGAGGGCAGCAGCCTCAGCCTCCTTATTAGAGAAACCAGAACAAACCCCCTTCTAGAGGAGAAAATCCCTGCCCACCTCTCACTCTCAATCACTGAGAACGGAAAGAGTAGCCCTGGGTCTGAGGCACACATGCTTTGTATCCCTAATGATTCAAGTTCGATGCCCCAGAGGGCCCCGAGCACCAATAAGTGTGGGCCTAGTGTCCCAGGTGCAGCTAGGCCCAAGCAGCATCATGTCTTTGAGCACTAGCCAGTCCAAAACACACTCTGAGCACTGGCCAGGAGTGCAGGCCTTGCTTCCTGCCCATCAAGTCCAGATGACCATTTCCCCTTCTCCACATAACCCACAAGTAGCCCTTCCTATGCGCCTCCTCCTCCACTTACCTTCATTGTGCTGAGCTCTCCTCCTCTCATCTCGGGGCGTCCTGGTTCCATCTATTTTCCTAGCAGAGGAGGGAAAAAGTGGGCAAGGTGGGTGCAGGCCCAATGGGACAAACAACTTTTTTTCCCCAGATAAACCTAGTCAAGATGGGGGAGCCAGCTCCTTCCTCCTGCATGTGGCCAAAACCTCCCCAGTCCGTCCAAGCATCCCCAAGATCCCCACCATCTTGGGACCCGATCTCCTGCACCTACGGGGAGTAGGGATGTGTCCGGGGTGCAATCGTCCTCTGTGTTCCTGTCTGAAGCACATCCTGGGGCGTCATCATGACATAGAACTGGCCTGCTGAGAGAGCCAGAGTTAGTGCCCAAAATGGGGCAGTCAGAACAGGGCCGGGATGGAGGGTCGCTGCCACCCCCTGGCTCTTCTCCCTTTTACCTCCAGCCTGCAAGCTCTGGTCTGTGGTCTGCACAGACACAGCAGTGGTGTCGCCCACGCTGGACGCCGGGAAATAGGCAAACCGCGCCTCCCCGCTGACAGCTTCGGCCGCCGGGCTGCCGCCATTGCTGAAGGGGTTCTGTATGACGGCCTGCGGGGAGACACGGGGCAGGTGGGTTCTGAGCCATCGTGGAGCCCCCACCCAATCCCATGTTGCTATGCTGGTGTGGGGAGTCCCTCTGGATGTCTCTCTGGGGTCCTGGGTCTCAAACAGCTACTCAGAGCCACTTCTGGGGCTATCACCTCTACAAAACTTCCCTTCCAAACTCTCCCATTTTGGTGGAGGTTAAAAAAAGAGAGAGAGAGAGAGAGAGAGAAAAGTGATGCTCCAGAGCTGTAGTCCAGGGTGTCACTAAGGCAACGGGGACTGGGCAGCAGGTGCTGAAGACAACCTCTGCGCTCCACCTGCCCCCTCCCTGGGAACGTGGCCGGCTGGTGGGTGTCCCCCGTCTTCATTCCCTGGGAGCGTGCTGGACACCTACCAGTGGGAAGGGTGCTGCGGGGCCTGGGGGCACAGAGGCGGCAGCGGGGCCGGGGCGCTGGGCCGCCCCATCCACACCCACCTGGGTCACAGCCTGCTGCCCCCCGGCGAAGGCGGCGGTGGACACGACGCTCACAGCGCCCGCCGTGTCACCCTGGCCGTCCAGCTGACCGTCGGTCACCTGGACTACACGGTATGTCACCTGCAGGGGGAGGCAGAGCAGTGTGAGCAGCGGTGGGCGCGAGCGGGCCAGGGCCAAGGAGCCGGGGCCTGGGGTCGGGTAGGGGGGGCCAGCTGGGTCCAGGCCAGGCCGGGGGGGCTCCCCCGCATTTGCACTGCACTAGGGCCGGACTGCAGGGGGGGTCTGGCGACGCCTCACCTGCCCTCCATTATTCTCTGTGCGGAACTGGTACTGGATGTTGTGATCGCCGAACGCCGCCTGCTGGACACTAGCGATGGCCACGGCCGTCTGCTCCTCGGCTCCGGGGCCGTCCCCGCCTGCGATCGCGGGGGTGGATGGGGTGGGGGGGGGGAAAAAAAGGAGCTTCAGCTCATCCATAGCTCTAATCAAAACCAGAGAAAACCCCCCTCTTATGCACCCCTAATCCACACCCTGCGCAGCCCCATTCCCCATGCATTTATCCACCGACCTTCCTGCAGCTCGACGCCCTCCTCGGCCTCGGGTCCCTTGTCGTGACTGCGGGGCGAGAACAAGGGGGTGCCAGGGGGTCAGAGCGGCCTTTGGGGAGGGCACCCCGAAGGGGAGGGGGGTGTCCAGGGGTGTGTATGCCTCTGGGTGTGCGTGCGGATCCCCCTCCCAGGCGGCCTCCATTTTGAGCCGGGCCCTGTGGGCCGCTCCTGGATCATGGCGGCCTGGGCCTGGGCTGGGGCTGAAAAATCGGGGTGCTGGGTGTGTGCGTGTGTGTGTGTCTATATAAAGTGGGGTGCATGCATGCATCCATGCATACAGGCTTACCTGGCAGCGGCGGCGGCGGCAGCAGCAGCAGCTGTGGCCGAGGTAGCGGGATCCAGACCCGGGTCCAGCATGTCCATGGGGGGGACGGGGTGGGGGGAGAGCCCGGGGGGGAGGGGGAGGGGTGGGGGAGGGCCGGGGAGGGGAGGGGGAGAGGGAGAGGGAGAGGGAGGGGAGGGGGAGAACCCCGAGCCCGGCGCTCACGCCGCGCGGCAGGAGGGGACGGAGGAGACACGGGAGCCGCTCGCGCTGATCACGGGGACAAACAGTGGGGTCATGTGAGGAGGAGATGCCGCCGCCGCCGCCGCCGCCGCTCCAGCCGCCGCCGCCTCCTCCGGCCTCCCGAGCGCCCGCGCCCGCGCCAGCTCCGAGCGCACCTCCCGGCTGCGGGACTCGCTCCGGGCCTCCGCTTCCCGCCGCCGCCGCCGCGACTTCTCCCTCCCTCCCGCGCGGCCCGCCCTCCCCCGGCTCTCCGCGTCCTCCGGCCCGGCCGCCGCCTTCTATTTTTTCCCCCTTGTCTTTTTTTTTTTTTTTTTTTTTTTTGGCCTCCTTGAGTGGAGCTGCGCGCGCGCGGGCCCGGCGCCGGGCTGTGGGGGAGGGAAGAAGGGAGGGAGGGAGGGCGGCGGGAGCGCGCGCGCTGTCTGGCTCCGGCGGCGGCGGGCACGCGCGCTCTTTGGATCCTGGCGGCGGCGGCGGCGGGAGCGCGCGTGCGCGGGCCCGGGTGGAACCCGGACGAAGGGGCGGGGCTCGCACGCACGCTGGGAAAGTCTATTACAAAGTAGGTCGTGGACGGGGAGCGGAGGGGAGGGGGTGGGAGGGAGAGCCCGGAGCGTGCGCGCGCGAGCGCGCGCTCCCGGCTGCTGTGAGCGGGTTCCCCCCCCAGGAGGAGCCGCTCTCTCGGCGCATGCGCATGTCTAGGCGGGGTTTTCGAGCGCGCACGCGCACGCACGCAGGGATGGGCGGGGCACGCACGTACTTCTCTCTCTCTCTCTCTCTCTCTCTCTCTCTCTCTCTCTCTCTCTCTCTCTCTCTCTCCTCTCTCCTCTCTCCTCTCTCCTCTCTCCTCTCTCCTCTCTCCTCTCTCCTCTCTCCTCTCTCCTCTCTCCTCTCTCCTCTCTCCTCTCTCCTCTCTCTCCTCTCTCTCTCTCTCTCCTCTCTCTCCTCTCTCTCTCCTCTCTCCTCTCTCCTCTCTCTTCTCTCTCTCTCTCTCTCTCTCTCTCTCTCCCTCCCTCCCTCCCTCCCTCCCTCTCTCTCTCCGTCTCTCCCTCCCCGACCCCAGCCTGGGATGGGAGGATCCTCCTTGGCTCTGGCTGGCTGGCTCTTCCTTGCTGGCCCAGGATGTAGCTCCCCGCCAGATAAGAGCCTGGGGGGGGCGTCTTCTGGATGCACCCCCCTTCAACGCACACAGATTGGATTCTAGGCTTGCACACACACACACACACACACACACGCACATCCTTCCCTTGGTGTTTCTCATTCACCTACATCCATCCCTACAGCCAGTCTCCCATATAACATTCATACACTGAGGTGTTTCACACAGCAAACTTGGCTTATATGGTGACAGATATACATACATATATAGATGTATGTTATATATTTATATGTATATATCTGTATATATATGTTATATATGTGTATATATATATGTACTTTTTTGGCCACACCCAGTGTCACTCGGGTTACTCCTGGCTATGCGCTCAGAAATCACTCCTGGCTTGGGGGACCATATGGGACGCCTGGGGACCAAACCACGATCCATCCTAGGTCAGCTGTGTGCAACGCACACGCTCTACTGCTGTGCCACCGCTCCGGCCCCCACAAATGTATATTTTGATACAGCGATTACAGGCTTTGCTCAGTATTGTATGTCAGGCTCAGACAGCAGGCCTCCCACAACCCCAACGTCTCGCACTTTACGCAGCAAAACAAACACTCCCTCCAGACTTGGGCTTATAGTTACAAATTTTATTGGATCTGGGGAGAAGGGAACGCAGAAAGGTGGTCATCATTTCCTCAAATTAAAAAAAACAACAATGTATAAAAGCTACATACAATGTATACAATGTGTATCAGACGACTAAACTTTCCCGACTCAGGGCCAAATTCTGCGGGGGAGAAAAAAAACAAGGGTGTAAGCGGGGTCCAGGGGCTGAGCGGGCTCTTGGGCTGGGGTGGGGGACACTCACCTTCTTGAGCCTCCGCTCCCGGGATGCCTGGGAGTCGGTCTCAGAATACGGGGGAGGTGCTGGGGGAGGATAGTAGGCCTCATCTTCCTCTTCCGGCTCCTCCTTGTAAGGCCTCCTCCTCTCCGCAGGCCCCTTTTTCCTCAAGGCCTCTTCCAGAAAGCGCCCATCATACTGAGGGTCCCTGGCCTTGGGGCCCTCGTCTCGGGAGCGGTGGTGGTAGTGGGACCGAGCATCGGCATAAGGACGGTCTCGAGGCCTGAAGTCGTCGTAGTGAGGGTCCCGAGAGCGTGGAAAGTCCCTTGCATCACGGTCATACAGGTCATCCCGGCTGCGGCTCCGTGGGGGTGTATAGGCCCGGCCTCTCTTGCTACTTGGGGGCGACCGACCTGATTCGGTAGAGCCTGGCCTGGCGAAGTCATCCAGAGCATCCACAGAGTGGGCCCGGGGGCGCCTGGACCCCTCCCAGAACCTCCCTGGCGGCTCCATGAGGGGTTCTTGCTCCCTCCGCCTGGGGGAGTGGCGGCCCCATTCCTCATCCCGGATTGGGGTGAGGACGGGGGCCCTGGAAGGCCGGGGTTTCCAGTCATCCTCATGGAGGGAGGTGACTTCACTCATGGCTGTAGAGAAAGGGAATGGGGGATGTCACTGGCTGCCGGAAGGTTGGGGAACACTAAGTTCCAGGATGCCACCAGCTGGCACCAATGTTCCCAAGGGCCCTGGACCTCTTCATGAATGATAATACGAAGGTCCAAGCATTCATTGGCCAATTGGGAGCAGAGGTGGTGTGTGTGGGTGGGTGGGGGTGTTAGGGCGAAGCAACCCTGGACCCAGAATATGCACCATCTGTGGGGCTCTATAGCCGCAGCTCACCTCGCTCTATTCGGCCATTGGGGTGGCCAGGGCGAGAAGGGTCAAAGTTGGCCAGTTCCTTCTCCATGTAGTACAGGACCCGCATGGAGTCATCCTGCTGGCTGGCCTGGATCCTGTAGCCACTACGGACTTCTAAGGGGACAGGACACAGAGGATCAGCTGGGAAGAACAGAAACTGGTCACCCCCACTCCCCAGGCCTGTCTCAGCCAATGATCAGTTCTCACCAGAATTCACGCTGCTGTCCGTGTCACGAAGCAGGGGCACCTGGGAACTGTGGCCGACTATGGGGGAGACCAGCTGTCAGTGTGGCTGGGGCCTGGAGTCAAACCCAATATCCTGGTCCCCTCTTGTGTGCCCAGCCCTGCATCGCCTAGCTCCCCGGGCCTCACCTGAACTGTTCCGGTCGAAGTCTCTGGGGTACCTGTATGGTTCCATGGTTATCATGGTTGGTGGGGGTGGCGTCTTGGCAGGGGAGAGGGCATAGGTGCTCGAGGCATAGTTGCTTGCGTTGCCCGAGGTGGCTTCCTTGGCAGCATCATACACTGGGAAGAGAAACACACATGTAGTCATGAGCGCGAAGAGGTTCTGGGCCCTCCCAGCCCACAGCTGTGGGGTTACCAAGGTGTTTCTTTGGTCCCTGCACCATTTTTTTCACTGGGTCCTACTGTAGTCGATAAGTCTGTTTGCACAATGCAGAGTTGATACTTGTCAAGGTCTTAAAAGCACTTACTACCCAAACTTTCCAGCCACCTTGGGCCTGTGTTATTTCAGAAAGGCAGGGGCACCCTGGCCCCGAAATCAGCTTTCTGGGCCTTATCTTGTCTCACAGTCAAGCTCCATACTGCCTGGGGCAGCTGAGCTATTAAGACATGGGAACTGGGGGCCAGGAGAGATAGCACAGCGGGGCCTTTGCCTTGCAAGCAGCCGATCCAGGACCAAAGGTGGTTGGTTCGAATCCCGGTGTTCCATAAATTCCCCCGTGCCTGCCAGGAGCGATTTCTGAACAGACAGCCAGGAGTAACCCCTGAGCACCGCCGGGTGTGGCCGAAAAACAAACAAAAAAAAAAAGACATGGGAACCTATGTGGCTAACCACCCCTTTGAGATCTTTCCAGACCCGGAGGCAACAGGGATCAGCCTGAGGCAGGAGTGTGGCGCCTTGGGAGTTCCAAGGCCTCAGCCAAGAGCCACTATCTCGTGGTTCCCACCTCCCAGCCCTGCCGCACCCACACCCACCAGGCCCGCCCTCGCCCAGTTCTGGGCTTGACAGTTCAAGGGCAGCTCCTTGCTGCTTCCTTCCCAGGCTTGAAGGAGGCTGGCTGCTCCCGAATGCCCCTTAAAGGACAAGTTGCTTCCTCCCTGGGACACAGGCAATAACACAGAGCAGGAAGATGGACTCAGAAAGCTAGTTTCAGGGCTGGAGTGATAACACAGCAGGTAGGGCATATGACTTGCATACGGCCGATCTGGGTTAGATCCCTGACATCTCATATGGTCCTCCAAGCCTGCCAGGAGCGATTTCTGAGTGCAGAGTCAGGAGTAAACCCTGAGTGCCACTGGGTGTGGCACAAAACAAACAAAGCTGGTTCTTTTTGCAACTCAGATTTGTCTGTCTGTCCCAGAAAGCAGGCATGGAAGCAAACAGGACCTGAGTTTGGGGGTCCCAGAACAGAAGCCTAGGAACACCCATTTGCAGCTTTTTTTTTTTAGGGGGAAACTGGTAACACTCCTTGGGGTTCCCTCCCCATCCATGAACCGAAGAAGTAATCACCACCTGAGCAAGACACTCTAAAAGTGAAATGGAAACAGTTTCTAGAAGGCCAAAATTTTCAAGGCAGCAATGCCCATTAGACCTCAGGGACACAGAATGAGTGCACCAAGGCTGAGCCCTGAGCACAGTCTCCCCGGCACGCTCACGACATGCCCAGAGCAAACACTGCCAGGTGCAGGGTGTGGTGCAGGTATCAGGGCTCTGACTTGTCTCTGCTCGGTCATGACTGACTAGGGCAGTAGCGCGCCAAGGACCAATAGGCAGAGAGTGTTTTATGGAAGACAAGCCCCACCTCAGAGGTGGGGCACCCCAGGTCGCCAGACACAGCCAGAATGGGCTCCATCTGTCACTATCCCATTTTGCACAGAAGGGACCATTGTCTCCCCAGGCTAAAGAGCAGGTCAGGCATGGGACCAACCCCCAACTTCTACCTGCCAATCTCTGCCGCCACATAGACTACTGTGGAAAGTGGGAAGGGCACAGTGGCAGAGATGCCCGGCACTCTGGGAGGACCCAGAAGCCCCCAAGGACTGGTAAGGGGGCAGTGGCGGATGAGGGAGCCTCCTTTCCCATTTCTGTGTTTATTCTTTCCAAGCCCAGCCCACAGGGTGAGCTGCATCCTTGGCCAAGTTCATCAACTCCCACAAGGTGGGGAGTTGGGAATGCAACTGTATCTTCTGCTGAATAATGTGGGCTTTTTTGGTTTTATTTTTTTGTTTGCTTTTGGGCCACACCCAATAACGCTCAGGCTATGTACTCAGAAATCGCTCCTGGCTCAGGGACATTATGGGATGCCAGGGATTGAACCCAAGTCTGTCCTGGGTCAGCGCATGTAAGGCAAATGCCCTAACACTGTGCTATCACTGTGGCCCCTGGTTTGATTTTTGGGGGGGTTGGTTTTGGGGTCATACCCAGTGGTGCTCGGGGCTTATTCCCGGCTCTGTGCTCAGGGATTTTTTTTTCTAGTGCAGATCCAGGGACTACCGTATTTTTCGTACCATAAGATGCACTTTTTCAGGACCGGGAGGTGGTGCTAGAGGTAAGGTGCCTGCCTTGCCTGCACTAGCCTTGGATGGACCGCGGTTCGATCCCCCGGTGTCCCATATGGTCCCCCAAGCCAGGAGCGACTTCTGAGCGTATAGCCAGGAGTAACCCCTGAGCATCACTGGGTGTGGCCCAAAAACCAAAGATGCACTTTTTCCACCTCAAAAGGTGTATCTTATGGAGCGAATGCCGCCTAGAGCTGAAGCCTGAGTTCAGGGGAGGAAAGCTTCTAAAAACTATGGACGTCTTATGGGCAAGTGAATCCCATAGAGCAAAAAATATGATAAATGGGATGCTGAGGAATGAACCTGGTTTAGCCAGGTGCAAGGCAAGCAAGCACCTTACCAACAAGGTATTAGCTCTCTGATCCCTGAAAATTGTGTGATCTGAGAACTTCCCTTCATCTCGTGTATAGATTATAGACTTCAAAAAGGAAACCAGGGAATCCGTGGAAACAGGAAGAGCCGAAGTGGATCAATAATCACCTATAATAGTACATCCAGAGGGAGGTGAGCCCTCCAGGACTCACTTTCTCCCCCTACCCAATCTTGTAACCTCCAGCCCTACCCCACTCTTGGGCCTGTCCAAGGGTAAACAGTAAAGGACTGTGAGGCCTCATCCCCCACCCATTCTTCCTAGGTAACTTGACCTTACCAGCAAGACCCCGCCCATTTCCTGGGAGGGGTCTTGGAAAAGGTAGATAAGGTTTTGACCAGAGGGGATTGGCACCCCCTTTGGTCTTTTGCCAGCATGGAGGTCAAAGGGAAGATGGCTGAAAGGAGTTAAGATGCAGGGCTAGCTAAGAATGGCTGAATGCTTAATTGGTTATGATATAGGCCACACGTGGTGGATAGGGCATGAATAAAGTGGATGCTTCCTGATGCCTGTCTCTGGATGAGTCTGATTCCGCCCGTTCACCTTAACCTGGAACTCACCAGCTGAATGGGGATTGCGGAGCCATATGGCCTGAGATGGCAGAGAAAAATCCCTCCATCCATCCACCTCAATCCAGCAACCATCATTAATTATTTAACACTACAGGACTGGGGATACTTACAGGCCTTGGGGCAGCAGCACTTCTCAGGACAGCAGGGGCACCTGACATAGCAGCAACAGGTGTGAGGACAGCACTGACACCAGCAGATGCTGAAGAGGAGGAAGACGAGGAAGGCAGCCAGGGAGACCATAACCACGAAGAGCCAGTCTGCAGAGACACAAGAGCAGGCCCTGAAGAGGGAGGCTGGGAGAGGCCACACGAGTCACGCAGCACAGAGCGGGATACCTGGGAGCTCTCTGCTTGGCTGCTGGGGGAGCCGGAGCCTTAGCCACACTCCCCAGGCCAGGGACTGGAGTACAGTGGTGGAGGGACACGACAGCATAGGAAGAAATGCACCTTCGGCTCCACCAAGGCAGGACAGAAAAGATCCAGCTAAGGCAGTCATGAGTGGAGACAGTCTGCCCCGCCACCCCCAAAAAGCAATGCAGCACCAGTCACAGGAGCCCCTACCTACACCCCAGGCTGCCCCGACACCCCGAAAGCCCAGGGCCAGGTGACATGTCACGAATGAGGGGCCGGGGGTTAGTGGGATCCACAACAAGCAGTTTTAGGGCAGGGAAGAATGATACTTAGACGAGTGGTAAGTGGTGGGGGGCTCCACCCCGGTACCTTCCAAGGGCCCCGCCTGAAAACCAGGTAAGAGCTCGACCACCCCCGAGGTCCTGCCTGGAGGGACAAAAGAGAGACAGATTATGCTGGCAAGGGCCAGCCCAGTGGGTCAGGGGGAGGCTACTTTACCTCACCCTCCCTCTTCGTACTCTTTTTCAGAAGGTTCCCACCAAACAGTTCCACCCACCCTCCTGACTAGAGGACTCCGCTGCTCAGAATTCTAGTCCACATTCCAGGGATTCTAAGGTTTGGTATCAGTGAGGGGCTCAATCTTTGACACCTTCAGCTGATCCTATAGCCCCATGGGACCCCACGGAGCAGAAACAAGAGGCCCGCAGGCCCAGAGCCAGTGTCAGGGAACAGAAATATTTTCAATTGACTTTGAAATCTGAAGGGAAAGAAATAAAATACAGCATGCATGACAATTCGAGTTGTCGAGTTGTCTTTTTGTTTTGTGTGTGTGGGATAACACCTTGTGGTGCTCAGAGCTTACTCCCAGCTCTGTGCTCAAGGATCATTCCTGGTGGAGGTTAGGGGACTGTCTGTGGGGCTGTGGATCAAACCCAAGTTGGCCATGTGCAAAACAAGTGTGCTACCCATTGTACTACCAATCTGGCCACTGACAACAAATTGCTTTATGCTTATACTAAGGCCATTATAAGACAGCTTTTTTTTTGTTTTGTTTTGTTTTTGGGCCACACCCAGCAGTGCTCAGGGGTTACTCCTGGCTATCTGCTCAGAAATAGCTCCTGGCAGGCATGGGGGACCATATGGGACACAGGGATTTGAACCGACCACCTTTGGTCCTGGATTGGCTGCTTGCAAGGCAAATACCACTGTACTCTCTTTCCAGGCCCTCTAAGACAGCTTTTTTGACATAGGAAAGCTGAGGCCAGAGAAGGGATTAGGCCCTACAAACCCCCAAAAGTCACAGCACAGTGCTAGGACTGTGACTCATGAGGATGTCCATGCATATCCTTGCCCTGTCAGACAGCCAGCGATTAGGTATGTCTCAGGGACACCCCTAGCCCAGCTGTACCCTCCCCAGAGTTTATGTACCCAATTAACCCTACGAAAGGCTAATCTAGCACCCAGGCAGGCAGTTCTCAAAAGTGTGGGCATGTCTGTGAGGCCCAAACTTGGTATTCTAACAATTTCCCAGTGTCTGAGTAGACGTGTGGGACCTCAAATGAGAATCCACCAAATCTCCACTGGGACTTGTCTGGGATCCTGAGCCCAGAATCTGAGAACTGCCGATGCAGACCAAGAATCAAACTGCAGGGGTCACAGTGCCTACACAGCCTACACCCCACATGCACCGCCATCACCTTGGCACCCAGGAACCCGCTCTTCCTCATGTGTGAACTCACACATGCGTCTCCTCGCACCCCTGTGCGGTGGTGACGGAGACAGCCCATAGCATGTCACATATAGCATACACCACATGGGACTATATGTGCCAGCCTGGCTCAGGGCTGTGGGCAGACATGGAGCCCTCACCAGGTAGCAAAAAAGCTTCATGTGAGGGAAGCAACCACCACGGGGCCATGAAAGACTGTCCCAGCAGGGTAGAGAGGCAAAGTCCCATGCAAGAGACGCATAGGTGAGTGTGGCCCAGGCAATCTGGCCTCTGCTTGGCCACACACACCATCTGCCCCTTCTCACTGCCCACCAACCCCGATCCACTGGATTTTCACCAAAAAATGAGCCCAGGGGGAGAGATAGAGAGGACCCAAGTCTTGCCCCTGGTGAGCTGGAATATCCTAAGGCAGCGGGGCCCTGCCTGGGGTGCTGGGGACAGGTGAGCCCAAGTGACTGGCGGTGCTGAGGGGAAAGCAGAAGAGCCCAGAAAGCCAGAGGGCATAGGGCAAAGGCAAAGAGGAAGCTAAAGCACAGCCAATTCCCTTCCCAGGCCACAGGAGGGCCCGATCACTTACCCAGGACGATGAGCTCTGCATAAGCCTCATTATTTCCCTGAAGGTCCTGGGCCGAGACCACGGAGCAGTAGTATACCCCGCTGTCCCCCCAAGCTGTCTGGTCAAAAGTCAGATCAGCATCTGTTAGGAAGATAAAAGTGAGGGCATCATGGTGGGGGTGGCTGGACTGCGCTCTACCAATATACCAAGTATGGGGACGGGTGCAGGTCAGCAAATGGAGCACCTGTAGCTGGGACCCTGGCCATGCCTCCCAAGGAAGCATCTGTAAGGTTTGAATGGAAATGAGTCGAAATGCTGCCTACAGTCTGGAGAGATAGTACTGTGGTGGGATGTTTGCCTAGCACAGGGCTGACCCGGGAGGAACCCGATTTCTGGCATCCCATATGGTCCCCCAGCCTGCCAGGGGCAATTTCTGAGTGCAAAACCAGGAGGAACCCCCGAGTGTCACAGGTGTGGCCCAAAAACCAATAATTCAATAAGTTAAAAATAGTCACTTGGGGCCGGGCGGTGGCGCTGGAGGTAAGGTGCCTGCCTTGCCTGCGCTAACATAGGACGGACCGCGGTTCGATTCCCCGGTGTCCCATATGGTCCCCCAAGAAGCCAGGAGCAACTTCTGAGCGCATAGCCAGGAGTAACCCCTGAGCCTCACAGGGTGTGGCCCAAAAACAAAAACAAAACAAAAAAAAAAAAATAGTCACCTAGGGGCCGGGCGGTGGCGCTGGAGGTAAGGTGCCTGCCTTACCTGCGCTAGCCTAGGAGACGGACCGCGGTTCGATCCCCCGGCGTCCCATATGGTCCCCCAAGCCAGGAGCGACTTCTGAGCGCATAGCCAGGAGTAACCCCTGAGCGTTACCGGGTGTGGCCCAAAAACCAAAAAAAAAAAAAAAAAAGTCACCTAAACCAGAGGGCCCCAACATTATTTGGCCTACCTTCTCCTTGGAGAAAGAGCACATTCCCTCCTCAATGCCCGCCCCTCCAGAAACCTATCCTCGGAAACCAAATAAACAGAAAGCTTCCGGCCACCCACTTGACACCTAAGGTCTAAATGCTGCTCTCCATCAGTGAAGCAGGCTATTAGCCTTCCTGTCTGTTGGATGGGTGAGATTTCTTCATTTACCCAAAGGGGCGCAGCACAGCAGCAGGTGGAGTTCAAAGCACACCCCAGACCCAGAATCTCACCCTGGACTGCCTGTCTGAGCAAGCAATAGTTGAACAACAGAAGGACGGGGAGGGGGAGAGAAGGGGGGGGGTCAGAGCTGTGGTACAAGCGGTAGGGCGTTTGCCCTTGCAAGTGCTAACCTAGAATGGACCACAGTTCGATCTCCCCCAACATCCCATATAGTCCCCAAGCCAGGAGTGATTTTTGAGCATATAGCAAGGAGTAACAGGGTGTGGCCCAAAAAAAAAAAAAAAAAAGAAGGGCTAGACTAGAGGCTCCTGCAGAGACAAGCCCAGGCCCAGGATGAAGAGATAAGATAGATAGATAAATAGGTCAGATCCCAAGAACCAGGAGCAGCCTGGGTCTCAGAGAATATATGAGAGAGAGAGAGAGAGAGAGAGAGCGAGAGAGAGAGAGAGAGAAAGAGAGAGGAGAGGAGAGGAGAGGAGAGGAGAGAGAGAGAGAGCGAGAGAGAGAGAGAGAGAGAGAGAGAGAGAGAGAGAGAGAGAGAGAGAGAGAGAAAGAGAGAGGAGAGGAGAGGAGAGGAGAGGAGAGGAGAGGAGAGGAGAGAGAGAGAGGGGAGAGAGAGAGAGAGAGAGAGAGAGAGAGAGAGAGAGAGAGAGAGAGAGAGAGAGAGAGAGAGAGCTCAAGTGACTGGGCCATCTGTCCAACATTCCAGGTCAGGCCTGGGCTTGGGGACGCGCCTGTCTCAGCAGCCGGGGGCCAGGAGCCAGTTAATTACCTAGTAATGAAAGTCTTTCAGCACATCCGGTTTCCTCTACTCCTGGGGCCCCAATTAGTTAAATCCCTTAAGCCATTCATCAACTTGGGCACAGGGTGAGGACCCACTCACAACAGAAGCAAAGACAGGAGGTAAAGGCAGGTCAGTGGGGTACAGCTCAGAGTCCCAGAGAGCTACTATTCCCCATTCTCTAGACAGTAGCAGGCTGGGCAGGCCCAATCCACAGCGCCCGGTCCATGCAGGCTACTGGCATCCATGACTAAAGGAAATAAAGACCCCCCCCCTTTTTTTTGGTTAATTAAACCTCAAGTCCGGGCCCAGAGAGAGAGCACAGTGTTGGCGTTTGCCTTGCAAGCAGCCAATCCAGGACCAAAGGTGGTTGATTTGAATCCCGGTGTCCCATATGGTCCCCCGTGCCTGCCAGGAGCTATTTTTGAGCAGACAGCCAGGAGTAACCCCTGCGCAATGCCGGGTGTGACCCAAAAACCAAAAAGAAAACAACAACAACAAAAAAAAAAAAACCTCACACCTAAAGGCGGAGGTGCCAAACAGCTTAGCTGGGTCCATGGAGCCTGGATCTGCCAGCTGCAGCACCCCCATCCTCACGCAAACCTCTGTAGAGTACAGGTCTCTCACCCCGACATACTTGGGTCTCCCAGACTTCATAGGCTGATTCACCCTGCCCACATAGCTGACCCCACCTGGCCAGCAAGAGGCCCAGCGCCCTATGCTCCCATCCTAAAGGGAATGTGGATCCTGACAAGCAAAACTAGGTCTCTCTCAGTCCCCACAAAGGAACCCAAGCTCATTCCCAGTCTGTCCACTGTACCCAAGGCTCAATAAAGGCCTGAAAATGAAGCCTGGTCCACCTTGTCAGAACTCTGTAGCTGTTAACTCTGATGCTGTCAACTCAGCATCTATCTGGGCACTGAACTATGCTAAACGGCCACTCTCCAATCAACAACCCATCCTGACTGAAGGTGTCCCAGGGTCTAGGTCTGATCACTGAAATGCGTGATCCAGGCCCCACTTCCAGGATGGTTAGACCCAGGCCTGGTGCTCTCCCATGGCAGTCAGGCATCCTGGGGGGCAGACCACACAGGGCATTACTTGCCTCTTTCATGCTACCTCACTCACCATGGGGTGTTCCAGGAGCTTTGAGAACCCACTGCTTCTACTCAGCCAGCTTTCAAAGGAGATTTGCAAAAACAGAAAGCCGTGCCACACTTTTCATTACATTGTGGCAAATACTCGATTTTACCTAATTTGAAAAGTGTGTTGTTTTGAGTTAACTACATGGGTTTTTTTTTTTTTTCCCATTTAAAGTATCTTTTCAACTTCTCCCAGTTTAACTATAAAAACAAGATCTTTCAAGATCTAACAATTCTCCTTGAACTGCTGGGGCCTCACCGCTCCAGCCTGCAGACAGAAATCCCTGCCCTTAGAAACGAAAAATGTGAAACAAAAACAAAAAATAAAGAACTTCCTAGTAATCTAAGTTTCTCAGTTCCTCCCCTGCTGAGGCGCTTCTTCCTTACCTTCTATTTTCAAATAAACCTATTTCCAACCACAAAAAATAAAGTGGCTTTGCTACGTGTGGTCCAGAGAGGAGGAGGGTGGGTCCCAGTCAGGAGGGTCCTGACAGGAGATGGGGCAGTGCAAATTCAGTGAATCTGAAGGTCTTAAGTCGGGGTGCTCTTGAGGAGTCGTGAAAGAACTGGGGGTACAGTCATATGCTGGCCCATTAGAGCTCTGGCTACAAGCTGACTGTTGCCCTTCTATGGATCCCTTTACTTATTGAATCCCCCTAAAAAAATTTTTTTTTTTTTTTGGTTTTTGGTTTTTGGGCCACACCCGGTGACGCTCAGGGGTTACTCCTGGCTATGTGCTCAGAAGTCGCTCCTGGCTTGGGGGACCATATGGGATGCCGGGGGATCGAACCTCGGTCCGTCCAAGGCTAGCGCAGGTAAGGCAGGCACCTTATCTCTAGTGCCACCGCCCGGCCCCCATGAATCCCCCTAAAAATTTTTATGGCCACACCCAGCAGCGCTCAGGGGTTACTTTTGGCTCTGCGTTCAGAAGTCACCTCTACAACCTGGACAGACACTGGTTCAATTCCTGGCATCCCATATGGTCCCCCAGCCTGTCAGGGGTGATTCCTGAGGGCAGAGTCAGGAGTAACACCTGAGTACTGCCAGGTAACCCAAAAACCAAAAAAAGAAAAAAATAATAACATCATCATCATCTAGGAGCCCGAGTGGTAGCACAGCAGTACGGCGTTTGCCTCGCATGTGGCTTACCCAGGATGGATCTGGGTTCAAGCTCCAGTACCCCTTATGGTCCCCCAGCCTGTCAGGAATGATTCTTTGTTTTGTTTTGTTTTTGTGGGTTTTGGGTCACACCCGGCAGTGCTCAGGGGTTTTTCCTGGCTCCGTGCTCAGAAATCGCTCCTGGCAGGCACGGGGACTCCGGGATTCGAACTGATGACCTTCTGCATGAAAGGTAAACGCCTTACCTTCATGCTATCTCTCCAGCCCCAGGAATGATTCTTGAGTGCAGAGTTAAAAGTAACACCTTGGGGCCGGAGAGATAGCATGGAGGTAGGGCATTTGCCTTGCATGCAGAAGGATGGTGGTTCGAATCCCGGCATCCCGTATGGTCCTCTGAGCCTGCCAGGAGTGATTTCTGAGCGTAGAGCCAGGAGGAACCCCTAAGCACTGTCAGGTGTGACTCAAAAACCAAAAATAATAATAATAATAATAAAAGTAACACCTGAGCACTGGTAAATGTTACCCCTCTCATCCCCCCAAAAATCTAGGGACTTGAGTGGTAGCACAGAAGTAGGGCATTTACCTTGCCTTGCACGTGGCTTACACAGTACAGACCCAGGTTTAAGCCCCATACCCCATATTGTCCCCCAATCTGTTAGGAGTGATTCCTGAGTGCAGAGCTAGGAGTGACCCCTGAGTGCCACAGGGCGTGGCTCATAAACCAAAATAAATAAATAAAATAAAATAACAAACAGAAGTCACCTCTGGCAGTCTCAGGGGGACCATATGGGATACCAGGGATCAAACCTGGGTCCATCCCAGGTTGGCTGTATGCAAGGCAAACGCCCTACCCCACTATGCAATTGCTCCAGCCCCACCCACTAAATAGCTAACAAGACTGGGAGATAATACAGCAAGGCTGTCGCCTGATCTGGACTCATTCCCAGAACCACCTGCTCCCTGAGCAATGCTGGATGCAGCCTTGAAGGTCCCCAAGCACCACAGGTGACACTGGAGGGAAAGTGTTGATACCTAGCACTGCAGGCCCCTGCACTGAATACTCTAGCCTGGCTAGCTAAGGATCACTGGTGGAGTCCCTGAACCTCCCGAGTACCACTTGGAGTTCCCTAACTGCCCCAAAAGATGTTTCCTACACCCCAGGCTTCTCCGTAGCAAAACACTCTCTCACCTCTTTTCCCACCTGTTATCTTTCTATCTTTCCCTCTAGACATAACTCACTGCAAATTGACTATAATAAGCCAGAGTGAAAACCAGGATTCAATTAAATTCTACATTTTGACCCCAACATATAATTAACATTAGACCTCTGGTCATTCCTCAGATCCCCTCATATACCCAAGACGGCTGTTACTCATCAGACATGTCCACCTCTTCCGGGAGATGGGGAGAATTTGGGGGATCAGGAAAGGAAGTCAGTCACAGGGGGCTCCCTGGCTGGGACACCTTTGGGTCCCCACACTTCTAAACAATACTCCATAACCAGTTGGCTCAAAAGTTGGTCTCTGCCCATCTGCGGGAGCAGCAGATGCCCGGAAAGGGAAAGGCTGACAAGCCAGGAGCTAAGTCTGGGCCCCCAGAACCTGAATTCAGGCCTCCCTGCGTTTTGTTTGGCCAGCATAATGTTTTCAAAATCCACAAAAAATAGGACTTTCCGGCTTCTTTTGATCAGTGCAGAGGCTAGGTCCACCTCCTTCCTGCCCGGCGCACCCAGTCTCTGCCTCGAACCTGACACCCCTGGGGAGTGGGCAGGCTCCATTGTGCCTGGTGTGGGACAACCCGGGGCTGCACCCTTTTTGGGGTCTCTGATTCCTCAGGTACCCTCCAGAAAGAAATCCACCAGCACTCGCAGGGGTCAGAAACCAGCTCCCAACCAAATCCATGCAGGAAACCCCAATGGGCACGACCACGGGCTGAGGGGCTATATCCCTGCAATGGCTGGAGCAGACAGGCCCCCACATCTAAAGCAGGGAAGCCCACTTTCCTCATCCTCAAAGCCTCAAAGCTGAACCAGAGGAAGTGCCTGTGGCTACAGGTTTCCTGACGGGTCACACACACAATGGAGCTTTCCAGGTGGCAGCGGTGACCACCTGTCACAGCTGTACAGGTCAAGGCCACTTAAAAGATTCAGGCCCCAGAGACTGAGTATTGCATGGAAGCCAGCCCCAGGGTCATGCTGGGGATTGGACTCAGCAGATAGGACTGCTGCCAGACTTCAAGGGCATCCTCGGCATGAAGGCTGTGCCAACAGGGCCCCTGGAAGAAGAAGTAGGGAGGATGTAAGCTGGAGAGGCTCCAGAGTGAAAGGGATGGGAATTAGGGTGGACTGGGCCCAAGAAGCCACCTCGATCAGATACAGCGCCTCAGTGTAGGCTGAACCACTGTGGCAACTCAGATCTGGTTCCTCCCTGAACAGGACTGACAGGCTAGCTCCCTACAGCCCTGCCTTGCTGCCCCCAGGCCCAGTCCCAATGAAGGATGCAAAGGAGGGGTTGCATGGCTTGGCCCTTGGGGTCTGCAAAGGGAGCCCAAGGGAAAGCTTTGAGAACAGGAGGCACATGTCGTGGAGGGGGGAGAGGGCGCTCCTCCCTTGCCCACTGCTACCCATCCCTTCCTCTCTGCCCCCAACCTTCCTGGATTCTTTTCCAGGTGCAGAGGTTCAAGGTGGGCCCTGTGGCGGGGTGCACTTCCTGTAGCTCTCTGTCTCCTCCACTCTTTCCAGCTCTTAGTGCCTGCCCCTCCCCACTACACCCAAAGTTTTGGATTCGGTTTTGTTGTTGTTTGTTGTTGTTGCCTCAGGTTTGGAGCCACACCTGCCAATGCTGCTATTATTCCTGGCAGTGCTCAGATCATATGGATGTCAGAGCTAAAACCCAGATTAATTGTATGCAAGGCAAATGCTCTACCTGCTGTACTTCTGCTCTAGCCCTCAAGACCCACTATTTTTATCTGTTTTGTTTTGGGTTTTAAGCTACACCCAGTGATGCTCAGGGATTACTCCTAGCTCTGCACTCAGGAAATCACTCCTGACAGTGCTCAGGAAACCTTATGAGATAGTAGGGATTGAACCTAGGTCGGCAAATGCCCTGCCTGCTGTACTATTGTTCTGGTACCAGATCCACTTTGAGAGCAGGAACCTGAATTGCCCTGTCCACCACCTTTCCCTCCCCCAGACCTCCCTGGCACAGTGTGAATGAATGAAGAATTTCCAGCCCTCACAGTGGACTAGGACCTCAGTTCTCAGACCAGCCCACCCTCCATTCCTAGCTGAACTGACTTCCTGGTGCCTCAGTGGTCCCAAGGATAAAATGTGTATGAGGTTTCTGGTGGAGGGCCTATGAAGGGGCTGATGCCATTTCAAACTCTAACTTGTCATTCCAAACCCACTTCGTGGATCTTTGCAAATCAGCCTGGGCAGGTTCAGGGTTGGCAAGCTCTGAATAAGTGGCTAACTTGGGACTCAAAATTCTATCATCAGTTGTGTGACCCTGTTCCAGTTACTTTACCTCTCTGGGCCTCTGTGAAAAGGGCTCTATTAGAATCTACGCATAGTGTTACTATGTGTCTGATGGGCTGAGCCAGGTAAACCAATTTAAAGCCTGACACATAAAGCCCTTGCTATTTTGTTACAAACACATACACTCTGCCTGGGGCCCAGATTTTATCCCTACTTTCCATCTTGGTACTTTCACACTTGGTACTGTGGGTTGTGTTTAACCCATCCCTTTCTCTCTCCCTGGAACCCTTTCTCTCTATCTCATGGAATTTCATGAAGAAAGGAAAGGCTGATTCTGCATGCTGCTAGGTTTTGGGGGGAAGGGGGTCCTGGGTATGAGCCAGCTGCTCCCAGAATCCTTGCTAATTAAAGGAAGGAAGAGATGGACAGAAGGGCGGACGCTGCCCTTTGTCATTCTCCGTCCTCTCAGACACTGGCACAAGCTTCTGGGTGGGGAGTCCAGGGCATGGGGGAGCCAGCGCCACCCCAGGGCCAGCCCAGCCCTGACCCACGTACTTCCGGTGATGGTGATCCTCCGGCCCTGATAGTAGTCGCCCAGGGTCACGGCATTGCCCTGTTTGGTGGCCACCACGCGGACGGTGCGCACACTGTCCTGGCACTCCACGTAGGGGTTATAGCCCGGGTTGCTGGCCGACAGCTGGGCATTGAGCTGGTTGTCCACACTGGCTGGGGAGAAGGCATCAGCGATGCGATCCCGGCAGAAGGACTTGTACTTCCAAATCACGATGGGCGCCGTCGGAGTGGTAGTCGATTGGTAGGTGCAGGGCAGGGTCACGGGTTGGAAAAGGATCACAACGTGGTAGGGGTCGGATACGGTCACCTGGATGGCGCTGGCGGGGCCTATGGGTCAGAGGAGACAGCGAGGTTGTTGTGAGCTGTGAGCTCAAGAGGAGGAAAACACTCGGCAGGGACAGTGGGGTTCCTGCTTTTACTGGACAGTAGGGGGTGGGAGGGACACACTCAGTTCCTAATCGCCAAAGCCTGAGGGAACAGGACAATGAATCATGACCCATTTCTGGAGGGGTGGGAGGACGCCTGCGTGCCAGCCAGCAGGCCTCATGGCCAGATTCCTCGTGGCCAGATTCCTTGGAAGCCCTGGTCTGTCCCACACTCCCTCAGGGAGCCTTAGAGCCGCCCTACGGGTCCCCCATTTCTAAAAGGGCCTCTCTCCCAGGTCTGGATAGGGAAGCCCAAATGGCCACTACAAGACAGGATAGACGCCCTGGCTGGCGCTTGAGAAACTTACCAAGAATCCTTGACTCGCCCCCCCCCATTAGCCTAGCCCAGCCCTGTGTGCATTTGAGGGGCCAATCTTGGATTTGGACTGAGCTGATCTGGTTCCGAGGAACTTCACCCCGCTCATCTTTGTCCACCAAGCCTCCCCGCTCACTCTACCCAAAGCTTTCTCAAATGAACACACGGAAAAGTGCTTTGCAAAGGAGAAAGTACCCCCTGCCCCCACACAAACAAACACCGGTGGGGAGAAAGCTGCCAGCGGAAGGCAGACTGAGTTCACAAGTCCATCCCCCAGACCCTCGCCTCGCCAAGCACGGCGGGGGGCCAGAGTCTCCCCAAGCCAAGTCTCCTCGAGAGTCTCATCTCCCCACCGAAGAAGTCTACGCGCTATTCCTTCGACAACTCTTTCTAGAAAGCATCCAACCCAGCCCTCGAAAGCCCTCTACCCTTGACTCCTAAAAACTTATAAAGTTTGGGGTGCGCACAAGCAAGGCCCCAGGGCAGCAGCCTCTCCCAACGATCGTGCGCGCGGTCCTGGACCGCCACAGCACAAAGAACCCGACTCCCAGGAGGAGCTCCAGGATGCGGTCCCTGGAGTTCCACTCCCTGCTAAGAAACAATAAGGTGGGGGGCTGCCCGCCCCACCACCCACGGGGGCGTCCCCGCACTCGGACCCAGAAACCGAGACCCCCGAAGATCGGAATCTCTTGGCGCGTCCCCTCCCCCAGGTCTCCAAGCCCCATTTGGAGGGGGGGGCGCAGAACTTCCATCCATCCTTCTAGAGAGCCCTTCCACCCCGAAAATCTGCAGCCTTGGGCGGCCCACTTTCCGTACCTGTGCAGAGAAAGAACCCCAGGAAGACGACCGCGCCCCAAGTCGGGGTGCCCGGGCCGGAGCCTCGCCTCCAGCGCTGAGCGCCGGCCGCAGGCGCCATCGAGGCCGTCTGGGGAGTGCCCAGCGCGCGCGTCCCCTCCCAGGTACCGGGAGGGTCGGGGGCGCGGCGCGTGCCAAAGGCCGGGAGGGGTGCACGCTCCTCCCCCTTCCCACTTCCTCGCCTCGCCCCCAATTCCAGCCCAGCCTGCCCCGATTCTGGACTTTCCTAAGCGGTGACCACGCGGCCGAAAAGCGCGCTTCTAGCCGGCGGGGAGAAACTTCCCTGGGCGCACGGTGCAGCCCGGAGCCCCGCACCCCCTGTGCGCCCCGGGGAATGGACCTGTCCAGGTACTCGGGGTGAGAAGAGGGGGCCGGGCTAGCGGGTGGGCGGCCAAAGGGGGGGGCTCCTCCCCGACCCTCCCCGGAAGTGGGCTGACCCAGGTGCACCCCCTGGCCACCACCGAGGGCCGGAACCAAGTGACCGGTTCCGCCCGGGAGGGCGCCCCGCTGCCCTGGGAATCCCGATCGGGTCCCCCACCTTTCGGCCAAGCCCCTCCTGGGAAGAGAGTGACTCACGGGGATTCACTGAGACTCGGCTGGACTGAATCACCTGTTGATGGGGGTGGCACCCGACGCTCACCTGTGCCCTCCTGTCCACACCCCTGTCCCCAGCTGGGCTATGGATCCGCCTGGGCACACCCTATTGGGAGGAGCGAGTCCAAACTCTTGCACTGGCCTGGGGACGCTTGATTGGAGCGCCTGACTTCTCCGTGAGACTTGGGGTTCCTCCAGTTCTGGGGGGATGGGGGGGTCTCTGATGGCCTCTTGGACTTTCACTGCAATGAACGAGACCAAGACAAGTTGCCGAAAGGAAAAATTGTGCACCCAGTTGCACCCAAGGTGGGGAACGGATTCTTAGAAAAGTTCCCGACACTCGGCTTAAATTCTCACCACCCACCGCGGCCCCAGGTTCCCAGCTCGAACTTTGGCCTGCGAGCTTCTCTGGCCGCAGGTTGGGTCTTGGACAATTGCGTCGCAAAGAGGCCGAAGGGAGGAGCGGGGTTTCGGAACGGTTTCGGTCGCAGGGATTTTCCCGGGACGCAGCCACCTGCGCTGCGGGGCGGGGTGTCGAGGCTAGTGGGGCGCGGGCCTCCGCGGGGCTCTGCTGCTCCCGGGTGGCGCCTACGGGTAGTGCTGCCTGAATAAGCCCGGGAGCGCCTAGGACTAAGGGGTCGCCAACTGCCACCCGCGCAGATGCGTCTTGCTGGTCCCAGATTCCTCAAAACTGCAAGGGAGACCCTAGCAGCGGAAACTCAGATGTTTGCTGTGACCTGACGGCTTTTAGGTCTCACCTCCTCCCACGGTCTCCTGGCTGGCTCACTGATTTAGGCATTGCAGAAGTTGGCACCGGACATTCTGCGCAAGCCTTTTAACATTCCTGCCACTGGAAGTCCACCATCTCTTTCCGGACTTTTAAGTTGTACATCCTCCCCGGCCTTTTTTTTTTTTTTTTTTTTAATAAAATGCCAACCTTTGTAAGTCCCTCACCCTCTTAAATGGTGGGGGGAGGAGCGCACTGTCTCCACATATTCTGAAATAGTACTTGGCCCTTGCACACCTCTGACCCCAGTTTGATCCCTGGTACCATCTATGATAGCCTGAGCACCACCAGGAGTAATTCCTGAGCACAAAGTCAGGAATAAGCCTTGAACACAGCTGGGTGTGGCTGGAAAAAATAGAGTGAGTGAGTGAGTGAGTGTGTGTGTGTGTGTGTGTGTGTGTGTGTAGACAGTGCAAAACCCAACATCCTCCTAAGCACACAACCAAGAGTACACCCTGAGCACCTCTGAGTGTGGCTCAAAATCCAAATATAAATACATATTTACTATGGTAAAATACACGTGCCATGACATTTTAATCTTTTATAAGTGTCAAATTTGGTGCTATTATGTTTACTATGTTGTGGACTCATTGCTACTGTTTATACCCTAAGCTTTTACATCATCCCCCAAGGTAAACTGTACCAGCAAAACAATCCCCTGATCCCACCTGCCACCTGCTAACCTCTATTTTTTATCTTACTGCCTGTGGGTATACCCTCCCCCAATTCATCTATCCCACCTGAATTCAGAACTGCCCACACCTGGAATGGGCGGGTAGAGGAGTCTGCAGGGAGGAGAAAGGGGATAAGAAGGAGAGTTAGAGAAGCAGGAGAGAGCCATCATCATCAGAGATACAGCATCAGATTCAGCATCAGCAATTGAGCAACATCAAAGCAGCAGCAGCTGTAGCATCACTAAAGGAAGTTAGTCAGCCTGGAAGCCAGTTAGGAAGCCTGGAAGAAGCAGCTGAAAGGGAGACAGAGCCTGAGAGAGCCCAGAGGGAGTAGAGAAGTAGTTGCTAGGAAAAGGCTTAGTCTAAGAGGCCATGTGAGGAGGTGTGCATGGCGGTAGGGACCGTGAAATAAAGCTGGCTGACTCCTGAAACTTCATCTAACTGCTTTGTGAATCTCTCCGACTTCACCCTGCCACCTTCAGACCTGTCAGGCCATAGGGGCTTCGGGAACCGGGTTGAGCCCCAGAAAGGCCTCACCATCCCCACACCAACTCTAGGACTCTTTGATTTATATTAAGACAACAACTGTCTGTTTTGGGCACCTCACTGAAGCGAACTCACATAGTCCTAGTTCATTACTTCCCTAAGAGTTTTTCAAAGTCCTTTCATCTCATAGAGATGATAATAAGCACGACTTTCCCTTGTCATGGCTGACTAGTATATCTAGTGTGCATACATTACATTTGGTGTGGTCATTTCTGTCATTGGGCACTTAGGTTGCTTCAGTTTTTGTTTTTGTTTTTCTTTTGGTCATCATGAACAACACTGCTATGAACTGGCATATTCATATTCAGTTCATTTGGACATTATATCTAGAAGTGGAATTTTCAGGCTATGTGGTAACTCATTATATGTTGTTTGTTTATTGCACTACAGAGGATCAAACTCAAGGTCTTATATGCACACAGCTTGCAGTCCACCACCAACTTACCTCTCTGGCCCTGGAACTGTTTTTGAAATGGACAAACTTTACCCCATCACTGCATCTTCCACATTCCCATGGGCTAAGCACTGTGATTTGGTCCCTCCATAGCCTGATGGTCAGTTCTTCAAGTTCACATTGTTGGTTCCACACATCCTAGTTGTATTCTGTGATATCTCACCATGCATTTCCCTAACAAGGAATAATATGGTACATCTCTTCATGTCCATAATGGCTATTGCTGTATCTTGGTTTTTTGGTTTTTTTTTTTTTTTTTTGGTTTTTGGGCCACACCCAGCGGTTCTCAGGGGTAACTCTTGGCTGTCTGCTCAGAAATAGCTCCTGGCAGGCACAGGGGACCATATGGGACACCGGGATTCGAATCAACCACCTTAGGTCCTGGATGGGCTATTTCTCCGGGCCCTATTGCTGTATCTTGTATGGAGAAATTAGAATATCAGGACATTTGAATGATGTCATGGTACACCCTGGATCAGCAATGATATTTGAAAGGATTGTATGGAATAGAGCATTTTACCAAATAGAGCAAGAGTTTTCATAATGTGAGCAAACCGGATAAACAAAAAGCGCTAAATCAGAGAGACTCAAGAGTTCTTTTGTTATGCAGCATAATCTAGTTTTTCCAATAATACTTACTAGAAGGTCTAAGAGTGCTGGTACTTAATCTAAAAGAGTGCTAGAACTTAATCTAAATCTCTTTGTGCAAGGTGAGTGTTAATTATGTGAAATGAATGTTAGGCAAGAGGAAGGAAGTTGTTAGGCCCAGATTACACTAATAAAAGGTGGTGCTGAAGCCAGAAAGACAATTTATGGGCTAGAGCACATGCCTGGCATGGGCAGGCCCCCAGGTTCTATCCTTAGTACCAACATGGCCTCCTAAGCACTTCTACTAAGAATCAGGGATACTCTGAAATCCCCCAGCACACTGAAGAGGTCCCCAACAACAACAACAACCAAAAAAGGAAAGGTAGATCAAGGGCCAAAGAAAAACTCAAAGGTCTAGAGCACATGCTTTGCATACAATGATTCCATGCATGGATTCTTTGCATGGTTCTCTCCAGACAACCACATGGCTCCCCCACGTAACTCACAGAATGATGCCTCTTGCATTGCTAGCACCCCCGAAAAATGGAATCCTCCAAACACCACAATTGGATGAAGAGATGTTTCCAGAGCCTCGGACTGGTCTCATTTCCACTCTCCTAAAACTTGTTACTTACTCTAAACATGGACTATGCCAAGATAATCTTGTGAGAGACTCACAACAGCGAGCATCTGTGATGGTGAGCTCTAATGTTCTTAATGTGGAGATGGGGAGGCCAAGCCTGGGCTACTCACAGCAGATTGCCTGAGGTCACAGTGCCCACTACAGTCCTGGTACAATTGATATCTCCCATCAATGGCTGGTGCAGCAGGCAAACTTGGTTGCAAACAAATAAGTATTCTCTCCTGCAGCTCTTCTGGATACAAAGCCCTGATTTTGTTTGGGTCTCCAATAATTACTGTGGTCAGAGATGGTTGTACTTCTTTCAGCTCTGAAGAACAAAATCAGATTGGTGTAGGCAGCTGTGGAAATTGCCTTCCCTTTCAGGAGTTTCATGTTCATGGTACATGAGACCTAATGTTAGCCAGCCAAACTTGAGGAAACTACATTAAACTCTAAATCTCAGTTGGAAAATAAATAAATAAATGGGCCAGAGAGATAGCATGGAGGTAAGGTGGTTTGAATCTCAGCATCCCATATGGTCCCTCGAGCCGGCCAGGGGCTATTTCTGAGCACAGAGCCAGGAGTAACCTCTGAGCGCTGCCAGGTGTGACCCAAAAACCAAACTAAATGTATAAACTCCATTTGGAATGGAATTGGAACTCTAAATTCCATTCTAAACTCCATTTGAAAACAGTTTCACCTTATTTTTATTTGTCCAGCTTTTATACTTTTGTAAACCACAGTTTATTGACTTAACCACTGGTTTGTAATCTGATGAAAATTTTAGGAGCAGTTGAAAGAAGAGCCTTGGGGACCTAAGTGATAGTACCAAAGATAGGATGTTTGCCTTAAACATGGCTGACCGGGCCCGGAGAGATAGCACAGCGGTGTTTGCCTTGCAAGCAGCCGATCCAGGATCAAAGGTAGTTGGTTCGAATCCCGGTGTCCTGTGCCTGCCAGGAGCTATTTCTGAGCAGACAGCCAGGAGTAACCCCTGAGCACCGCCGGGTGTGGCCCCAAAACAAACAAACAAAAAAAAAACATGGCTGACCCAGGTTTAATTCCTGGCACTCCATACAGTCTCCACGTCCACCAGTAATGATCCCCAAGCACAGAGTAAGCCCAGAACACAGCTGGGTGTAATAATAGATATTAGCTGTGGTGATAATGACCAGCTGTCATTGAAGTGTTTCCTGGACATTGGAGAATCCTGTTTCCTTTGTTGGCTTGGTGTGTGCTGCTGCCTCACAGCTGTGTCTGGCCGATGGTGCACGAGCGAAAAAGATCAGAGCATTTGAGGCCCAGAGGGATAATATAGTATGTAGGGCCAAGTGCACTCAGCAGATCCAGGTTCAATTTCTGCCATCCCATATGGTCCCCTGAGCTGGCCAGGACTGATTCCTGAGTCCAGGGTCAGGAGATCCCCTGAGAAACACCAGGTGTGCCAAAAAAAAAAGGGGTGTGGAGGATCAGAGCATTTAACTGGGTTGTGAATCTCAGAGTGTTCTTCCCCCTTCTAGCATGAAACTAGATGTGTTTGATGTGAGCTGTCTGTAATCCTGGACCCCTGAGAGATTCTAGTAATAATCCTCAGTGGTCATGAAATATAAACAAAATACACTATCCTGAACGCTACCAAAGTTGGTAGCAGAAGTGGAGAGCTGCCGTAATCAAAAGTAGAAACACTTGGGCCTTGACTTAGACATTGAGCAAAAGGGACAAGACTTGTCTGCACTGGGAGGACTGGGGCTATTGTCTGAACCACTTGGCAGACAGACTTAACTTGTTCGTTTTAAGGGAAGCAGTTGGAAATCAGAACATTAGCCAAATGTTGGTCAGACATTGGACAAAGTTTGCAAAAATTGGGAAGGCTTCTGAGGCAAAACTCAATTAGAACTTAGTGGCGCAGCAATCGGGCATTTGCCTTGTACTCGCTAACCTAGGACGGACCTTGTTTCCATCCCCTGGCATCCCATATGGTCCTCCAAGTCAGGAGCGATTTCTGAGAGTCACCAGGTGTGGCCCAAAAAGAAAAAAAAAAAGTCTGAATAAATTAAAATACTGCCAAAACCTTATAGATATGCCCAGAAAGACAGAATGATAAAGTGAAAAAAGTCATGGCTTGAGTTAGGAGTGATAGTAGCACAGCAGGTAGGGCATTTGCCTGGCATTCAGATGACCCAGGTTCAATCCCCAGCATTCCATATGGTCCCCAAGCCTGCAGAACCAGGAGTAACCCTTGAGCGTTGCTAGGTGTGATCCAAAAACAACAACAACAACAACAACAAAAATCTTGGGGTGTGGGGGAAAATCTTAGCTTTTATGGGTGCCATAGAAACTTTAAGGTCTAGGACAATGAAAGAGAAAGTAGAGAGGCAGTAACAAAGACAAATAGATAAGGAAAGAAAAGGAGCAACAGAGACAGAGTGCATCTTGAATAGAACTGTGATTATAGTTACTTTACACACAGTTGATCAAACTTATAAGAATCCTTGGTTTCCAAACTTGGGAGATAGAAACCAGTTAAATAAAAAACTATTCTTGGGGCCGGAGAGATAGCATGGAGATAAGGTGTTTGCCTTTCATGCAGGAGGTCATCGGTTCAAATCCCTGCGTCCCATATGGTCCCCCGTGTCTGCCAGGAGCAATTTCTGAGCCTGGAGCCAGGAATAACCCCTGAGCACCGCCGGGTGTGACCCCCCCAAAAAATTTAAAAAAATAAAAATAAAAAACTATTTTTGTGCCAAGGAGGGCACATCTTCCAATGCCTTCTCAGATAGTACCATAGAGGGTTACGGGAAAGGTTGCAACTCTCTGAAGAGTGGAGATCTGAGTTGCAAGAAAAAAGCTTCAGCACATCCCTCGGAGCTGATATGCTAGTTCAGGAATTCTTCCCCCGTATAAGCTAGAGGTCCCTTGCAGCACTTCCCCACTGGATCTTAGAAATAGTGACAATGAGTCACTCCTTTCTTCCTCTTTTTTTTTTTTTTTGTTTGTTTTTTGGTTTTTGGTTTTTGGGCCACACCCGGTGATGCTCAGGGGTTACTCCTGGCTATGCGCTCAGAAGTTGCTCCTGGCTCGGGGGACCATATGGGACACCGGGGGATCGAACTGCGGTCCGTCCAAGGCTAGCGCAGGCAAGGCAGGCACCTTACCTTTAGCGCCACCGCCCGGCCCTTTCTTCCTCTTTTTAAAGGACCAGGTTCCTTTGATCATTGCATACCAGGTAGGTAGATGGCAAGTGATTTGTTTTTTGTTTTTTGTTTGTTTTTTTTTTTTTTGGTTCACTTGTTCTGACTGAGGATCAATGATTTCTTTTTGTTTTTCTTTTTTTTTTGGTTTTTGGGCCACACTTGGTGGTGCTCAAGGGTTACTCCTGGCTGTCTGCTCAGAAATAGCTCCTGGAAGGCATGGGGGACCATATGGGACACCGGGATTCGAACCAACCACCTTTGGTCCTGGATTGGCTGCTTGCAAGGCAAACACCACATCTCTCCGGGCCCTGATTTTATTTTCAACCCAACCCCTGTGAACATCTGAGTTTCCAACTTAACCACCTAATCCTAATTTCTCTGACGGTGTGAATTAAAGTGTAATGAACCTCCCAAGATTCATTCTGCTGTTGAACCTGATGCCTAAGTTCCAGGAGTGACTTCACAATGCCCCCAGTGGCTCCTAGCCTTCTTCTGTAGTCTTGATCACCATGCTGACTGTTCTGTGGCTACTTAGCTTGTCTATCCCCACTCTGTGGACGAAGAATGTAATTACTTGTCCTTATAAGAGTTTCTGCCAGCAGGCCCTAGTCTCAGGCAACGATGTTGTCCTGCAGTGTGACCATCCTAAGGCCCAATGGTACTTCACTTCCCTTCAGAAGAAAGAGCCCCTCCTCTTGTCCTCCGTAGCTAACATCAAGAAATTTACTGGAGGCAGTGTCCAGCTGAGCAACCCTCAGCTCATCCACACAGGCCTCTACCGCTGCCAAGATAATAACAGTGCCCTCCTGGTGGAGTATGAAATCGATTTTCAAGATGTGAGCATGCTACATATTACACACAAAGGCCTGAACCAGAAGCCCCTAGAGAATAAGACTATGAATCTGGGTGGCAGCATCCTTGTCTTTACCCACTGGGCTCCCTGGCAGGACTGTAACCGCTGTGGACAGCCAGGTGAACGTAAACGCCTGGGGTACTGCTACATTGAGGCACCCCATGATAAACCTATGCCCTGTGGGCTCTATCTGAGAGGAGAGAAGAAACAATACAGCCGCATGAGGCCTGAGCTTCAGGTGGAAGCCTGCATTGTTCTCTGTGACCATGTCAAGGAAACCAACCAGCCGTTCTTCGTTTTCGACATTTACCAGTTGGGCAAGTTGACCAACAACATGTGGCTTACCTGCCCCTTAGCCTCCATTTACAGGTGATAGAACCAGGGCTTTGGCCCTTTCTTTGATCTTCACCCAAGCCCTATTTCTTTTTTGTTGTTGTTCATTTTTGTTTTAGGGCCATATCCATCAGCACTCAGGGTTACTCCTGGCCCTGCACTCAGAAATCGCTCCTGGCAGGCTTGGGGGACCATATGGGATGCTGGGGATTGAACCAGGGTCTGTGCTGGGTCAGCAGCATGCAAAGCAAATGCCCTATCACTGTGCTATCACTCCAGCCCCAAGCCCTATTCTTGTGCCCATCTTAATCCTCGGGTTACTTTCTAGTGGAAAGCAGGCTCTGACTCATTTCCATAAATCTTCATGATGGTCTTTCCTGGCCTCCTCAGGTGTCATTCAGCAGGATTTCCTTGGTGCTTCTACAGCCTCACTAGGCAGGTGATGCTTGGGAGCAGAATAGTAACTAGCATAGGTCTAGTCCCTTCCCATACAGGTTCCTGATGTTGAAGAAGAGCTCAAATGTAAAAACTAGGTTCAGGCCTACATAGACACTACTGTATTTCTACTTCCTCATTGGATTCAGCCACTGTTTGCTTGTGCATTCTTCCACCCACGCCTCAGCTTCTTATTGCTTTACAATAGTCATAATATCTGGTAGTAAGCATTTTCCAACTTTATTCTTCAAGATGGTTTTTTGTTATGCTTGGCTCTTAGTATAAAATTCTTGAATTTTTAAAGGTCGTTTTTTTTTTTTTTTAAGAAGGTCACAGAGATAGCACAGTGGGTAGGACATTTGCTTAGAACGCAGTTGACCTCAGTTTGATCCCCGGCATCCCATATGCTCCCCCGAGTCTGCCGTGAATAAACCCTTAGCACAGAGCCAGGAATAGGCCTTGAACACTGTGCTGGGTATGACCCAAAAACATATACATTGTAATTTATTTGATAATTCATATGACTTGTATCTAGTTATTTGCTGAGTTTACTTACCTCTAGTGAAATGCTAGAGGCAGACATGCTTATATTATTAATCTTTCAATCATTTAGTATAATTTTGTTTCATGTCTTTCTTTAATAGAAACATTAGCAAGCTAAAAAGAATTTTTTTTTAGTTTGCTGAAAGTTTGTTTTTGTTTTTTTTGGGGGGGGCCACAAGGGGTTGCTCAGGGGTTACTCCTGGCTGTCTGCTCAGAAATAGCTCCTGGCAGGCATGGGGGACCATTTGGGACACCGGGATTTGAACCAACCATCTTTGGTCCTGGATCGGCTGCTTGCAAGGCAAACGCTGCTGTGCTATCTCTCCGGGCCCTGCCTAAAGTTTTTAGCCATGAATCACTGTTAGATCTTATCAAGTGTTTTTTCTGCATCTACTGAAACAATATGACTTTGCTTTTTTATTTTGTTAACAATGGTTAACCATTGGTTGGCATAAACCTTGCCTTCATGGAAAAAAACCATTAGGTCATAAAATTTTTCCTTTTTTATTTATCATTAGATTAAATTTGTTAATATTTTGTTTAGATATTATCCAGGTTCATAACAGAGATTTTCTTGAGTTAATGTCATTAGGTTTTAGAATGAAGATGTTAAGGACTCATAGAAGTTTAGAATTATTCCACCAGTTTTTTTTTTGTTTGTTTTTGTTTTTAATTTTTTTTTTATTTTTGGGCCACACCCGGTAATGCTCAGGGGTTACTCCTGGCTATATGCTCAGAAGTAGCTCCTGGCTTGGGGGACCATATGGGACACCGGGGGATCGAACAGCGGTCCGTCCAAGGCTAGCGCAGGCAAGGCAGGCACCTTACCTTTAGCGCCACCGCCCGGCCCTATTCCACCAGTTTTAATCTCTGAAAAAGCATTTTATAAAAATGATGTCATTTCCATAACCCAGTGTGCCCAAATGCTTACTTCTGGCTCTGTGCCCAGGGTCACTCTTGGTATTCCAAGGGATCATATGTGGTGGCAGAGATCAAAAGGGTCAGCTGTGAGCAAGGCAAGCACCTCAATCCCTGTACTATCTCACTACTGTTGAAAATCTTTGGCTTCTAATTGAATTATTTAGTTCATTTAAATTTGACATAATTACTAATGCAGTTGGTTTTAAGTCTTTCAATTTGTTGGGGCTGGAGAGATAGCACAGTGGCATGCCGATTCAGGACCTAAGGTGGTTGGTTCGAATCCCGGTGTCCCATATGGCTCCTGGTGCCTGCCAGGAGCTATTTTTGAGCAGATAGCCAGGAATAACCCCTGAGCACCACCGGGTGTGGCCCAAAAACCAAAAAATAAAATAAAATAAAATAAAATAATAAAAAAATTAAATCTTTCAATTTGTTTTCTACTTCTTTTTTTGTTTTGTTTTGTTTTTTCGGGCCACACCTGTTTTATGTTCAGGGGCTACTCCTGGCTAAGTGCTCAGGAATTGCCCCTGGCTTGGGGGGGACCATGTGGGACGCTGGGGGATAGAACTGCGGTCATAGCGCTTGCAAGGCAGACACCTTACCTCTAGCGCCACCTCGCCGGCCCCTATTTTCTACTTCTTTTGTTTCTTTTTTCCTTGCTTTTGTGTACTTCATAGTCTGTTATTTTTATTATTAGCTTACTAGTTTTTTTTTTGTTTTTTTTTGTACTTGAGCCACACCCAGCAGCGCTCAGGAGTTACTCTTGACTCTGCACTCAGAAATCGCTCTTAGCAGGCTCAGGGACCATATGGGATGCCAGGGATCAAACGCAGGTCCATCCTGATCAGCTGCATGCAAGGCAAATGCCCTATTGCTATGCTATCGCTCCTGCCCCACTAGCTATTTATTCCTTTATAAATTTTCTTTAGAGTTTATACTACTAATTATTTCTCATTAGAATATTAGTTGTGCTGTAACATATCTTAGCCAATGTGGACAACTTTTCATCTTTTACTTTCATTGAGGTCCTCCATTCATCTGTTGCATTCTTGTTAGGAGGTATTTTTATTTTGCATCCTTTTCTACTCTACAAGAAATTAAAACATTCAATATTAACAATGTTACTCTCATATTTACTCTTCTAGAACTTCTCATTTCTGCCTTTCCTTACTTAGATGGGATGTTATTTGTTCTGTTTGCCTGGAGAATTCTTTTTTTTTTTTTTTGAGAATTCTTTGTAGTATAGCTTATCGTGTGCATTTTTTTTGGCTGAATTCTCTCTTTCATCTGAAAATCTATTGATTGTATTGTCCTAGCTTTTAAAGATATCTTTATTCAATTATAATACCAAAAATTAGCGGACTTTTGAATATGTGATTCCATTATTTCTGTCTACAAGCCAGTATAAAGTTTTAAGACTGTTGCTTTGAGAGTAAAATATCATTTTCATCTCATCATTTTTTTGTTTTTGTTTTTGGTTTTTGGGCCACACCCGGCGGTGCTCAGGGGTTACTCCTGGCTGTCTGCTCAGAAATAGCTCCTGGCAGGCATGGGGACCATATGGGACACCGGGATTCGAACCAACCACCTTTGGTCCTGGATCGGCTGCTTGCAAGGTAAACGCCGCTATGCTATCTCTCCGGGCTCATCTCATCATTTTTAAGATTTCTTCTCTAAAGCCAGAGAGGTAGTATAGTGGATAGGGCTCTTGCTTTGAATGGGGCTTACCTAGGTTTGACCCCTGGCACTGTGTACATCCCCACCCCTAGAGTTCACCAGGAGTGATCCCTGAGCACAGAATCAGGAGTAAGCCTGAGCACTACAGCTGTGGCCCCAAATCAGCAACATCAACAGCAAAAAAATTTCTTCTCTGATTTTTCAGCATTTTCTCTATAAAGTGTCTACATGTCATTTTCTTTATATGTAAATTCTTTATATGGATTTGAAGATCTTATTGCAAGGTTTGTGTTTTGGTGTCTCATCATTTGGAGAAATTTTTTATTTGGTGTATATTTAAATATTGCTTATGCTCCTGCACCTCTTTTCTTTTCATTTTTGTTCATTTGGTTTTTATTTGGAGGCTACACCTGACAGTATTCAGACTTTACTTCCTGTTTCTGTGTTCAGGGATCTCTCCTGAAAGAGCTCTGAGAACCATATTGAGAGCCGGCATCAAACATTAGGATACAGGTCAGACACATGCAAGGCAAATGCCCTACCTGCTCTCACTCCAGCCCTTCCTTTTATGGAGAAAGATTTTTTTGTTTTTGTTTTTGTTTTGGGCCACACCTGGTGAGGCTCAGAGATTACTCCTGGTTCTGCACTCAGAAATTGCTCCTGGCAGGGTTGGGGGACCATTGAGATGCCGGGTGTCAAACCTGGGTTCGTCCTGGGTCAGCCACATGCATGGCAAACGCCCTACTGCTGCGCCACGGCTTCGGCCCTTCATCATCATTTTCTTAAAGTCTGTAGTGGTTATCTGAGAGAATTAGAGCAGTAAGCAAAAAATTCATCCAAATTGGTGTGGGTGTTTTTGGTTGTTTGTATTTAGTTTGGGGGCCACACCTGGCAGTGCTCAGGGGTTACTCCTGGCTCTGCACTCTGGGATGATTCTTGGTGCACTCAGGGGGCCATATTGGGTGCCAGAGATGGCACCTTAGTTGGTCTCATGGAAGGTAAATGCCTTCCCCACTGTACTACTTCCCTGACTCCCTCACCCACACCGTTTAAAGACTTTCTGGAATCTAGAGTCCTGTGTGAAATCTCTAGGATATTACATTTGCCAATGTCTAAAAGCACCCCACAGAGGCCAGTTAAAACATTTTTTTAGTTAAAAAATGTCAAGCTGGTTTCAGTATGTGACTTTTCATCTAGATAAAATAAAGGTTGAAACGGGGTTTATCACAGTGTCCCCACAGTCCTGCTTACCTGTTTAAAATCTCCAAGGGCCAGCGAGATAGGACAGAGGGAAGGTGCTCACTTTGCATGTAGCTGACCTAGGTTCAGTCCCCAGCACTAAAATTGGTGTCGTTCCCCCCCCCCCCCCCCCCCCGCCAGCCAGAGCTTGCCAGGAGTGATCTTTGAGAGTAGAGTCAAGAGTAACCCAGAGCCAAATGTAACACACACACATTACCAGGTGTGTCCCCTCAAACAAAACAACAACAACAACAACAACAAAACTCTAAAAACTATGAGGTGTTCTTTAGCCTAAGCAGTCATGGTATAGTCATGGTATTAATGTGTCTCAGTAAAGGAACTTTATAAGATTCTGTGAAGAGGAAGAAACTTTATAGAACTGAGAGAGACAGCAATATAAGGAAGCCCAGCCCTAGAGAGAAAGGAAGTGAGAAAGGAAGGCTTTCCAGAGAAACTTCAGGTTTGGTTTTGTTCTGTTTTTTGGAGTCACACCTGGCAGCCCTCAGGGGTTACTCCTGGCAGGCTCAGAGGACCATATGGGATCCCAGGAATCGAACCCGGATCTATCCTTTGTTGGATGCATGCAAGGCAAACACCCTACCGCTGTGTTATCCCTCCGGCCCCAGAGAAACTTCAGACCTCACCCATTTTCTCTCTCTCTTTGCCCATTCCTCCTCAGGGCTTCTGACCTCTACAGTCTTTAAGCCAAGTCGCTACTGAGGGTGTAACCTCTCAGGAATATTCTTCCTTAGTAGCCACATGGTTGCATGGTTGTTGGTTCTTGCTTCATACAGGCCTCTAGGAAGACTTTGCCTCCCCAGAAAAGGTTCAAACAAGGCCTGATCAGCTTCCCTAAAATATTTCACAACCACACACCAAACTTTCCCTTTTTTATCCCACTTTTTTGCTCTATTTTTCTTTTTCTTTTTCTTTTTTTTTTTTTTTTGGTTTTTGGGTCACACCCAGCAATGTTCAGGGGTTATTCCTGGCTCTACGCTCAGAAATCACCCCTGGCAGGCTTGGGGGACCATATGGGATGCCGGGATTTGAACCAGCGACTTTCCGCATGTAAGGCAAAGGCCTTACCGCTGTACTATCTCTCCGGCCCCTATTTTTCTTTTTCAAGATGAGTACAATGTAAGGGAAAGGGAGAAAAAAAAAAGATGAATACAATGAGCCCCACGATTCAAGGATTTTGCAAATTCACCTCAATCAAATAAACTTGTTTTTTTTTAACACTTTTTGGGGGGGTCACATCTGGCAGCGCTTAGGAGTTACTTCTGGCTTTTTATGCTCAGAAATCGCTCCTGGCAGGCTCTGGGGACCATATGGGATGCCGGGATTTGAACCACCACAGACCTTCTGCATGCAAGGCAAATGCCTTACCTCCATGCTATCTCTCCGGCCCCATCAATCAAATAGACTTGTAACTACCTGATCAATACCAGCCATGCATGCACAGGGTTCCTGCGGTGTGATTCCAGAGGAGGATATGCAGAGGCTCCCCCCTTCTCTACAGTCAATCTCAGACACTAGCAGGGTGTCTGAAAAGTCAATGGCATCAATTCAATTTTAACACTATCCAGATCATCAAATTACACAGGCAAAGGGCTCCGCTCCACACTCCTCTTCAGACACAAATCACAATCCTGTAGCTTCTAACCAACTGGCTTGAAATTTGAAGTTTTCAGGAGACTCTTCAGGTTTGATAACTTTGCTAGACTGAGTCATAGATCCGGGGCACCCATTTGCCACTAGGTCACTGATGCAATACAAAAGATCTCACTTACAGTCAGCCAGGAAAAAAAAGTACATAAGATCAGATGTGAGGGGGGGAGGAAAAGAGCTTCAATGTCCCCATAGTTATGCCATCACCCCAAATCTCATGTGTTTATCAACTCAGAAACTCTCAGAAGACCCATCTTTTGGGCTTTTACAGAGGTTTCACTTCATAGACTTGATGAACTCATTGGACATTGGCCAGTGAGGTCAGAGATGTTTTAACCATTAAATCACGAGAAATTTCAACGTTTAAATCATTGGCTTGCTTCCTTGTGCCACTCCAGCCATGGATGCTTCCTCTGAAGTCACCTAGAAACATAACAAAAAACATATTTTTGACTCCCAACACTTAAGACATACAAGATTTGAGGAATCTATGAATGAGGAACTGTGGGTCAAGGTCAAATATTTATAAAAAAGTATATTTCAAAGGGCCAGAGAGGTAGTACAATAGGTAGAGCACCTGTCTTACTTGCAGCTGATCTGGATTCAATCCCTGGCATCCCATATGGTCCTCTGAGCCCTGCCTGGAATTATCTCTGAGTACAGAGCCAGGAATAAACCCTGAAAACCACCAACAGTGGCACAAAAGCCTATAGATAGATAGGTAGATAATATGAATGACCAAGTAGATAACTTTTCTATAGATATCACTATTGCAGAAGACAACAGTGATGAAAAAATCCTATTATATTTTGAGGTGAGGTAAAACAAGGTAGTATTTGGCCTTTTTGTTTGGTTGGTTTGTTTTGGGGCCATGCCTGGTGATGCTCATGGGTTTCTACTGGTTCTGTTCTTAGCAATTACTCCTGATTGTGTTCAGGGGACAAACGAAATGCTGGTGATTGACCCCAGGTTGGTTGCTTGCAAGCCAAGTACGTTACCCACTGTTGTTGTTGCTATTGTTGTTCTGACCCCCAACACTTGCTTTCTTGTTTCTGCTTTTACACTACCGGAAAGCATCTATTTAGGACCCCCCTTTCTTGTTGCATTGTTTATCTTTTTGTTGTTTTATTTTTTTGTTTGTTTCCTGTCTTTTTTTTTTTATTTTGAACCCACATTCAGTGATGCTCAGGGCTTACTCCTGGTTCTACACTCAGGAATCACTCCTGGAGGTGCTCAAGGGATCATATAGAATGTCAGGGATTTAATCCCAGTTGGCCATTTGTAAGGCAAGCGCTTTACCATTGTACTATTTTTTTCTGCCTCATTATGACTGGTCTATCCTTTGTATTTTAAAAAAATACAGAGGCACACTCAGTAATACTCAGGGCTTTCTCCTGGTTCTGGGGTCTCTCATTATTGCTCACAGAGCCATTAGTGGTGCTGAGGATCAAACCATGGGGTTGGCCAAGTACAAGACCAGAGTCTACCAATGTACTATCTGAACTGATTTATTTTGGTTGATGGTGGTGATTTTTCTTCTTAATGGGGACTCTAGGCTTAGAACTAAAATGCTGCTTAGTGCTTCTCATTTGGAGAAGGCTGGGGAAGAAAATACACAGATCATTTCAGCTTTATTTTGGTTTCTGTTCTAGCAGTTGTTGACCCCAAGTTCAACAAAAACAAATCAACAATTTATGTTAAATATATTTTTTGCTGGTGGCAATTTCTGTGTGTAGAACCAGGAATAGGTCCTGAGCGCTGCTGGGTGTGACCCAAAAACCAAAAAAAAAATTTTTTTTTTTTTTTTTTAGCAAAAATAAACATAAAACTGACCCTATCTGGGACCAAAGAGATAGTACAAGAGGGTAAGGTGCTGGCCTCATATGTCACTGCTACAGGTTCAATATCTAGTACCACTTACTATTTACTAATCCCCACCAAGAGTGATCCCAGAGCATGACCAGAGATAAGACTTGAGCACTGCCAGATGTGGCCAAAAGAAACAAAACTAACCATCTGGCAAAAAATATTATGACTGGGGCCCGGAGAGATAGCACAGCGGCGTTTGCCTTGCAAGCAGCCGATCCAGGACCAAAGGTGGTTGGTTCGAATCCCGGTGTCCCATATGGTCCCCCGTGCCTGCTAGGAGCTATTTCTGAGCAGACAGCCAGGAGTAACCCCTGAGCACCACCGGGTATGACCCAAAAATAAAACAAGAACAAAACAAAAAAATATTATGACTGAAGGTTGGAGATTGGGGTAGGGACCGGGAGGCCTGAAAGTTAACAAGGATTGATGCCCAACCCCTCCCTCAAACCTGGGTCCCTGGAGAGTCATGTCTGGAGGTTCCTTGGGACACTTTGGGGGGTGGGGTTTGGGTCACACCTAGTGGTGCTCAGGGATTACTTCTGGCTCTGCACTCAGAAATCACTCCTGGCAGGCTTGGGAAACCATTTGGAATACTGGGAATCGAACTCAGGTCCGTCCTTGGCTCACTGCATGCAAGGCAAATACCCTACCACTGTGCTATCCCTCCGGTCCCCCACATGGGACACATTTGTGCCAGACAAAAGGTGGTGGGGTGGCCTCTAAATAGACAAATGCCCCTCCAACTCCAGTAGAGTGGAGGGATTGGAGGAGGAATGAAGCAACAGGCTTGTGAAATGACCACAAAACAAAGGTAGATCATGATTCACCTGGATACCAGGTGGGCAGTCCTGAGGTCTGAGCCTCATGAGTGACCTCATAATGTCCAGGGTGGTGGCCAGCCCACAGCAGAGATCTTCAGTCCACTATGTTGACCATCTTATGGCTGCTGCTCAATCTTGCCCTAGCAGCCAAGGGCTACTATGGGATCAGCTGTGCGGAAGGCCAGCAGTGCCAGAAAGCTCTCCTGTCGGACAATGATGTCGTCTTGTCATGCAATTTCTCGGAGCCACAGTGGTCCTACTTATCCCTGCAGAATGGGTCCAGATGGTCCAGTAACTTCACCAATGTATCCAACTTGCAAGTCCTGAGCGGCAGCCAACTTCTCATCAAAAATCCATCCACTTCCCAGACTGGCTTTTACCGTTGTCAGGACCGTCAGAGTAACAGCACCCTCAAATATGAGATTGACTTCCAGGATGTCAGCACCATCAACATAATCCACAGATCCCTGAACCAGAGACCCCTACAGAACCAGACCCTGCAGCCAGGGAACAAGATCTTGATTTTCACTCAGTGGGAGCCCTGGCAAGATTGTAGTCACTGTGGAAAGCCAGGGGAGCGCAAGCGCCTAGGCTTCTGCTACATCCAGGAGTTTCCGGCTGACCCTGTGCCCTGCTGGCTGTACTTGGGGAAAACCAAGGTGCAGTCGAGCCGTATTCGTCCCGAATTGCAGATAGAAAGGTGCAACGTCACCTGCAAAGGAGCCGGGATAGTGAACGCCATCTATGACAACTATAAGATAGACGAGATGACCGACTCAGCATGGATTTCTTGCCCGCTAGGGTCTATCTACAGGTGATAAAAAGTGGATCTGCCTCCAATCACTGGCCAGATTCCCCAAATTGCCGGCAGCCTTTGGTGATTAATCCACACAGGGAAAGATTTTTTTAGGAGGGTAACTTCCATGCCTCTCTCCACTGTCCTCTGTTTTGGCAAGAATCCCTTGGTGTCCACACACTGTGGAGTCATAGTGGAGAGGACAGGGACAGAAACTTGGGGTGAGGCCATAGACCCAGCGGGCATCTCACCACTGCAGGTGTGGCTTGGTGCAGAGGGGGAGATAGTAAGGGTGACCATGACTGGGGGAATTTCAGAGGCTTCTGGTTTATTAGCAGCATCAGAGAGCCTTGGGGGAAAGGCTGGGGCCTGGTGATGCTTCTCTAGGTTTGCTTCCCGGGGTCCCTGGGAAAGCTCCCAAATGTGTGTTCTGCTGTCGCTGGAGTGCAGGCACCAAAAAGGTCTCTGTTCTCTTGTAAAGATGGGCCTGGTGAAGGGGTTCAGCCCTTCTTTAGAAGGTCTTGGTGGAGGGCCTGAGAGATAGTATGGAGGTAAGGTGTTTGCCTTTCATGCAGAAGGTCGGTGGTTCGAATCTCGGCATCCCATATGGTCCCCTGAGCCTGCCAGGATCAATTTCTGAGCACAGAGCCAGGAGTAACCCCTGAGCGCTGCCGGGTGTGGCCCAAAAATAAAAAAAAAAAAAAGGTCTTGGTGGGAGGGGCAGGCCAGACCTTAATGTCTACAACTCGACTCTTGGTCCCCCACCCCTGTTTTCCTTCATGCCAGTACCAGCTCTTCCTCTCTCTGGGGTGCAAGTGACAGGGAACCCTCATCTGATCAGCTGATTCCAGTGGGCTGCTTTTCCTCTATCTTGCTCAGGCAATTTGGGCTCACCCATTACTTCCCTCTCTTCGAATAGCACCGGCTCACTATCACCCCCAACTCCAAAGGTCAGGAACCCGCTCAAGACGGGAGGGATACCTGCTCCCTGGCATTTGCCAGATAAGTTCCAAAGGGGGTTCGAAATGATAGTACAGAGTGTACTTGCTTTGCATTATCTTGCTTACCTCGAATCAGTGACCTAGGTCCAATCCCCAGTGTCGAATGTGGTCCTCTGAGCACCACCAATGGTAATTTATTTGTTTGTTTTGGGTCCACACCAAGCAGCACTTAGAGGTTACTCCTGGCTCTGCACTCAGAAATCACTTCTGGCAGGCTTGGGGGACCACATGGAATGCTGGGAATCGAACCCCAGTTCATCCTGAGTCTGCTGAATTGCTCCTGTCTTGGGGGACCATATGAAATGTCGGGATCGAACCTCAGTCAGTCCTAGGTCAGCCATGTGCAAGGCAAATGCCTTATCGCTGCATCACTGAATATTCACAAGAATAATTTCTTAATGCAGAGCCAGGAATGCATCACCTGGTGTGGGTGGTCCAAAACAAAAACAAATAATCAAGAAGTTCCTGAGGGCTAGACCCAGGAGGCTGGAGATCAGAACCAAGTGACACCATCAATGCTTGAGGATTCCCCAGGACCCAAGTAGAGTGGCTCTCCTACAGGGCAGGTTTTTTGGTTTGGTTGGTTTTTGGTTTTTGGTTTTGTTTGGTTGGTTTTTGTTTTTATTTTGTCCTAGCAGAGGGTGCAGAGAGAGGCCTGGGTTCCAGTCACCTCTCAACCCTTGTTTTTCTAGCTGTGTGTCTCTGAACCTCTGTTTCTCCATTGGTTTCTTTTCTTTTTTTTTTTTTTTTTTTTTTTTGGTTTTTGGTTTTTGGGTCACACCCGGCAACGCTCAGGGGTTACTCCTGGCTCCACGCTCAGAAATTGCCCCTGGCAGGCTTGGGGAACCATATGGGATGCTGGGATTCGAACCGATGACCTTCTGCATAAAAGGCAAACACCTTACCTTCATGCTATCTCTCGGGCCCCTCTCCATTGGTTTCTTAGGTCTTCCATAACAAGATGCCACTGTCTAGGTGTTTTTTGTTTGTTTGTTTTTTTAAGCCTACAGCAGCCGGTATTCCCAGGCGGTCTCCCATCCAAGTACTAACCAGGCCCGACCCTGCTTAGCTTCCGAGATCAGACGAGATGGGGTGCGTTCAGGGTGGTATGGCCGTAGACTGTAGATGGTTTTAAGTGACAGGAATCCATTCTCTCACCCTCACGGAGAGAGATGGCACCCTGTGCAGCCAAGGCAGCAGGGCTTGCCCTTCCTTGCCTCTTCCTACTGCCTGCAGTTTGACCTCTCTGGTCATGCACATCGCCATCTCCAGCATGCCTGCATCTCTGTGTCTTTCTCAGCTCTCAGCACACAGGCTGTCACAGGTTGGGTGTCTACTTTGTGTCTGTCCTGCTTGCAAATAAGGCCACTCCCTTATTTGATTCTGATGAGGACACAATGTGCAGAGGCCACTCCAGCTCCATGTCCCCGCTGTCCCTCCACCATAGTAGCACCTGAATTGCCAGATTCACTTACAGCACATTGTCGCCAAGCTTTGTTTCAGGAACCTGGGCGAGAGAAAAATGGGAAAAAAAAATTGTTGGATGCAACAAATGGGATGGTGAATTTGGGAAGGATTTCTGAGAGATTGCTGAGCCTAAGGAAGGAAAGTTCCCTAGAGAAAGGGGGCACTTGCAGAGAAGTACAGGGGGAATTTTCCTCCTGGGAAGGGATCCAGAGCAAAGACCAAGCCTGACATTTTCAACTGCTAATCCCTTTTCTGGCTGGAAAGAAAATGCCTCAGTGACTCAGTCCCTCGGAGTCAGGCCTATGTTCAAAACATGACTGGTGGGGTTACTAGAATGTTGCTACCATGAAGCCTTTTGTTGTTGCTGTTGCTGTTGAAGACAAGATGTTTATCAGGTGGGGAGAATGTCTGTACATCTGCAGTGCTCAGGGCTGACTCCTGGTTCTGTACAGGGGTCACTGCTGGTGGTGTCTGGGCACCATGATGGGATGCCATGGATCAAAACAGGGTTTGCCACATGCAAGATAAGTGCCTGCCCCACTTTACTTCCTGTCTGCCCCCATGTTCTCTTTCTGCACTCAGTCTGTGTTCTGTATTTCTTTTGTTTGTTTTTGTTTTGGGACCATACTCAGCAGCATGCAGGGGTTACTCCTGGCTTTGCGCTCAGAAATTGCTCCTGGCAGGCTTGTGGGATCATATAAGATGTTGGGGATTGAACCCATGTTCATCCTGGGTTGGCCACTTGCAAGGCAGAAGCCCTACTGCTGTGCTATCCCTCCAGTTGTGTCCTGCATTTTATGTTCACCAGTATCCTTTCGTGTCACGAGATGCTGGTGGGATAGTGAGAAGGGAACCATAGACCATCTTCTGCCTCTGATAAGAACAGAAATTGCCTTTCTTGGCCCCCATTGTCCTGATGGGCCACTGACTGTCCAGACTGCCTCTTGCCTCTGAACCTTGGGTCAAAAACATGTTGCTGTTGTCGCAGAAACCCATGTCCCACACCCCAGTTTTATGATCATTGTGAAGTGTGTTGGGCAGCACTCTGGGGGAGGGGGGTTATTAACCGCTCTTTAATTAGATCTTCTTTGCCTCAGAAGGGAAAAAAATTTTCCTACTCCATAGGCGTCATATTATTTTTTTTCCTGGAGGAACATACCAGGGGCAGGAACTAAAGACAGAATTTGTGATGGCCAGAAGGGCAGTGAGAAGCCCGGGAGGGTACATGATGGAGAGTTCCAGGGGGTGCTCTCTGCCAAGCCACTGTCCGACCCAGGCAGGGAGGGGACCTCAGACTTAGGGAAGAATGTTCCAGGTAAGGGCAAAAGCCCCAAGACCCAGCAAAAAAAAAAAAAAAAAAAAAGGAGAACCTAGGGACAGTAGGAGAGGAAAAAGAGGAAGGAAAGAGGGCAAGAAACATTCAGAGAGTGGCTGGGTCTCCCAGTGAAGCCTCTGAACTTGGTACCCCAGTTGTACCCCTAGTTTCAGGATGAAGCAAAACAGCTCTGGCATTTGTCCAGTGATTCCCTTTGCTGCCAGGGCTCCTGGAAGGTGTTCTGAGAGCCACACCTTGAGGAATAAGATGAACCTGTCACCCACCTAAGCTCCCACATCAGTCCCCACACTTTGGGCGCTCCAGCCAACCTTGCCCTCCATTGCAGGCCACTCATCTGGGAAGTCAACAACCGTCCGCTGACGTGGCAGGACCAGCTCTCGGGCAAGGACATCAGCAGCATCATGGACATGGGGAGTGGCGGCCAGCGCCTGCAGGTCTTCCAGCCTGCCGTGTACAGGTGCTTTGTGCAGCAGGAGCTCATGGCCCAGTACAACCCGCAGCCTGAAACCGAGCAGCAGCGTGTGGCCAAGCCACAGGCTGGGCAGGAGCAGGAGGAAGCGGAGCCCCAGAAGATGAAGGCCAGCTCGGTGCTCAGGGGGCTGCAGCTGATGCTGCTGGGAGGCACCGTCCTCGGCCTGCTGGGGGTGATTTTCACCCTGTCCCGCCCTTCTCGGAACAAGAAAGCAGACCGGGTGTTGTTGGTGAAATAAAAGATAGCCAGGTTCCCCTGGCTACACTCTCTCACCTCAGTGCTCCTTTTCCTGACACCCAATTTGACTGTCTCTGCTTTTGTTTCTGGTTTATAGGGTTACAGCTGACAGTGCTCAGGACTTATTCCTAGCTCTGTGCTCTGGGATCACTTCTGATCATGCTCAAGGGGGCATATAAAATGCTGGGGATCAAATTCAAGACAGATATGTGCAAAACAAAGTGTCTTACCTGTTATACAGTTTCTTCCCTACCTGAATAATTTCTCCTGCCCTGTGCAATCTCTCCCCTAACCTTGTGCAAACTCTTCCCTACTCTGAAATCTCTCTCCTACTCTGAAATCTCTCCCCTTCCCTCTACAATCTCTTCCTGGCCCCCTGTGCAGTCTCTTCTCTACCCCTGGAGCTGGGGCTGGTAGCCCCAGGTTTTCCCACCAGCAATGCGCTTCTGTCCTCCCTGACCCTAGTCCTAGTCCCAGCAGACCCCAGTGGGGTGTAGAATTTATGTGGCTTGGCCACAACTCCTGAAAGACACCAAAGGCAGCTGGACATATATCATCCTTCCCGGCTCTGGCCATCAGCAGATCCCAACGGGACAGTCTTCTCCATGAGGATAGGACTCCAGACCTGGCCCGGCTGACCAAAGGACTCACTGGGTTTCATTGTTCCCAGAAGCTATGTACTCTGGAGTAGAGCAGAGTGAGAGAGATAAAATATTCATGCCTGATAACATTCCTGTCCAGCTATTTTCATCGTGAACAACCATTGAAGGGCTCAGAAGCTTGCAGACAGGAACTTCTGTCCCTGATGGGAGGGCAGAAATCTGCTCTCACCAGCCCTGTCATCCTGGGGTGCCAGAGATGCATATTCCTGCATAGCAGGGAGTGTCCATCGAATGGGCCTGCTGGAAAAGTAATGGCGAAGAGGGCGCCTTTGCGGCAAAATCACACCTGTCACAAGCAGTGTACACAGAGGTAGGGGGTGGGGAGCTAAGGACCCTTGTTTTGTAGTGATAAAGACACAGACATGGGATGAGGCTTCCTGCTGGAGGTCATGCAATCCACTTGGGAAGGGGCCGTAATGGAGAGAAAAGACTTCAAAGTACCTCCTATGCCCTAAAAATTTTGTCCTCTGATGAAGTGGCTGAAGGGGTGTAGCCAGAGCCAAGTATGAGTTGAATTCTACAGTTACAGCACCCATAACCCAGGCAGTCCCCACCCATGGTGCAGACGAGCCTGTCTCCCATGATTACCTTCTCCCCATGTCCATAACTTTAGGTCTTAAGGAGTGGGGGTGGATTTGGAATCACACTCAGCTGGGTGGAGGGACTATTCCTGACTTGCTGCAGAGTTGCTCCTGGCTACATTTGGGGGATCAGTAGCAGTGTTGGGGATCAAATCCAGGTTGCCTGCACGCTAGGCTAAACCTTTGCTTCCTGAACAATCTTGTGTCCATATCAAAATCTTCTTTTTTAACTTCATTTGTTTATTGATTAATTTGGTTTTTGGGTCACACCCAGTCGTGCTCAGGGGTTACTCCTGGTTCTGTGCTTTGAAATCACTCCTGGCAGGCTTAGGGACCATATGGGATGCTGGGAATTGAACCAGGTCCATCCCGGGTCAGCAGCATGCAAGGAAAATGCCCTACCGCTGTGCTATCTCTCCAGCCCCATATTGAAAATCTCTTGTGACTCTCTCCCCAGCCATAAGGCTGGGGGCCTGAGACTGGCCTCTGATAGAATAGTGAGTCCCAAAATTGGCTTCTGACTAATGGAATGTGAAGCCTGAGACTAGCTTCTGACTGATGAAAGAAGTGGGGTCTGATGTTGGAACACCCCTCCTTGGTTCACTCACAACCCAGAAGATGATCTTATAGATGAGAGTAAAGAGGGTCCTACTGACTTGATAAAGTGAGCCACCTTGTGGGGAAAGCTAGCTGGGCAGGGACAAAGTGATCTCCAGGATCCGAGGAGACAGCCAGCAAAAAAGCCTGGACCTCAGGACCTTAGCCATTAGCAATGGACCCTACCAACCTGAACTGCTGTTGACCTCCAAATCAAAATACAACCTGACCCACATTTTCATAGTAGCTTTTAAGACTCTGAGCAAAGGACCCAGCTCGGCCATGGGAACAGAAGGCTCAGACATGTATGTAGTTTGAAGCTATTACCTATATGACAAATTGTTAGATGGTGATCATAGGCTGGTTGGTCCATGCCAGTCCACCTGGAAACCCCTTCAGCTGTCCTTTGATTGGTTCCTGCATGTATAGAAATTTCCAGTTTCCTTCAGGAATCTATAGTGGAGTAGAGGCAAGAGGTTGGTGCTCCTAGAAGCAATCCTTATGCATGACAAACTGGAGTGGGTTTTTATATCCAGCCCCCTAATCTTGGATGTCACACATCCTGGATAAGCCCCATTCTTGGAGGGACTCCAAAGTTCTCAGGGGTTTCTGGTATTCACAGCTGTAACCACTTTGTTAAAACTCTACTTGCTGGGGGCCAGAGAGATAGCATGGAGGTAAGGTGTTTGCCTTTCATGCAGAAGGTCATTGGTTCGAATCCCAGCATCCCATATGGTCCCCCGAGCCCCTGAGTCTGCCAGGAGTGATTTCTGAGCATGGAGCCAGGAGTAACCCCTGAGCACTACGAGGTGTGACCCAAAAAAAAACAAAAAACAAAAAACAAACAAACAAAAACTCCACTTGTCCTCTTCCCCACCTCGATTTTCTGAGGTAATCATCTTCAAATACTTTTCAGCCCAACATTTCATTTCTGGATGTAAATTCTAAACTTTCGGATGTAAATGTAAATACAAAGATGTAAATACTAAACTTTCGGATGTCCTATAGGTTTCAGAGATTTGGGTAAATTTTCTCCAGTCTTTTTCTTTTCTGTTAAAGATTGGAGAAGGTCCATTGATCTGTCTTCAAGTTCACTGGCTTCTCTTTCATCTCCATTCTGTTATTAAGTCTATTTTAGGAGCCTTTTTTTTTTTAATAGCTGCTTAGCTATAAAATTTCCTTCTGGTTCTTTGTACCTTTTATCTTCTTGCTGATACATTCTATCACTATTTTAAAATATAGGGGACTGACCCTACATACTCAGGGGCCTAGGAGCCACTCCTAGAAGTGTTTGGCTTGATGGTACAGACCTGCCAGTTAAGTTCTAGAGTCCAATGGTGTGGTTCTTGGGTTCTTTAGTACTCAATAGGCCACAAAGGTTATTCCTGCAATGATCTGTGGAGCTACACAGCTGTGGATATGTCAGAGCCTTCCATACTAGTGTTTCCATACACTTCCATACAAATGCTCTGCCACTTGAACAGTTTGCTTCTTTCTATTCTTTCATTTAAACTAACTGCTTATAGGAAAACTTCAAGGCCCAGAATTTCTAATAGAGAGTCTCTGCAAGCCGCAAAAATTATTAACAAGGGAGAAAGACTATAGGGGCAACAGTTACACTGAAAGAGTACTAGAAGATTTGGGGGGGGGGTGCCCTTTGATACTATGTTATGAAACTCTAGACAATCATCACCATGTACTGTGGTGTAGTACAAACAGGCCTACTTCTTTTGAAAGTATCTGATGGTTCTGGGAAAAGAGTTATAGGAGAAAAGCTATCTCATTTATGAATATTAGCTAAAAGTACTAAATTTTTTTCCAATTTAATCCAGGCAAAGAAAACACCTGTAGGTTGACTTTAGCCACAAATACTAATTTGTGAGCTCTTGCTTCAGCCTTTATTGGGATCAAGTGCCTGTTTGCACTTTTAATTATTCATTCTACATATATTTATTACCTTGCATAGGCAGGGTTGGCTTCCCAGAGATGACCTTTCAGATGAGGCTTGAATAACAAGAGAGAGAGGCTGATGGCAGAGCTTTGCAGGAAGGCGATCTCAGTTTCCTGTGACTGTTCTAACAAATTGCCACAAACTTGATGACTTAAAACAGCACAGATATATGACCTAACAGTTCTGAAACTTCTAAGTTCGTAATGAGTTTTTTCTTTTTCAACTAAAATTAAGATGTCATGACTAGAATACTTGAGGGGGCTGAAGCCACTTGCTTGCCATCTCCAAATCTACAATAAAAGACTAAATACTTTTAAATTTCTTTCTCTCTTTCTCTCTCTCTCTCTCTCTCTCTCTCTCTTTCTCTCTCTCTCTCTCTCTCTCTCTGATCTCTATTCCTGACTCTTATAAGAGACCCTGTGATTACACTGAAGGGACACAGTTATCCAAAATAATCTCCCCTTCTCAAGATTCTTTTCTCAGTCACATCTGCAAAACCTGTTCATACTCACAAACCATGGGGATAAGGAGCTGATTGATATCTTTTGGGGTTAGGTCACAATTCAGCCTACCAAACTAAGCCCAGACAGATCTGTAAGGGCCCTGGGCTGGGTGTCTGATTGGTAGAAAGATCTATCTGAGGGTAAAGGACACAGAGAAGAGAGCCTGATGCTAGATCATGAAGATAGCCATGTAGGCCTGGGTGAGGTTTTATGGAAAAGTTTTTGAACAGTAGAATGGTGTAATCTAATGTGAGTTTGTTTTCTTTTCTTTGTTTGTTTGAGGACCTACCTGGCAGTGCTCAGAGCTTACGCCAGGCTCTGCAATCAGGGATCACTCCTGGAGGCTCAGGTTGTCATATAAAGTTCTGAAGATCAAATCCAGGTCAGCCCCATACAAGGCAAGCACCCTTTCTTCTGTACTGTCACTCCCAACCCTCTAATGTGAATTTGTAGCAGTAATTCTGAATTCCTTCCACACGAGGGTGTGTGTCCTCCAGAGAAGCTGTCATTTTCGTCTGTGAATAGCCGGAACTGTGACCCCCTATTAGGTCATCCACAAGCCCAGGTGCCACGTAAGACAGAGCCTATTTCGTGTTTCCATTTTAACTGCCCTGTTCTGCCCTTTTCCTTTCCATATTGTAAATTTTTAAAAGGCCATTTGTATTTTGTCTCTTGGAGCACTTTAAGGTTTTCACAATGTAATTAAAGTACAGAGTGTTCTCTCCTATCTCCTGTCCCTGTTCCCATCCAGGCACAGCTTCTCCATCACCATCAACACACAGAGGAGATTTTGTTACATTTGATAAATCAACATTCACTGTATTACTGTCCAGTCCATAGTTTACAATGAGGCTGTGTTGTGCCTTCTATGAGTTCTGATAAATGTATCAGTCATTGTAGGATCCTACATGTACACACATCCAGAGTGATCAGTATTATTGTTCTTCAGCTTCCCAGCACAGTGTGGGATGACACTTACTGGCCTCCTTATATTTGAGTGGGGACATATAGCTAGTTCTGTGGACAGATGCAATATGTGTCACTTAATCTAGAACACCCTAACTGTCAGCGCACTATACTCTATAGTTCCTCTTTCCTTAGCACAGAACCCCCAACACTCAAGACCGAGGCTGCGTGGACAGCCTAGATTGAGGAATGAGTGGAACTCTAATTGACCCAAACAAACAGGCATATACGTAAGAAATAAACATAAACCATAAGATGGGGAATAGTTGTTATCACGGCACCATTCAGTACTTCCTGACTGACAGACGCTTTCCTTCCAAAATACTAGTCATGGGTTGGAGACATAGTTCAGGGGTTAAGGCACTTCCCTTGCACGTGACCAGCCTGGCTTCATCCCTAACATAGCATATGGTTCCTTGAGCACCATCAAGATTGACCCCTGAGCACTAACAGCTTTGGTTCCTAAATATCAATTCCTTAAAAATCACTAGTAACTTTGGTGTTTTTTTGTTTTTTTGTTTTTATTTTGTTTTTGTTTTTTGTTTGTTTATTTGTTTTTTTGTTTGGGGGACCATTTCCAGTGATGCTCAGGGGTTACTCCTGGCTATGCACTCAGAAATTGTTCCTGGCAGGCTCAGGGACCATATGGGACACCGGGAAATCGTACCACAGTTCTTCCTACGTTGGCGCATGCAAGGCAGAAGCCCTACCACTTGCGCCATCGCTCCAGCCCCAACTTTGGTATTTTTCTCATGTTAGATTAATATTTTTATTTGCTCACTGAACTGAGAACTCTAACTGAGGTTAGAGATTTTTGTTGTTGTTGTTTCCCCCACCGGATCCTTGCATCTCCAGTTCCTGAAAGAGTTGGAATAGAATATGGCTTTGGTAAAAGAAGAAAAACATGAATGAGCAGTACTTCTAAAAGGGAACTGCAGTATCCCTAATTTTCAGGAATTAAATTGTATACTCATAGTGGGTTCCTTGGTTGCTTAATGTCATATGTTAAGAAAATGACAGATTGCATCAGAACCCGAGACAGTCTAGAACTAGTTATAATTGCAATTGAAATAGATTTTCTAATCCTCAGGCTACCAGCTGCACCTCTTCCCAAGATCCCACTAAGGAATGTCTGTGTTTGGTGGTATTAAAAGCAAAAGCATGAGGAATATGGGCCACTGGACACCCACTCTGAAATGAGTCACAGATGGCAGGCCGAGGCATGGAGACTCAGAGTAAAAGGAACATTATCAGTTATCTCTTTGTCCTTTATTTTGCCTCTTTTTAAAATAACTTCCTGGAGAGACACTTGGCTTGCAGATGACCAACCCCAGTTCAATCCCTGGTATTGCACTGAGCATAATTAGGGGACACTGCAGAGCACTGAAGAGCCCCTGAGCACTACTAGGCATGGATTCCAAACCCAAGCCCCTTCTAAACACACCAAAAAAACTTCCATTAATTGAACCTCTTTCTATCAAATAGTGTGCTAAGAGCTTTGAGTTCATAAATCTACAGCTTCCTCCTTCCTCATTACCAGTCCAAATAGTTCCTGTGTTTAACAGAAGGAAACAGAGCTTAAAAAAAGTTATTATGAAAAATGAAAAAAAAAAGTTATTATGGAGGGGCCGGAATGGTGGTGCAAGCAGTAGGGTGTTGGCCTTGCACATGCTAACCTCTAGGACGGACCGAGGTTCAATCCCCCGGCATCCCATATGGTCCCCCAAGCCAGGAGAGATTTCTGAGCACATAGCCAGGAGTAAGCCCTGAGCGTCATAGGGTGTGGCCCCAAAACCAAAAAAAAAAAAAAAGAGTTATTATGGAACCAGAGTGATAGCACAGAGGGTAGGGCATTTGCCATGCATGTGGCTGACCTGGGTTCGATTCCCAGCATCCCTTGTGGTCCCCCAGCACTGACAGGAGTTATTTCAAGTAAAAAAACCAGGAGTAACTTCTGAGCATCACTGGATGTGGCCCCAAAACAACACCAAAGAAAAAGATTAAATTATAAGCAATAGCTGCAAAACAAAATCCTCCAACTCAAAGATCTTAGAGAATAGTTGTTGTTGTTATTGTTTGGGGGCCACACCCAGCAGTGCTCAGGGCTTACTCCTGACTCTGTGCTCAGAGTCACTCCTGAAGAGCTTGAGAGACCATATGCGGTGCCAAATATCAAACTTAGATTGGTCCTGTACACAGCAAATGTCCACCTGCTATACTAGTGCCCAGGCTCCTAAGAGAATATTTTTTTATTACTTGGCAAGTTTACAAACCAGTTGGGTAATTCTGCTCTAAGTTGAAATTAGTTCTGCTTTGCTGATCAGTAACGGGCTCAGTATGGCTCTGTGCCCCTTGGCTGAGGTCTCTCTCATGTCGGGGAGTTAGCTGTTTTATAGGCTGACCACTTGCCATGTACTCAGACAACTGGGCTCTGCTTCACATGGTCTTTCATTCTATAGCAGGCCAACCCAGGCTTGTCCACAAGGTGGTAGTGAGGGCCCAAGAAAGTGAATAAAAATTGCAGCAAGATCTCTTTAGGCCCCGGGCTTACAACCAGCATGTGACCAGGAACTGGGGCAGGGAAACCTTGATTGCCACATGATCTGAAGATTAGGTTTAGGAAGACCATGGGTCAAGGTTGGGTTAAACCCTCATAAGAAAACACCCCCAAACTCAGTGTCTTTATCCAACTATTGTTGATTATTCTCTCTAATATGTAGATGGGGAATATAGGTTAAGCTGACCTGGGTGATTCTCCAGACCTGACTAGACTTATTCATGCACTTGTCATCACCTTCAAGGAACTAGGTGGCACTTGGTTGGGAAGTCTCCAGTCTCTTCTCCAGTCGGTAAATTCAAACATGTCCACAAGGCCATGCAATGGTCCCAAGAAAGCAAGTGAAAATTGCAACTCTTCCTGAAACCTAAACTTAGAACTAGCACTTCATTACTGTCACTGTGCTTAATTGGTCCAAGATTGGCCCAGATTTCAAAGGTGGGGTGATAAAGACCATATTTTTCTTTGGGGGGGCACATCCAGTGGCACTCAGGGGTTACTCCTGGCTCTGCACTCAGAAATCGCTCCTGGCATGCTCGGGGAACCATATGGAATGCTGGAAATCAAACCCGGGTCTGTCCTGGGCCGACTACGTGTAAAGCAAATGCACTACTACTGTGCTATCACTCCAGCCCCCATCTCTTAATAGGAAAAGGTGATGAAGACACATGATCCAAATGTCTCCAAGGAGGAATGAGGACTGTGTCTAGAGTTCTGCAGCCAGGGGTGCCTGCCACCATTGTGCCTCGGGTCTGCTGTTGCAACTGGTTCAGTGTTTATATAATAATTTGCCTGTCCAACTATTCTTGCTTTAGAGCTTCCTGAAAGAAACCATTTTTCAGAACCAGGAGCAGCAAGTCACTGCAGATGTTTCAGCTGATAATCTAAGCCCAAACATGAAAGCGGGCACAGAACTCAGAGGCAAGGATCCTCAGAGACCGAGAACTCAACACTAGCCCACCCAGGGGAGCTTCTCCACCTTGTCCTGAACTTGCATCCATATGTTCTGCTCCTCACACAGCCACAGTACAGATGAAACTACTCAACTACAGATGAAACTACTCAACTACCTGACCACTTACCTCTCAAGTGCATTAAGCCCCCTACATTCTCCCTAGCACACAAAATAAGTTAGGGCAATGCTTTGTTTTACTATCTCCATTTCTCCTTCCTTTCTTTATTCTTCCTTTCTTTTCTTTTTTTTTCTTTTTTTTTTCTTTTGGCTTTTGGACCACACCCAGCAGTGCTCAGGGGTTACTCCTAGCTCTGTGCTCAAAAATTGCTCCTGATAGGCATGGGGGACCATATGGGATGTCAGGATTCAAACCACCATTTGTCCTGGATCAGCTGCATGCTATCTCTCTGCCCCTTTCTTTTTCTTCCTTTTTCTTTCTTTCTCTCTTTCTTTCTTTCTTTCTTTCTTTCTCTTTCTTTCTTTCTTTCTTTCTTTCTCTCTTTCTTTCTCTCTCTCTTCTTTCTTCCTTCCTTCCTTCCTTCCTTCCTTCCTTCCTTCCTTCCTTCCTTCCTTCCTTCCTTCCTTCCTTCCTTCCTTTCTTCCTTTCTTTCTTTCTTTCTTTTGGGGGGACACATCTGGTGACAGGGGTTATTCCTGGCTCTGCACTCAGAAATAGCTCCTGGCAGGTGTGGGGGACCATATGGGATGCTGGGGATCAAACCCGGGTCAGTCCCAGGTTGGCCGTGTGCAAGGCAAACGTGCTGTGCTATCATTTCTCTTTTACCTACCCCTGGCTTCACAGGGTCTGCATCTCAAACTCACCTGAAAGTGAAGCCACTGAGTTCTGTAACCACTTTACCACAGACAGTAAACAACATGGCAGGCATACAGCCTGCCCTTCTCAAGCCAGCCCTGTTTATCTCTTCCTTTGCTTCCTCCTCTCTTCCCTATCTGGTATTTGAGTTCCCTGCTGCTTCTCACTCTTAGTCACCATCCACATGGCTACTAATCACAGAAATCTGAACAAAGTGGTTTAAGCTAAGAAGAAATGTACGGGCCGAAGAGATAGCACAGCAGTATAGCATTTGCCTTGCATGCAGAAGGATGGTGATTCAAATCCCAGCATCCCATTTGTTCCCCCAAGCCTGCCAGGGACGATTTCTGAGCATAGAGCCAAGAGTAGTCTCTGAGCACTGCTGGGTGTGATCCCAAAAAACAAACAAACAAACAAAAACCAAACAAAATAAAGAAATGTAATAGGGGCTGGAAAGATAGTATAGTGGGCTACAGTGGGCAACCCAGTTTATATGCCCAGCAAGTCTTATGGTCCTTCAGTCTTCCAGGACTAATCCTTAAGCTTAAAGCCAGGAGTAAGCTCAGAGCACTGCTGAATGTGATTTCCCCCAAAATAAGCAAAGGAGGGAATTTATTGGCTTTCAGAACTGAGATGTCCAAGGAGAGGTTTGCATAAGTTGCAGTTAGATACAATCAAGTTCTGACAATCATCTTATCTCTCGGCACCATTTGCTCTGTGTGTGTGTGTGTGTGTGTGTGTGTGTGTGTGTGTGTGTGTGTGTGTGTGTGTGTGTGTTCCTCAAGCAGATGTTTCCCTAGAGGATCTGAGGACAGTTTCCGGTTGGTTACATCACAGCAGCCCTGGTGGAAAGAGAGCACTCACACCTCTTCTAAGAACAACAGCAGCAAAGGAAGGTGTGCTGTCCTAAGCCTCGGTGGGTGGCCATCTTTCTTGTCTTCAACTTCCTCTGGGGTCTATGTAGTCATTGTACCCTGTGCTCCAGGGAGGGAGTTGCAGCAAAGAGAGGTTCAAAATAAGGCTGAGGTTTCACAGCTGTGTGGCTGCTGGTGGAACCCAACCAGGCTGGCTCCAGTATTCTTGTTCTTAACTGATAATTCTGACAGGAAGGCTGTGAGCCAGGGGTCCTCAAACTTTTTAAACAGGGGGCCAGTTCACTGTCCCTCAGACCATTGGAGGGTCTGACTCTAGTAAAAACAAAACTTAGGAACGAATTCTTATGCACACTGCATATATCTTATTTTGCAATGAAGAAACAAAACAGATACAAATACAATATGTGGCCCGCGGGCCATAGTTTGAGGACCACTCAGTGAGTGTGAGCAGTCAAAGCCGATTCAGAGCAGCAAGAGGCAAGAGGTGATGATGGTGGGGGTGGGGGTGAGGGTGGGGGCAGTGGTGGGGATGGAGAGAAATGGCAGCCATAGACTCTGACAATCCAGCTGGATGGACATTGTTACTATCTTATCTTACACCTGGAGAAATTGAGGCAGAGAGCAGGTGCTAAACTCTGACATCACATGCAGAGCAGATGAGCCCAGACGAGGGGAATTTAGAATCTGACTATTGTTCAAGGGACCTCACTCTGAGCCAGGGGTGAGGTCAGCCTCTGAGAACTTTCTGGATAGAGATAGAAGGAGGCACTAGACTCGCCAGCCCCCTTCCTAGTGCTTCCACCTCTCTGCCCTCCTCTTTCTCTTCTCTGTCTCTGTCTGTCTCTCTTTCTCTCATCCCTCCCCTTCTCGAGCATTCTTCCCCGACCATCAACACCTGGCACAGCCTTCTCAGAATCCATTTGTGAACAGACTGACCTGTTTCTGGCCCAGACGGTGAGGCGGGGCAAACAGGCCATGGTAGGCCTGAGTCATTGGGCAGGGCTCACAGGGCCTGAGTGGTCAATGGGTGAGTTTGGTCTGGAGGGTACAAGGGGGTGGACCTGGGATGACACCTGAGCCCCAGTGCAGAGCGGGGCTTCCTTCTGAGTCCAGGGCCTTGGCACCTGTTCAATCTCTCCAAAACAGACCTTGCCCACTGTCCTGACAGGAAGCCTGGGCCACATGCCAAGTTGTATTTAACGGGCTTATGAGAAACCAAGAGGCGGCTATTTATAGCCTTTCGGTTTGTCTGCCAAGTGAGAACTGGGAAAATTGAATGACAACTCACTAGCAGAATTGCCATGCTGCCTGGCCCTCGACTCAGAAGGCTTCAGAACCCCATGAGGCTTCATCAGCCTCTTGTGACAACCTGTAATATGAGCTAACCTGAGCAAATTGATGAGGCTAGAGAGATAGCACAGCGGTAGAGCATTTGCCATGCACACGGCCTACCCAGAACAGATGGTGGTTCAATTCCCGGCATCCCATATGGTCCCCAGAGCCTGCCAGGAGCGATTTCTGAGCACAGAGCCAGGAATAGCCCCTTAACGCTGCCAGGTGTGACCCAAAAAAACAAAAACAAACAACAACAACAAAAGAAACTGAACAAACCAAGGCCCAAGAGAGCAGAACATGATTATGACTCATAGCTGGGACATCAGAAACCAAGAATGACATTCAGGACTCAGTCCATCAGCACACCACCATGGTGGCCAGGCAGGTTTTAAGACCTGGCCATCAGCTCCTTCAAGAACAGAACAATTGAGCGGTAGGGTGTTTGCCTTGCAAGCAGACCCAGGACCAATGGTGGTTTAAATCCCCGCATCCCATATGGTCCCCCCATGCTGCCGGGAGCGGCACTGCCGTTGCCACCACTGCCACCGCCAAGTGTGACTCAAAAAGAAACCAGAGAGAGAGAGAGAGAGAGAGAGAGAGAGAGAGGCTGGAGCGGTGGCGCAAGTGGTAAGGCATTTGCCTAGCACGTGGCTGACCTAGGACAGACCTCGGTTGGATCCCCCTAGCATCCCATATGGTCCCCCAAGCCAGGAGCGATTTCTGAGCGCATAGCCAGGAGTAACCCCTGAGCCTCATCAGGTGTGCCCCCCCAAAAAACAAAAACCCCAAAAATACAGAACAACTTTGTTAGGACTCTGGGGCAGGGTGGGACAGGCTCTTCTGAAATGTCCTCAACTTCATACTTCTCCAACTCCCACCCCTTCCTCCTCACTGGCTACTTCTTTCTCTTTGCTAGCAAAGCTTTATCTTCTCTCTTGGCTCTCTTTTCTTCTTCATTCCTCCTTTGTTCTTTTCTCCTGTATGATCTCTTTGGTGGAGACCATGATCCTAACACTAATAATCCTAGAGGTTCAGGCGGACCTCAATTTTGTCTTCTACAGACACTTGCCCACTAAGTGCCCATATTGTCCCCATTTTACAGATCTCAATAAGCTTGGAGGTAGAATGCCAAGGTGGTACTATTGCTCCAGCTTAGGGATGTATATGGTCTGTCACTAATATTTTAGGTACATTCCTAGCTGTAACTGAAATCCAAGTTGGTTCCAGAGACATTCCTTGGTCTTGAGGGGTTTGAGAGATCTAAGTCCAATTTCTTCCAATTGTGCTATGATCCTTTGTGGTGGGGATTTCACAGAGCAGTTTCCAGTTCAAAGATTTCTCATGGGGTCACTTTCTCCCTGCCTCAGTTTCCTAACTGCACCCTACTGATTGAAGCTCAGGGAGTACTCTGTCCAGCATTGGCAATGAGCATGATGAAGTCCACCTGGAAAGCTGGGTGGAGTGTCTGTTTCCTGCTCCTCAGTGAGGCCTTCTCAGCAGGCAACAAGTCCAGGCTCCAACAGGGCCTTCAGGCCGCCCATCTCTGATGCAAATTGCCCCTTTCTTCACAGAGATCATGAGCTAAACATGGGTGTGCACATGCATGAGATACTTAGGCACTCATGAATAGATGGTTCTGGTCTCATTTCCAGAAAGATTGAGCCCCAGATCCCTGCCACTCCCATTTCTACCACTTCCTCCCTCTAAAGGCAAACAGTGGTCAGTGCTTCTTCTTTTACTGTTCTCCTGTGTCCTGACAAGCCTGGTATGCACCAACCTTCAATTCATCGGGGTCACCGGCATGAATAATCTGCAGGTCTTTGGAACAGGAGGGTTCTGTTCCCACCAGGCCCCCCATGAAAGACCACATAACCTGCCCAGGATGTAGGGAGTAAAGTGTGGCATGCATGAAGGCTTTAGACCAAGGATGTGCCATTGTGGTTGGTAGAGTGATACAGTCAGCATCATTCTAGGTTTTGTTCATGCTTCTCTTGGTAACTGTCAGTCACTCACAAACTACCATCACGTCTTGCCTCTCTTCTCCTTCAGCTTAGAATGCAGACAGCATGGGAAGTTGGTTCCCTCATAAGAAACACCAAGGAAGGGACATGCACCTAGGTTTTGCTTAGGTTGGTCTTAGAATGCAAAGGATTTGCAAAAGTGCATCCAGGAAAAAAATAGAATAGAGAATAGGGAAAAAAAATAATGTACCCAGGAAAGAATAGCATAAACAGTTTAAGGTCTCTTCGATGCCTGTGATTAGATGCATGACATACCCCAACCTCTGGCCTTTCTGTGCCTATTGAATGTCCAATAACTGTCCTATCAACAATGTCTCACCTTCACCTGGGGGTTGGAGCAATAGCACAGCAGCAGGGCATTTGCCTTGCACGCAGCCAATCTAGGATGGATCTTGGTTCAATTCCCCAGTGTCCCATATGGTCCCCCAAGCCAGGAGCTATTTCTGAGAGCATAGCTAGGAGTAACCCCTGAGCATCACAGGTGTAACCCAAAAAGATAAAGTAAAAAAACAGTTGGGAGGCCAGGGGAGTGGTAGGGGAATAATATTTTATTGGCCTGCCTGTAAGACCAGGCTGCTCAGTAGACCCTAAAACTTGAACAGTTCCTATGTTCTTGTCTCCACATTTGTGTTTGTTTGACTCCTTTACTGCAATCAACCCCTGCTGGATGAAGGTGGAGTGAGATGGGAGTAAGGTTGAATGTACTGACGCAGGGAAGCAGGTAGGGAAGGGTTCCTCCAGGCAATACATTATTTTTGTTTGTTTGTTTGTTTATCTTTGGGCCACAGCTGAGAGTGCTCAGGGGTTACTCCCAGCTCTGCACTATGCACTTAGGGATTCACTTCTGGCAGGCTCAAGTGATGTTGGGGATCAAACCAAGGTCGGCTGTGTGCAAGGCAAGCACCTTACTTGCTGTACTATCCCTTCGGCAAGGCAATGAATTTTGAGATGTAGTCAAACTAAGAAATGAGGTTTGGAGAGGTTACTTCATTATTGGGTATCACTTGACACCACTGCAGTCTCAGAGAAGACTGGACCTGCTAAAGAGAGAGGCTCCAGCAGGTACAAAGGCCAGGAAAGGAATATCAAAGAAGACCATCAATCCTTCTCCATGGCAACCACCCTAGCAACGGAACTGTTACCTGGGTAAAAAGCTCTATGTGGAGCAGGTTGGGAGAATCCTTTAAATGTCAACTTAGAACAAGGGACAGGAACACATATGTATTGCCTGGGTACATGGTGCCTGAACACATATATCCGAATCTTTCCTCTTGAGACAAGACTTTCCTATATTGATGCTGAGTTGTGTACTGGGGCTTTCTCCACCTTTGGAAAAGCCTCTGCTCTCCCCTGAAAGCATATCTCTCTATCTCTCTGTCTCTCTCTGTCTCTGTCTCTCTGTCTCTGTCTCTCTGTCTCGTCTCTATCTCTGTCTCTCATCTTCTACCTGCCCTTCCTCAGCTTTCTCTTGTTTTTACTTCACTGCTCCTGAAATTTTTTTTTTTTTTGGTTTTTTTTTTTTTTTTGGTTTTGGGTCACACCAAGCAGTGCTCAGGGGTTACTCCTGGCTCTCTGCTCAGAAATCGCTCCTGGCAGGCTCGGAGGACCATATGGGATGCCGGGATTCGAACCATCATTGGTTCTGTGTCAACCACTTGCAAAGCAAACGCCTTACCACTGCGCTATCTCTTCAGCCCCCTGAAATTCTTTTCTATAAAGAAATACAACAGCTCTGAAAGATCTGGGCAAGATCTAGGACTGACTTCCCTTTTCCTGCAAAGAGCTGAGTCTTTGCTCCAGCCTGAATCCATGGCTTCCCAAGAAAATTGCTAGTGGTGGAGATTTTCTCCAAAAAAAATCTCCAGTGAATGTCAGGTGCAGTTTGATAGCTGCCTAGTGAAGCTGATAGGACTTGATGTCTGTGTTGTGCAAGGGCTCGCTGCGGACATTTTTAGTCCTATTTCTTCCAACCACTTCTCCGGATGGGTTGATAGAAAGCAGCAGATTCCCTTCTTGGGACTGCCATCTCTCTCCTTCCCACTTCACATAAGTCACCCAGTGACCAACACCAACATCAGTACTAATCTGAGTAGCTTTAGACAGTATGCAGCAATGGTTACCAACCTAAGCACCCTTAGATAGCACTCAGTAGCAAAGGTGACCTGGTTGGGAGCACTATTATTTTGAGTTCTTTCAAACTAAGCAGACACACAGACACAAACATACATTTAATAATAATACACTACCATTTTTGTTTTTGTATTTTTGGGCCACATCTGGAGGTGCTCAGGGGTTACTCCCATAGGGTTCCCCCAAGCCAGGAGCAATTTCTGAGGGCAGAGCCAGTAGAAATCCCTGAACCCCTCCAGATTGGGGGCTGTTGGCAAACAGATTAAAGTTTTGTTCAGCTTTACTGCAGTTGTGTGGTCTCATCTTTCTACTCCGGACCCTAACACAATATCCCATTTTCCTTTCACCTCCCAAACTCTCCCCTTTTGTAGACATATAAAAAAAAATGAACTTTCTATGGCTTATTACCACAAAATGGCAAATAGAGTTATCATAAACTGGATCTATAAAAGTCAATTTGTGATGATTGTTATAGCTCATAGTCGTGTTCCTAAAGTCATTGTTGGAGGATTTACTGAGCTAATTAGTATTAATTGAGCCTTCTATGCTATTGTTTTTGCTCATTTGAGCTTGGTGAGCTTCTATGCAACTTTCCAGTCAAATTTGCTGTGCTCCCACTGGGTAGTCAATACCATGAAATTTGGAGAAGGAGCTGGGCCTATTTTTATGGCAGAGGAGGTCAGGTGTGGTAACTTCTGGTCCTAGTCAGAAGAGAGAGAAATTTGCCCACTTCCATTCTAAAAGGGCAAGAAAGTTCTCGACCCAGAGATCTTCCTAGGATGATATGAAGGTTTGGCAGCTTGTTGAAGTTCAGTTTTGGGGTTGGGCCATTTTTATCAATAGATTTGGTTTGGTTTGGTTGGTTGGTTGATTTGGTTTTTGGGGCCACACCCAGGAGCTCTCAGGCATTACTCCTGGTTCTACACTCAGAAATTATTCCTGGCAGGCAACTGGAGACCATGTGGGATGTCTGAGATCGAACCTGGGTCTGTCATGTGTAAGGCAAAAGCCCTACCTGCTGTGCTATTGCTCCAGACCAAATTTTTTAAATTTTTTTTGTTTGTTTTTTTGTGGGTTTTGGGTCACACCCGGCAGTGCTCAGGGGTTACTCCTGGCTCCATGCTCAGAAATTGCTCCTGGCAGGCTCAGGGGACCATATGGGATGCCGGGATTCGAACCAATGACCTCCTGCATGAAAGGCAAGCGCCTTACCTCCATGCTATCTCTCCAGCCCCCAAATGTTTTATTTTTAATGACATTTTAATTGATTTTCCATAGGTTTGGATTTTGTTGTTGTTGTTGTTGTTTTTTGGGTCACACCCTACAGCGCTCAGGGGTTACTCCTGGCTTGATACTCAGAAATCACTCCTGGCAGGCTCGGGGGATCATAAGGGATGCTGGGATTCAAACCACCATCCTGCATGCAAGGCAAACGCTTTATCTCCATGCTATCTCTTTGGCCCCCGAGGTTTGCAATTTTTTATTCATCTCAAAATCAGTGAAGTTTTATAAAGTAGACTGTACCTTCATTAGTCACCAAGCATTTCAGTTTTCATGTCCCTAACCAGAATTAATAGTTACCATTGTATTTTGAGGAAGTATGTAATGCATTGGACACATCTTAAACATACTGAGATTTTGTGATTTTTTTTTAAGGGGAGGGCCATATCAGATGATGCTCAGAGCTTATTCCTGACTCTGTGCTCAGGGATCACTCCTGGTAGACTTGGGGGACCATATGTGGTACCCGGATTGAACCCAGGATGGAGACTTGCAAAGCAAGTGCCTTATCCATGGTACTATTGTTCTGGCCCTGACCATGCTGAGTTTTGACCAGAGCATATACTCTGTAATACAAAAGATAAAGAAACATTTCCATCACCCCCTCACATTCCCTTCACCCCTTTTCAGGTAATCTCTAGCTCCACTTCACCCCCCAAAGGCAATCACTGTTATGATATTTTTATACTTTTACTATTAAATTATTAGGTTTGGTGACATGTGGTTTCTGGGAGTGACCTTAATTAAATTTTGTGGGTTGATGGGTGGATTTGAAAATAAATTCACTGTTCTCTTTGCCGTCCTAGAAAAAGCACAGGAACAATGCAATAGAAAACAAGAACTCCCTTGGTCATGAAACAACTGAAGTTGGAGAGAATGTCTACCAGCAGGGGCTGAAGAATAACACCAATTAGGGAAAGTGCAGGGGTCCTCAAGCTGCCACCCCTGGGCCATATGCAACCCACCTAGGACATTTATCTGGCCCGACACTGATGCATGTCCTGCTTAGCAGCTGACTCTTGGGGGGGAGGCACAGTGCGCATGTATGGAATGTGCTCTCTTCTACTCCTTCTCTCTGTCTCTTGACTACCTCTCTCGGTCTCAGGCATAGGTCCTCAAACTAAGGCCCCAAAATTATAGGAGCCTGAGAGATAGCACAGCAGTAGGGCATTTGCCTTGCACGCAGCCAATCCAGGATGGACCTGGGTTTGATCCCTGGCATTCTATATGATCCCCCAACCCAGGAACGATTTCTGAGCACATAGTCAGGAGTAACCCCTGAGCATCACTGGGTATGCCCCCCCCAAAAAAAAAAACCTATAGTCCAACAGTTTGAGGACCAGTGAACTGACCCCCTGTTTAAAACGTTTGAGGACCCCTAGAGTAAAGGGTCTGTTTTTATATCCAGTGGAGAGAGAGTGATGAAACAGGCCCTAGCTAAATACGTTGAGCAAACATCCTGTTTAAACACACAGTGTACACTCCCTGTTTTAATCCCCTGACCACACAGAACACACACCCTACTTTGCCCTCATCTGATTGGCTGACTTAGAGCTCACATCCTACTTTCCCTTAACCTGATTGAGACACATTATAAATATTTCATTGTCATCTAAAATAAAGTGAGTTACCCCCCCCCCTCCACCGTAGCTCATGGATAATTTTTTGTTAGCTCTCTACTCACCTGGGATCCAACCTCACCAGCAATATCTACAACAGGTGATATATAATCTATATTCATAAGGCAGAATGTCTAGTACATAGAATGAATGTAGGTCATGTGTACAGAGACTGGCAGAAAAACGTCACTGGGGTGTGCTTTTTAGGATGGTAAGGAATCTCTGGGAGCTAGAGGTCCAGAAGGCAGAGCTCTGCTGTACAGTCTCCACTGACTAGTGCAGTCCAAGAAGGGGCATGGAGACTTTTACTGGAGCCAAAGTGTTCTTAAAGTTTGCTCTGGCCCTCTCAGGGACAAAGAATGCAACAGAGCTTCTCTGAGAGAGAGATTGTCATACCCTCCAAACTACAAGTTTCAGAGAGTCTGATTTAGGTTTGTCAAACCCCAGAGATCCTTTTAAATTTTTAGAGGGTGGAAAGGTGCAGAGAAAAGAGGCTAGGTTACAAAAAATATAAAAAGAAAACTTGATACTCTGCACTGAAAACATGGGAACCATAATAAATGCTGACATCAGTAATAATGAGCCTGGATTGTGTTAAAGATTCTCAGTGCTGACAGCCCAGACCATGCCCAGTGAGGCTAGTTGTCTGAGGATTGAAGGGACCAGGATGTTAAAGTCCTTGTGCCATTCTGGTTTTTTTGCTGTTGTTGTTGTTGTTCGGTCACACCCAGCGGCACTCAGGGGATACTCCTGGTTCTGCACTCAGAAATCGCTCCTGGCAGGCATGGGAGACCATCTGGGATGCCGGGATTTGAACCATCGTTCATCCTGACTGGGCTGCATGCAAGGCAAACACTCTACCACTATGCTAGCTTTTTGCCCCCTTTGTGCCATTCTGGATGTCTCTCTCATACTAGAGATATCATTGAGGATGCCTGTAAGAAATGGAAGCTCAAAGTCTGAACCCCTTTGAATATAGAGACCTTTATTTTTTTGCCAAGGAAACCACTCAGATAGGAAATGTGATGGTCATTGCATCAGTTGAAAGGTGTCCCCAGAGACTGAGATTCTTTATTATTATTATTAATTTTTTTTTTGGTATTTTGGGTCATACCCAGCAGCGTTCAGGGATTTCTCCTGGCTCTATGCTCAGAAATCGCTCCTGGCAGGCTCAGGGGAGCATATGGAATGCTGGGATTCGAACCACCGTCCCTCTGCATGCAAGGCAAATGCCCTTACCTCCATGCTATCTCTCCAGCCCCAGATTCTTTTTTTTTTTTTTTTTTTTTTTTTTTTTTTTTTAATTTTTTTTTATTTAAACACCTTGATTACATACATGATTGTGTTTGGGTTTCAGTCATAAAAGGAACACCACCCATCACCAGTGCAACATTCCCATCACCCAAGTCCCAAATCACCCTCCTCCCCACCCAACCCCCGCCTGTACCCTAAACAGGCTCTACATTTCCCTCATACATTCTCAATATTAGGACAGTTCAAAATGTAGTTATTTCTCTAACTAAACTCATCACTCTTTGTGGTGAGCTTCCTGAGGTGAGCTGGAACTTCCAGCTCTTTTCTCTTTTGTGTCTGAAAATTATTATTACAAGGGTGTCTTTCATTTTTCTTAAAACCCATAGATGAGTGAGACCATTCTGCGTTTTTCTCTCTCTCTCTGACTTATTTCACTCAGCATAATAGATTCCATGTACATCCATGTATAGGAAAATTTCATGACTTCATCTCTCCTGACAGCTGCATAATATTCCATTGTGTATATGTACCACAGTTTCTTTAGCCATTCATCTGTTGAAGGGCATCTTGGTTGTTTCCAGAGTCTTGCTATGGTAAATAGAGCTGCAATGAATATAGGTGTAAGGAAGGGGTTTTTGTATTGTATTTTTGTGTTCCTAGGGTATATTCCTAGGAGTGGTATAGCTGGATCGTATGGGAGCTCGATTTCCAGTTTTTGGAGGAATCTCCATATCGCTTTCCATAAAGGTTGAACTAGACAGCATTCCCACCAGCAGTGGATAAGAGTTCCTTTCTCTCCACATCCCCGCCAACACTGTTTATTCTCATTCTTTGTGATGTGTGCCATTCTCTGGGGTGTGAGGTGGTATCTCATCGTTGTTTTGATTTGCATCTCCCTGATGATTAGTGATGTGGAACATTTTTTCATGTGTCTTTTGGCCATGCGTATTTCTTCTTTGTCAAAGTGTCTGTTCATTTCTTCTCCCCATTTTTTGATGGGGTTAGATGTTTTTTTCTTGTAAAGTTCTGTCAGTGCCTTGTATATTTTGGAGATTAGCCCCTTATCTGATGGGTATTGGGTGAATAGTTTCTCCCACTCAGTGGGTGGCTCTTGTATCCTGGGCACTATTTCCTTTGAGGTGCAGAAGCTTCTCAGCTTAATATATTCCCATCTGTGAATCTCTGCTTTCACTTGCTTGGAGAGTGCAGTTTCCTCCTTGAAGATGCCTGTAATGTCCTGTAGTGTTTTGCCTATGTGCTGTTCTATATATCTTATGGTTTTGGGGCTGATATCGAGGTCTTTAATCCATTTGGATTTTACCTTTGTACATGATGTTAGCTGGGGGTCTAAGTTTAATTTTTTGCAAGTGGCTATCCAATTGTGCCAACACCACTTGTTGAAGAGGCTTTCCCTGCTCCATTTAGGATTTCCTGCTCCTTTATCAAAAATTAGATGGTTGTATCTCTGGGGAACATTTTCTGAGTATTCAAGCCTATTCCACTGATCTGAGGACCTATCCTTATTCCAATACCATGCTGTTTTGATAACTGTTGCTTTGTAGTACAGTTTAAAGTTGGGAAAAGTAATTCCTCCCATATTCTTTTTCCCAATGATTGCTTTAGCTATTCGAGGGTGTTTATTGTTCCAAATGAATTTCAAAAGTGTCTGATCCACTTCTTTGAAGAATGTCATGGGTATCTTTAGAGGGATGGCATTAAATCTGTATAATGCCTTGGGGAGTATTGACATTTTGATGATGTTAATCCTGCCAATCCATGAGCAGGGTATGTGTTTCCATTTCCGTGTGTCCTCTCTTATTTCTTGGAGCAGAGTTTTATAGTTTTCTTTGTATAGGTCCTTCACATATTTAGTCAAGTTGATTCCAAGATATTTGAGTTTGTGTGGTACTATTGTGAATGGGGTTGTTTTCTTAATGTCCATTTCTTCTTTATTACTGTTGGTGTATAGAAAGGCCATTGATTTTTGTGTGTTAATTTTGTAGCCTGCCACCTTGCTATATGAGTCTATTGTTTCTAGAAGCTTTTTGATAGAGTCTTTAGGGTTATCTAAGTAGAGTATCATGTCATCTGCAAACAGTGAGAGCTTGACTTCTTCCTTTCCTATCTGGATTCCCTTGATATCCTTTTCTTGCCTAATCGCTATAGCAAGTACTTCCAGTGCTATGTTGAATAGGAGTGGTGAGAGAGGACAGCCTTGTCTTGTGCCAGAATTTAGAGGGAAGGCTTTCAGTTTTTCTCCATTGAGGATAATATTTGCCACTGGCTTGTGGTAGATGGCCTTCACTATATTGAGAAAGGTTCCCTCCATTCCCATCTTGCTGAGAGTTTTGATCAAGAATGGGTGTTGGACCTTATCAAATGCTTTCTCTGCATCTATTGATATGATCATGTGGTTTTTATTTTTCTTGTTATTGATGTTGTGTATTATGTTGATAGATTTACGGATGTTAAACCAGCCTTGCATTCCTGGGATGAAACCTACTTGATCGTAGTGGATGATCTTCTTAATGAGGCATTGAATCCTATTTGCTAGGATTTTGTTGAGGATCTTTGCATCTGCATTCATCAGTGATATTGGTCTGTAATTTTCTTTTTTGGTAGCGTCTCTGTCTGGTTTAGGTATCAAGGTGATGTTGGCTTCATAAAAGCTATTTGGAAGTGTTTCTGTTTGTTCAATTTCATGAAAGAGTCTTGCCAAGATTGGCAGTAGTTCCTCTTGGAAAGTTTGATAGAACTCATTAGTGAATCCATCTGGACCTGGGCTTTTGTTTTTCGGCAGACATTTGATTACTGTTTTAATTTCATCAATGGTGATGGGGGTGTTTAGATATGCTACATCCTCTTCCTTCAACCGTGGAAGATTATAAGAGTCCAAGAATTTATCCATTTCTTCCAGGTTCTCATTTTTAGTGGCGTAGAGTTTTTCAAAGTAGTTTCTGATTACCCTTTGAATCTCTGTCATATCAGTAGTGATCTCTCCTTTTTCATTCCTGATACGAGTTATCAAGTTTCTCTCTCTCTCTTTCTTTGTTAGGTTTGCCAGTGGTCTATCAATCTTGTTTATTTTTTCAAAGAACCAACTTCTGCTTTCGTTGATCTTTCGGATTGTTTTTTGAGTTTCCACTTCGTTGATTTCTGCTCTCAGCTTTGTTATTTCCTTCTGTCTTCCTGTTCTTGGGTCCTTTTGTTGAGCATTTTCTAGTTCTATTAGCTGTGTCATTAAGCTACTCAGGTAAGCTCCTTCTTCCTTCCTGATGTGTGCTTGCAAAGCTATAAATTTTCCTCTCAGTACTGCTTTTGCTGTGTCCCATAAGTTCTGAGAGTTTGTGTCTTTATTGTCATTTGTTTCCAGGAACCTTTTTATTTCCTCCTTGATTTCATCTCGGACCCACTGGTTATTGAGCATGAGGCTGTTTAACTTCCAGGTGTTAAAGTGTTTCTTCTGAGTCCCTTTGGAGTTAACAAATAATTTCAGAGCCTTGTGGTCAGCGAAGGTAGTCTGCAAAATTTCTATCCTCTTGATCTTATGGAGGTATGTTTTATGTGCCAGCATGTAGTCTATCCTGGAGAATGTCCCATGTACATTGGAGAAGAATGTGTATCCAGGTTTCTGGGGATGGAGTGTCCTATATATATCCACTAGGCCTCTTTCTTCCATTTCTCTCCTCAGGTCTAGTATATTCTTGTTGGGTTTCAGTCTGGTTGACCTGTCCAGTGTTGACAAAGCCGTGTTTAGGTCCCCCACAATTATTGTGTTGTTGTTGATATTATTTTTCAGATTTGTCAGCAGTTGTATTAAATATTTTGCTGGCCCCTCATTCGGTGCATATATGTTTAGGAGAGTGAATTCTTCCTGCTCTACGTACCCCTTGATTAATATAAAATGTCCGTCTTTGTCCCTTACAACCTTCCTGAGTATAAAGTTTGCATTATCTGATATTAGTATGGCCACTCCAGCTTTTTTATGGGTGTTGTTTGCTTGGATAACTTTTCTCCAGCCTTTTATTTTGAGTCTATGTTTGTTCTGACTATTCAGGTGCGTTTCTTGTAGGCAGCAGAAGGTTGGATTGAGTTTTTTGATCCATTTAGCCACTCTGTGTCTCTTAACTGGTGCATTTAGTCCATTGACGTTGAGAGAAAGAATTGTCCTGGGATTTAACGCCATCTTTATTTCAAAATTTGGTGTGTCTTTTGGGTAGTCTTGTCTTAGATTAGGTCTTTCAGTTTTTCTCTTAAGACTGGTTTTGTGTCTGTGAAGTTTCTGAGCTGTTTTTTGTCTGTGAAACCATGTATTCTTCCATCAAACCGGAAAGTGAGTTTTGCTGGGTATAGTATTCTGGGTGAAGCATTCATTTCATTCAGTCTTGTCACAATATCCCACCACTGCTTTCTGGCATTGAGCGTTTCTGGTGACAGGTCTGCTGTAAATCTCAGGGAAGCTTGCTTGAACATGATTTCCCCTTTTGATCTTGCTGTTTTCAGAATTCTGTCTCTATCTGTGGGATTTGTCATTGTGACTAGGATGTGTCTTGGGGTGGTTTTTCTGGGGTCTCTTTTGGTTGGTACTCTTCGGGCATGCAGGATTTGATCACATATATTCTTTAGCTCTGGGAGTTTCTCTTTAATGATGTTCTTGACCATTGATTCTTCCTGGAAATTTTCTTCCTGGGTCTCTGGGACTCCAATGATTCTTAAGTTGTTTCTGTTGATCTTATCATAGACTTCTATTTTCGTCTGTTCCCATTCTTTGACTAATTTTTCCATTGTCTGCTCATTTGCTTTAAGTTTTTTGTCCAATCTCTCCTGCTGTATGGAATTGTTATGTATCTCATCTTCCACAGCACCAAGTCTATTCTCAGCTTCTGATACCCTGTCCCAGAGCTTATCCATTTTGTCATTCACTTCGTTTACTGAGTTTTTCAGGCCTGTTAGTTGACATGTTATTTCAGTTTGGAGTTTTGTCATTTCTGCCTTCATATTTTCTTGGTTCTTATTAGTGTTCTGTTCAACTCGATCCATGGTTTCTTGGAGTCTGTTGAGCACCTTCCATATTGCTAGTCTAAAGTCCTTATCTGAGAGGTTGATTAGTTGTTCAGTCATTATCTGGTCCTCAGAATTGTCATCTTCATTCTCTATGTCTGATGCTGGCCTGCGCTGTTTCCCCATTGTCACATTTGTATTGTGGGTTTTTCTACGTGTTGTAGTGGTATTCATTGTCTATATGATGTAGGCAGCACACTCCTCTGGCTCCTCCCTTTCTGGATGGGCTGACTTGCCTCTAAGGGAGGGGAGTCCTCCGTGGATGAAGCCTCACACTGGGTCAAATCTTAGGCCCGAGCATGTAACAGAGAAGACAGTCCAGAGAGAAATGTTTGCTTCTGTGATATAGCGCCGTTCTTAGTGTGATTTTTCCTTCTTGTTGCAATGGAGTTCTTTCCTTAGAAAGAGTGCACGGCCGCGTAGCGAAGCGGAGCGGCCGTGCTCCTCTGAGCCTCTTTTTGCCCCACTCGCAAGAGTTTCACGCAAGAGGACAGTAGACAGACATAGACAGGTCACACTCACAGTCTTTCACAGCTGAGCCCCACTGGGCCGGTGTACTTTCCCCCAGATTCTTTTTTAAATAATAAATTCTTTTTAAAATAGGTCTTTAAGATTTAATATTTTGTTTGTTTGTTTTGTTTTGTGACCACACCCGGTGGTGTTCAGGGGTTACTCCTGGCTCTGAGCTCAGAAATAGCTCCTGGCAGGCTTGGGTGAGCATATGGGATGCTAGGAATCAAACCTGGGTCCATCCTGGGTCAGCCACGTGCAAGGCAAACTTCCTACCACTGTGCTATCTCTCTGGCCCATGAGATTCTTACATGTCAGCAGCATTGTCCTTCAAGGTGGCAACCTAATGACCACAGAGCTATCATCATTTCATTTAGAAGCAAATTTTACAGCCTCATCCTTCCTTTTGCTAAAATCCTACTCTACCAGTTTCCTTACCAAATGTTTGGCTTCTTTCATCTTGGTCTTGATTCTAACGAAATTCCAATTCTTGGCTTTGAGGGTCAAAGACTCTTCTAAGTGCTAATGGAAGGGGGGAGAGATTTCAGAAAGAAAAAGAGCAACTTACTCTAGCAGCAAAAATCAGATACTCCTCAGCATTAGAAAACATTCCTTGCAAATCCTTGTAGGACACAGAGACGTAAGAGATGATTGGTGCATTTGTGAAAGAGAACACAAACCTTCCAAAATCTATAATTCTGATTTATCTTCTTACTTAATAATTAATTGCCCTGGGAAAAGGTAAACATTTGTGTGTGTGTGTGTGTGTGTGTGTGTGTGTGTGTGTAGTTTTTTCTTTGTTAAATCTGAAAATATTCATTCCACCCCACATAGATTGTGTAATGATCCTACTTGAAAGTTAAATTCCATGTCAATGCCTCTCATACATCACACTTTCCACAGTGTGGGAGGCAGAGAAGGGAAGTTTCTTTCCTCTCCTTGCATTTTAAAGAAAAAAGCACTTGTACTGCTGGGGAATTCACCCAAGATCACAGCTGGAGGTTGAACCCAAGGATTGAATTTAGGGCTTCACAGTAGGTTTATACTCAGTAGCCACATCCCCAGCCCAAAGTTCCCCCTAGAAACCTTCCACTAACCACACCCAAGCGGACTTCCTCTCTGTCTCCTTAGCTGACAGTGTGTCAAGGCCTCTTTCAGGCCCTATCAGTGCTCAGGGAACTAAGAGAGTCATCCCTGGCTTTGACAGACTGAAATACTTGGACATGCTCATATCAAACCAGGCTATGCCTACAGAGAAGAAAAAAGGAAAACTGATTTTTGTTTGTTTGTTTGTTTTTGCTTTGGGGGCCACACCCTGTGATGCTCAGGGGTTACTCCTGGCTCTGCACTCAGAAATTGCTCCTGGCTTGGGGGAACATATGGGTCACTGGGGATAGAACCAAGGACTGTCCTGGATCAGCTGAGTGTAAGGCAAATGCCCTACAGCTCTACTACCGTTCTGGCCTCAGAAAAAGTGATTTGTTTGTTAATTATTCAAATGCTTCTATAGCCACCCTGTCTATTGCTAGCACTCTTATTCTACTTTTCTGCCTTAAGTTGAATAAAACCCCAACGTTTGGTCCTTTTAGAACAGAAGTTTTTTGAGGAGCCATTTTAAATTGAGGGAAACAACTGCCCACATCCTTCCCAGGGAAAGTACCTAAGCTTGACTGCATGCAGATTTTTGAGGTTTTTATTATTGATTAGGTTGTCTGCTACAAGGGACCATAGTAAAAGCTTTAGCACAAAGAGAAAATATTGATTCTTATCATGCAAAAGTTCAGTTGGTGCCTGGATTTCAGGTCTGGCTAAGATTAAGTGCCCATATGTTAGTTAACACCCAGATTTTACTCAAAACAAAGGTGTTCCTTCAACTTTCACTTTCCTTTTCACCTATTCCTTTGGTATGTAAAAGTACACCTAAATCTCACTCAACCCTCCTTCCACCTTGTTGAATTTGTTCTGGAGAAGAAAAGAGGTTTCAGTTTAACTTGGCTTGCAGAGAGAGACCACGAGGCAAGAAGCAAAATGACTCCATGATTCTCTCCTAACTGGCTTGTTTTTTTTTTTGTGTTTTGTTTTGTTTTGTTTTTGTTTTTGTTTTTGAGCCACACCTGGTGGTGCTCAGGGGTTAGTTCTGACTCATAAATTGCCCCTGGCAGACTTAGGAGACCATATAGGATGCCAGGGATCTAAACTGGGTCAGCCATATGTAAGGCAACTGCTCTATTCTCAGTGCTATTGCTCTGGCCCCTCCTGACTAGCTAATTTTATTTATTCTTTGCTGCTACCCTGCGTCAGACCCATTCACAGGAATTGGAAATACATCGCATGGGGTGATTTCAACACCCCAAAAATACATTTAAGACTTTATGCTCTCCAGGCCCACTACAGGGCTGTGAAAACACTCAGCTGAGCATCCCAGAAGCCAGTGGGAGGGGCCCCTCTAGGGAGACCATTCAGAGGGCCATGGAGAACAAAAGTGTTGAACTTCAACATATGCATTGTGAAGCAAGAAATAATCTAATATGAAGCATAGAAGCAGATAGTGCCAAATTGCAAGCAATAGGTGGTATACGCTCCTGTCCTCTCGCATGAACCTCTTGGGAATGGGCCGAAAAGATGCTCCAGAAAAGTCGCTCTCCCAGAACCTTATTCCAGGGCCGGAACGCCAAGGAACTGCTTCATAAAGTGAAAACCGGCCATAAGCAGTACTTTGCAGAAGCCAGGTCTCCTGTTTGTGAAGCCAGGCTGGGAAAATCTATGAAACTACGCCTGTCCAGTGGGGCCCGACTGAAAAATTGTGAGTACTGCCTGTGTGTGTGTCTGTCTCCTGTCCTGCTGTGTAAACCTCTTGGGAGTGGGCCGAAAAGAGGTTCCAGAAGAGCACGGTATGCGGCCGTGGGCTCTTTTTAAGGAAAGAACACCATAGCAACAAGAAGAAAACATCACACTAAGAACTGTGCGGGATCACTGAAGCCCAGAATTTCTCTCCGGACTGTCTTCTCTGCTGCGTGCTCGGGCCTAAGATTTGATCCTGTGTGAGGCTTCATCCACGGAGGACTCCCCTCCCTTGAAGGCAAGTCGACCCACCCAGAAAGGGTGGAGCCAGAGGAGTGTGCTGCCTGCATCATTTAGCGAATGAATACCACCAAAACACGTAGAAAACCCCACAATACAAGTGTGGCAATGGGGAAACAACGCAGGTCAGCATCAGACATAGAGAATGAAGATGACAATTCTGATAACCAGATAATGACCAACCAACTACTCAACCTCTCAGATAAGGACTTTAGACAAGCAATATGAAAGATGCTCAAAGAACTCAAAGAAACCATGGATCGAATAAGATCGAATAAGAATGGATCTAATAAGAACCAAGAAAATATGAAGACAGAAATCACAAAACTCCAAACTGAAATAACATGTCAACTAACAGGCCTGAAAAACTCAGTAAACGAAATGAATGACAAAATGGATAAGTTCTGGGACAGGGTAACAGAAGCTAAGAATAGAATGGGTGCTGTGGAAGATGAGTTAAATAACAATTCCATACAGCGGGAGAGACTGGAAAAAAAACTTAAGGCAAATGAACAGACAATGGAAAAATTAGTCAAAGAATGGGAACAGATGAATATAGAAGTCTATGATAAGCTCAACAGAAACAACTTAAGAATCATTGGAGTCCCAGAGACCCAGGAAGAAAATTTCCAGGAAGAATCAACGGTCAAGAACATCATTAAAGAGAAACTTCCAGAGCTAAAGAATATATGTGGTCAAATCCTGCATGCTCAAAGAGTACCAACCAAAAGAGACCCCAGAAAAAATACCCCAAGACACATCCTAGTCACAGTGATGAATCCCACAGATAGAAACAGAATTCTGAAAACAGCAAGATCAAAAAGTGAAATTACTTTCAAGGGAGCATCCTTGAGATTTACAGTCACCAGAAACACTCAAGGCCAGAAAGCAGTGGTGGGATATTGTGACAAGACTAAATGAAATGAATGCTTCACCTAGAATACTGTATCTAGCAAAACTCACTTTCCGGTTTGACGAAAGAATACATAGTTTCACAGACAAAAAACAGCTCAGAAACTTTACAGACTCAAAACCAGTCTTAAGAGAAAAACTGAAAGACCTAATTTAAGACAAGACTAACCAAAAGGCACACCAAATTTGGATATAAAGATGGCATTAAATCCCAGGACAATTCTTTCTCTCAATGTCACTGGACTAAATGCACCAGTTAAGAGACACAGAGTGGCTAAATGGATCAAAAAACTCAATCCAACCTTCTGCTGCCTACAAGAAATGCATCTGAATAGTCAGAACAAATATAGACTCAAAATAAAAGGCTGGAGAAAAATTATCCAAGCAAAGAACACTCATAAGAAATCTGGCATAGCCATACTAATATCAGATAATGCAAACTATATACTCAGGAAGGTTGTAAGGGACAAAGATGGACATATTATATTAATCAAGGGGTATGTAGAGCAGGAAGAAATCACCCTCCTAAACATATATGCACCGAATGAAGGTCCAGCAAAATATTTAATATAATTGTTGACAAATCTGAAAAATAATATCAATAACAACACAATAATTGTGGGGGACCTCAACATGGCTTTGTCAACACTGGATAGGTCAACCAGACTGAAACCCAACAAGAACATACTAGACCTGAGGAGAGAAATGGAAGAAAGAGGCCTAGTGGATATATATAGGACACTCCATCCCCAGAAATCTGGATACACATTCTTCTCCAATGTACATGGGACATTCTCCAGGATAGACTACATGCTGGCACATAAAACATACCTCCAAAATATCAAGAGGATAGAAATTTTGCAGGCTACCTTCGCTGACCACAAGGCTCTGAAATTATTTGTGAATTCCAAAGGGACACAGAAGAAAAACTTTAACACCTGGAAGTTAAACAGCCTCATACTGAATAACCAGTGGGTCTGAGATGAAATCAAGGAGGAAATCAAAAGGTTCCTGGAAACAAATGACAATAAAGACACAAACTATAAGAACTTATGGGACACAGCAAAAGCAGTACTGAGAGGAAAATTTATAGCTTTGCAAGCACACATCAGGAAGGAAGAAGGGGCTTACCTGAGTAGCTTAATGACACAGCTCATAGAACTAGAAAGTGCTCAACAAAAGTACCAAAAATAGGGAGACAGAAGGAAATAACAAAGCTGAGAACAGAAATCAACGAAGTGGAAACCCAAAAAACAATCTGAAAGATCAACGAAAGCAGAAGTTGGTTCTTTGAAAAAATAAACAAGATTGATAGACCACTGGCAAAACTAACAAAGAAAGAAAGAGAAACTTGATAACTCGTATTAGGAATGAAAAAGGAGAGATCACTACTGATATGGCAGAGATTCAAAGGGTAGTCAGAAAACTACTTTGAGAAACTCTATGCCACTAAAAACGAGAACCTGGAAGAAATGGATAAATTCTTGGACTCTTATAATCTTCCATGGTTGAAGGAAGAGGATGTAGCATATCTAAACACCCCCATCACTATTGATGAAATTAAAATGGTAATCAAATGTCTGCCGAAAAACAAAAGCCCAGGTCCAGATGGATTCACTAATGAATTCTTTCAAACTTTCCAAGAGAAACTACTACCAATCCTGGCAAGACTCTTTCATGAAATTGAACAAACGGAAACACTTCCAAATAGCTTTTATGAAGCCAACATCACCTTGATACCTAAACCAGACAGAGATGCTACGAAAAAAGAAAATTACAGACCAATATCGCTGATGAATGCAGATGCAAAGATCCTCAACAAAATCCTGGCAAATAGGATTCAATGCCTCGTTAAGAAGATCATCCACTATGATCAAGTAGGTTTCATCCCAGGAATGCAAGGATGGTTTAACATCCATAAATCTATCAACATAATACACAACATCAACAACAAGAAAAATAAAAACCACATGATCATATCAATAGACGCAGAGAAAGCATTTGATAAGGTCCAACACCCATTCTTTATCAAAACTCTCAGCAAGATGGGAATGGAAGGAACCTTTCTCAATATAGTTAAGGCCATCTACCACAAGCCAGTGGCAAATATTATCCTCAGTGGAGAAAAACTAAAAGCCTTCCCTCTAAATTCTGGCACAAGACAAGGCTGTCTACTCTCACCACTCCTATTCAACATAGCACTGGAAGTACTCGCTATAGCGATTAGACAAGAAAAAGATATCAAGGGAATCCAGATAGGAAAGGAAGAAGTCAAGATTTCACTCTTTGCAGATGACATGATACTCTACTTAGAAAACTCTAAAGACTCTACCAAAAAGCTTCTAGAAACAATAGACTTATATAGCAAGGTGGCAGGCTACAAAATTAATACACAAAAATTAATGGCCTTTCTATACACCAATAGTAGTAAGGAAGAAATGGACATTAAGAAAACAACCCCATTCACAATAGTGCCATACAAACTCAAATATCTTGGAATCAACTTGACTAAAAATGTGAAGGACCTATACAAAGAAAACTATAAAACTTTGCTCCAAGAAATAAGAGAGGACATGTGGAAATGGAAACACATATCCTTCTCATGGATTGGCAGGATTAACATCATCAAAATGGCAATACTCCCAAGGCATTATACAGATTTAATGTGATCCCTCTAAAGATACCCATGACATTCTTCAAAGAAGTGGATCAGGCACTTTTGAAATTTGTTTGGAACAATAAACACCCTAGAATAGCTAAAGCAATCATTGGAAAAAAGAATATGGGAGTAATTACTTTCCCCAACTTTAAACTTTACTACAAAGCAATAGTTATCAAAACAGCATGGTATTGAATAAGGACAGGCCCTCAGATCAGTGGAATGGGCTTGAATACTCAGAAAATGTTCCCCAGACATTCAATCGCCTAATTTTTGATAAAGGAGCAAGAAATCCTAAATGGAGCAAAGAAAGCCTCTTCAACAAGTGGTGTTGGCACAACTGGCTAGCCACTTGCAAAAAATTGAACTTAGACCCCCAGCTAACATCATGTACGAAGGTTAAATCCAAATGGATTAAAGACCTCGATATCAGACCCGAAACCATAAGATATATAGAACAACACATAGGCAAAACACTCCAGGACATTGAGACTACAGGCATATTCAAGGAGGAAACTGCACTCTCCAAGCAAGTGAAAGCAGAGATTAACAGATGGGAATATATTAAGCTGAGAAGCTTCTGCACCTCAAAGGAAATAGTGCCCAGGATACAAGAGCCACCCACTGAGTGGGAGAAACTATTCACCCAAAACCCATCAGATAAGGGGCTAATCTCCAAAATATACAAGGCACTGACAGAACTTTACAAGAAAAAAAATCTAATCCCATCAAAAAATGGGGAGAAGATATGGACAGACACTTTGACAAAGAAGAAATACAAATGGCCAAAAGACACATGAAAAAAATGCTCCACATCACTAATCATCAGGAAGATGCAAATCAAAACAACTATGAGGTACCACCTCACACCACAGAGAATGGCACACATCACAAAGAATGAGAATAAACAGTGTTGGCGGGGATGTGGAGAGAAAGGAACTCTTATCCACTGCTGGTGGGAATGCCGTCTAGTTCAACCTTTATGGAAAGCAATATGGAGATTCCTCCAAAAACTGGAAATCGAGCTCCCATACGATCCAGCTATACCACTCCTAGGAATATACCCGAGGAACACAAAAATACAATACAAAAACTCCTTCCTTACATCTATATTCATTGCAGCACTATTTACCATAGCAAGACTCTGGAAACAACCCAGATGCCCTTCAACAGATGAATGGCTAAAGAAACTGTAGTACATATACACAATGAAATATTATGCAGCTGTCAGGAGAGATGAAGCCATGAAATTTTCCTATACATGGATGTACACGGAATCTATTATGCTGAGTGAAATAAGTCAGATAGATAGATAGATAGATAGAGAGAGAGAGAGAGAGAGAGAGAGAGAGAGAGAGAGAGAGAGAGAGAGAGAGAGAGAGAGAAACGCAGAATGGTCTCACTCATCTATGGCTTTTAAGAAAAATGAAAGACATTCTTGCGATAATAATTTTCAGACACAAGAGCTGGAAGTTACAGCTCACCTCAGGAAGTTCACCACAAAGAATGATGAGTTTAGTTAGAGAAATAACTACATTTTGAACTGTCCTAATAATGAGAATGTATGAGGGAAATGGAAAGCCTGTCTAGAGTACAGGCGGGGGTCGGGTGGGGAGGAGGGAGATTTGGGACATTGGTGATGGGAACGTTGAACTGGTGATGGGTGGTGTTCTTCACATGACTGAAACCCATACACAATCATGTATGTAATCAAGGTGTTTAAATAAAATATATAAAAACATAGGTGGTATACGTTTAATAAGCAGGGGGGCAATGTTTTCATCCTCCATTGCTGCAAGATGGCGGAAATTAGTAGAATTCAATATGAAATGGAATACACTGAAGGTATTAGTCAGCGAATGAGGGTCCCAGAAATACTAAAGGTAACACCCCACAAATGCTGACCTGGAACAAAGATTCCAAGAATGTGCTCCAAATGCTAGTGTGATTATGCAAGTTCCAGAGAGGATGTTGTCGCAGGAAATACTGAAGACATTCCATTTTCAAGGCCAGCAGATCTTGACCTTATTCAGTCAACTCTCTTTAAACCGTTGGCACTGAAAACACCATCTAGAGTCCTTACACTAAGTGAAAGACCTTTAGATTTTCTGGATTTAGAGAGACCTACTCCAACCCCTCAAAATGAAGAACAGATCTGTGCAATTGGCAGGCTCAAAAGAGAGATCTATGAGTGAAAATGCTGTATGTCAAAATGGACAGCTCATGAGAAATGACTCCATATAATCAAACTAAATGACGTCAACAGAAGGTGCAAAAAAGAGAAATGGCCAGGCACCGCAGCAATAACACAGTGTAGTAGGGTGTTTGCCTTGCATGCAGCAAATCCAGGATAGAAGGTGGTTCAAATCCCAGCATCCCGTATGGTTCCCCCAAGCCAGGAAGGATTTCTGAGCACATAGCCACAAGTAACCCCTGAGCATCACTGGGTGTGGCCCAAAAACAAAAAATAAAAAAAAAAATAAAGAGAAATGGCCATGTATCCAATTACTGTAGCATTCTGTCTGCTTAATAGCTGGCTCTGGTTTCGCCGCTAGAGGTAACTTCAGCTCTCAAAAAATATTGTCTCACTAGTTATGACTGTAACCCAACTATGATCACGCTACTTAAATAAAAAAATACATTTAAAAAAATATTGTCTCAACAGCTGAAAATATAAAGAACTTGCAAACTTCTTTGTTTCTGTCTCTGCTCTTTGCCATTTTATAGTCCATCCCCTGAAAATGTATTCCTTCCAGATAGATGGGGGTAAAAGACTGACAGTTGCAGAAGTTAAGGTTTATTCTGCCATTCAGTTGTATTCACTTTTAGCTAGTTCTGCAGTCACACCTACTCAAAATTCTCCCTTTGCATGTTTTGTAAATGGGCTGTAGGGTGATTGTTTTTAATTTTGTTTGGTTTTTGTTGTTGTTGTCTTATTTTTCCTTTGTTTTATGCCTCATCAGTCTACATAACTGATTCTTTGAGTGGGAGAAAAAGATTCATAGAGAATGGATTTAGAAGAGTGTCTGTAAAAGAAAATACTTTCTTTTGTCCTGTTGTTCAAGCCCTAGTGAATGGTTTTGTTAATAGACATTTTTGCATCTACATTTCAACATGAACTCCTCTGAAGTCTTGGTCTCATGTCAGATTTAATAAAATCAAGCTACCTCATGTTTCACGATCACTTTAATTAAAATGATTTATAACATTTCAGCAGTTCATCTGATACTGTGTAAGATGTGTGTTGTTTTTATTTTAGTTTTGCTCAGAACTTGCTCCTGGCAGGCACGGGGGATCATATGGGATGACGGGATTTGAACCACCTTTGGACCCACCCTACCGCTGTGCTATCTCTTCGCCCCCTAGATGGTTTTCTATAAAGTACATTTTTACCAAGTAAAAAAAAAAATTTTTTTTTTTATCTCTCTCTTAACCCTTAACCCTCTTCTGTTTCCTACAATTACACCAGGCAGTGTTCAGCTAGTACAAAATCCCTGAGGCAAAACAACATGGGCTGGGTGAGTAATTGGTGTTAGTGGGAGGTGGGTGGGGGGTTCACATAAAGTGGGGAGAAGAGAGGCAACAGCCTTGAGAAGGAAATCTACCACCTTCTCTCTTCGGGCCTCTGTCACCTTGGAGGTAGCTGGATAGATCTAGGACTGATAAAGTCTGCTGTGAGCTCCTTCACGGCAAAGACACCAAGTCTTCTAGATAGCTGTCTGGACCAGAACTTAATCCCCACTACATGAGATATTTTCTCTGGGAACTATAGACTCGGGCTGGAACTAGGAATTGCTCTTAGCAGGAAAACGAAAGTCAATCTTAGACCTTGCCAGAATATTTCAGGTCTGTTGCCTTCCCTCACAGAAAAGAATTTCAGGAGGAGACAAGCAGTGAAGTAAAAACAAGTTTTATCTGGAGGAAGGGAAGGGAGAGAGGAAAGCAAGAGAATAATGAGCTAAGGGAGAGCACAGGCTTCTCCAAAGGTGGAGCCAGCTCTGGTACACATACATATCCCAGAGTTAAAATGTGAAAATATGAGGGGGACCGGAGAAATAGCACAGCCCTAGGGCTTTAGCCTTGCATGCAGCCGACCCAGGACAGATGGTGGTTTGAATCCTGGCATCCCATATGGTCCCTGGAGTCTGCCAGGAGAGATTTCTGAGCACAGAGCCAAGAATAACTCCTGAGCGCCACTGGGTATGACCCAAAAAAACAAAAACAAACAAACAAACAATAAAAAGAAAATACACTTGTCAAGAGGAGAGATACAGACTGAGTGCATGGCTGACAACACACATATGCCCCCCCTTTTTTTGTTCTAAGTTGGTTTTTAAAGGGTTTCTCCCAACCTGCCCTACATGAGTCTTTCTGACTCAGGTAGGGTGGTTGCCAGTGAGAGTCTTGAGGATAATTGATAATTTTCTTTGATTTTCCCTTTCTGGCCTTTGTTCCTGAAGGAGTTTCTCCCTGAGAGAGTCCAGCAAGTGACTCTTCAATCTCTTCTCTTAGTTTTATAACTGTGGGGTTCCGGGTTCTGAGCGAGGTGGGACGCCATTTTATATAGGCCATGTCAGGCTTTTCCTGTTCTGAACCAGGAGGGATGCCATTCTGTAAGGACCACATAGTGTAAGCCACATGCTAGGTTTCCTCAAGCCTGTTTCCACTACCACCACCCCCCCAAGCTACCTGGCCATACCAGGTAGTCTATCAGGAAAGGATACAAGGGGGCAGTAAGAAGGTACCTCTAGCCTAGACAATAGGCAATCATTTTAAAGATTATCAAAAAGCTAGAACCTTCCTATATAATCCTTTTCGTGACCTTGAATGGGGTTCATCTCCTTCTAGGGGCGACCCTAAACTGCCAGTTTGGGGGGCTGTTGGCAGACGTATTAAAGTATTCAGCTTTACTCCAGTTAGATGGTCTCATCCTTTGACTCTGAACTCTAACATAGCATCTCCAGAACTTTTACTATCTCTAAGGAATTCTTTGCTGTCTCAAGAATTCATTGCCATGTGGGTCCCTTCCCTGCCTGCCTGCTTGCATTATAACTAAGGGTATAACTGACTACCTGGATGGAAGATGTCTACAGGTGGGGACTGTGCAAAAGTGCCCCATCTTCTTGCTCAGAAGGACCCATATGCTGAATTAGCTGTATTAATGATAGGGAGCTGCTGAGGTGAATCAGAGCCCTGACAGCGGAAGTGTTAAGTGCAAAAACTGGGGAAGGGGAAATGGAAGGGAAAAGGAAGGGATTTGGACTCCCTGGAAGCCAGAAAGAGGAGCTGACAATGGCCCTTCCTAGGGAAGCAGCTCCCACTTCCTGCCTCTATAGCCAAGGAGACTCTGGGAACCACCCAGAAGACCCCCCCCTTTTTTTGTTTTGCTTTTTGGGCCACACCCAGTGACGCTCAGGAGTTACTCCTGGCTATGCTCTCAGAAATCGCTCCTGGCTTGGGGGACCATATGGGATGCTGGGGAGATAGAACCAAGGTCGTCCTAGGTAAGTGCATGCAAAAGCAAACGCCCTACCACTTGCTCCACCACTTTGGCCCGGAAACCCTCCCCTTGACTGAAGCTTTCTCCCTCCTCCCTCACTCCCTCTTCAGCCTCATTCACACTTCCTCTCTTCTGTTCTTCAAACCCACAAGCACTTTCTCACTCCAACTTCCTTGTGCTTACAGTCGCCTCTGCCTGGAACACTCTGCCACAAGAACTTTGCAAGTTCTGCTCTTTCAGAGCTCTCAGCTCTCCTCAGAGAAGCCCTCCCTGACCACTCAGACCCAGTTTCCCACTCCTTTCCCACCCCCCATCCTGCCATCCTGCTTTGCATTCACTCTCTGCAATTTCCTTATTTAAGAACCTGAGATCACCCTGGGCCTAACACAAACTCTGGCATAGAGCAGCAGCAGAAGGCTGAGCTCACAAGTGCCAGGGACTTAACCTCATCCTGCTCCCTGTCTGTCCTTTTGCCCTGCCTGTCCTTGATGTGATGGTGCCCTCTAAGATTTTCAGTTTTTGCCACAGGGAAATGAGCGCTGACTTTAGCTATATCTTAGTCAACTAGTCAAGTTGGGGTGGGGGTAAGGAACTTTCTAGAAGCCACTTACCGTCTCTGAAATACTGAACTCTTTGGTGATAGAGGAAATGAGGCACCACCCAGAGCAGGGCGGGTCCCCTCAGAATAGGAGAAGTTCGGGGCAGGAGAGATAGCATGGAAGTAAAGCATTTGCTTTGCATGCAGAAGGTCAGTGGTTCAAATCCCAGCATCCCATATGGTCCCCTGAACCTGCCAGGAATGATTTCTGAGCGTAGAGCCAGGAGTAACCCCTGAGCGCTGCTGGGTGTAACACCCCCAAAAAAAGAAAAAAAGAAAAAGAAAAGAAAAGGAGAAGATCAAGAAAATCTAAAGGTCATGATAAGAATATAAAAGAGCCACCAAGAGTACAAACTTTCCCCCTACACAATGCCCTAACCACATACTCACACCCAGGTAGGAGGAGCGTGGGAGCTCTACCATAAAGACATGAAGACAATTGAGGGGGGAATCATTCTCCACTGAGGGTGTTGCTCATTTTTCACATTTTCCTTTCCTGGAGAGACCCTGTTCTGTCTTGAATGTTGTTTTGTTTGGTTTTGGATTTGGTTTTGGTTTTTGGGTCACACCCGGCAGCACTCAGGGGTTACTCCTGACTCCATGCTCAGAAATCGCTCCTGGCAGGCTCAGGGAACCATATGGGATGCCGGGATTCAAGCCACCGTCCTTCTTCATGCAAGGCAAATGCCCTACCTCCATGCTATCTCTCCGGCTCTCTATCTTGAATCTTGAATGAGAAAGATAGAGATAGAAGACTTACTAGTCCAAAAAAAAAAAAAAAAGAAGACTTACTAGGAAATTTACAAAATTTCTAAGAAATCTGAGGGAAGAGAGAGATATCTGCTTGTTTCTATTTATCTCAATTCAAAATTTCCCTGAAACTTTTGTGTTGTTTTGGTTTTTGAGTTATATCCAGCAGTACTCTATGAAATTATTTTTGTTTATCTATTTGTTTTGTTTTGGGACCACACCTGGTGATGCTCAGGCATTACTTCTAGCTCTACACTCCTGCTGAGCTCAGGGGACTTCATAGGATGCCAGGGATCGAACCCGGATCAACCATGTACAAGACAAGTGCCCTATTCCATGTGCTATCGCTTCAGCTCTGTGCTCAGGAATCTCTCCTGGTGGGCTTGGGGAACCATATGCCTGAAATCTAACCAACATTAGCCACATGCAAGGCAAGTATTATATCCACTGTACTATCACTCTGGCTCGTCCCTGAAACTTCTTTTTTTCTTTCTTTCTTTTTTTTTTTTTTTATAAAATCTTTATTTAAGCACCATAATTACAAGCATGATTGTAGTTGGGTTTCAGTCATAAACAGAACACCCTCCTTTACCAGTGCAACTTTCCCACCACCAATGCCTCCCTCCCATCCATGAAACTTTTTTTTTTTTGGTTTTTGGGTCACACCCGGCAGCGCTCAGGGGTTACTCCTGGCTCTATGCTCAGAAATCACTCCTGGCAGGCTCGGAGGACCATATGGAATGCCAGGATTTGAGCCACCGACCTTCTGCAGGCAAGGCAAATGCCCTACCTCTGGCCCCTGAAACTTTTTCAAATTGATAAATTTTCAGTGTTCTCCCCAGTGTCTCTCCCACCCCCTGGGTTATGACCTGTTACCCTTCATATACTCAAGTTCCTCTTTTGGTTCTATAGTAGCATTTTTGTAAAGGAATAAACTGTTTCTGGTCATCAGCCTGGGCCCTGTTCTTTCCCAGTCATGAGCTGGGGGGAATATCCTCCGTGCATAGGTCCAGAACACTCTTTGAGAACGAAGTTGATTCTTGCTGGCCAACAGGGTCTGTACAAGGACTATAGATCCTTATTCAAAATATAACAAGGAAACAACTCAGATCAAATGAACCAATTCCTCAAAAACCATTGGTTGTCAAAAGGCCACTGATAAAATGAATACTGCAAAGAGTATATATATTAAAGAAATTGACTCTATAGTTTAACTGCCCAGTAGAAATAAAAAAAAATCTCTAGGCACTGGAAATCCAATGAAGAATTTACATAGATATTTAAAGAGGTTCTAAAACAATAGCATGTATCTAATATATTCAGCAAGAGTTGAAGACTATAGTATTTTCAACTAATGGTGTTGAAACAGCTGAATTACCAGGGACAAAAGTGGGATTCCTATCTTATAACACTAACAAAATAGATACAAAATGGATCACAGACCTAAATGTAAGATTTAAACTCTTTTTTTTTTTGTTTGTTTGTTTGGTTTTGTTTTGCTTTTTGGGGGCCTTACCCGGTGGCACTTGGGGTTACTCATGGCTATGTCCTCAGAAATTGCTCCTGGCTTGGGGGACCATATGGGATGCCAGGGGATCGAACCACAATCCTAGGACCAGCCGAGTGCAAGGTAAACACCCTACCACTTGTGCCACCGCTCTGGCCCCAATATTTAAACTCTTAAGAGAAAACAGCTTCATGAGGTTGGATGTGACCATTAATCCCAAACACACTCACTGGTGTTGTTTATTCCACTTACAACACCAAAAACACTCTCACCATCAAATGTTTGGATTCTTCATATCAAGCAATTCTCGAGTTCTTTTCAGACATCAATTGAGTGTCCTACAATTTAACTCAGTTCTGACACTACCTATCTGAAGTTAGTATAATCCCTCAGGTTAATTCCACAAAACTGCTTCCCTCTGACAGTGTCAGTTTCAAGTTTGGGGTACCCAGGGACCCAACTTTTGTCTGACATGACAACAAATTGGAGGCTCTGATAATTTGCAGAGTGGCTAAAAAGAACTCAAGTAAACCCTTGATGTGCTGGCTTAATAAAAAGGATCTCATAAATTATTTGTAAGTGATCAGTCAGATGAAGGGATACCCAGAGTGAAGTCTGAAAAGGTCTGAGCAAAGAAATGTCTGTCCCCAAGGAGACTTCACAGGGCTGGAAGCATTCCAAACCCTGTTGAGGGTTTTTATGGACAGTCCATTAGGTAGGCACGATTGATTAAATCATTGACCATTGGTGATGAATTCAATATCTGGAAATGTTGTGGGAGAGAATGAAAACTCACAAGGGTGGCCCTGTGAGTACTCCATCTGGAGTGGAGTATACCAGAGTAACCTTACAACATACACAAGTATGGCTGAAAGAGAAAAATAAATAAAGTCTGGGATCAGAGAGATAGCACAGTGGTAGGGCGTTTGCCCGCATGCAGCCGACCTAGGACAGATGGTGATTCGATTCCCAGCATCCTATATGGTCCCCTGAGCCTGTCAGGAGCAATTTCTGAGCACAGAGCTAGAGTAACCCCTGAGCGACGCTGGGTGTGGGCCTCAAACCAAAAATAAATAAAACAAATAAATAACTGAAGTCCATCTCATCTCTCATCCAATCACTCAGGAGAAGCCAAGAGTTTTCTAGAAATTATGTGTAAAGATCTAATATGTATTTCTACTCTCTCACAATGTCACAGGCACCAAAATACAGTAACAAAGGGGGGAAACCCAAATAAATGGCACTTCATTGAATTTTTGTTTGTTTGTTTTTTGGGGGGCACACCAGCAGTGTTCAAGGGTTACTCCTGGCTCTGGGCTCAGAAATTGCTCCCGCAGGGCTGGAGCAGTGGCTCAAGTGGTAGGGCGTTTGCCTTGCATGTGGCTGCCCACGACGGACCTGGGTTCAATCCCTGGCATCCCATATGGTCCCCCAAGCCAGGAGCAATTTCTGAGCACATGGCCAGGAATAACCCCTAAGCATCACCGTGTGTGGCTCAAAAACCAAAACAAGAAAAAAGAAAAAAAGAAATTGCTCCTGGCTAGCTCAGGGGATCATATGGGATACCAGGGATCAAACGAGGGTCCATCCTGGGTTGGTCACATGCAAGGCAAATGTCCTACCACTGTGCTATTACTCTGGCTCCACTTTATTGAATTTACACACGTGTGATTGTTTTTTAAATATAAAATACAAAGTCTAAAGCCCTAGTGTTGGAGTGATGCCTTTCTCACCTTTACCCCTTCTGCTGGCAGGTCTGGAGAAGGGTAGGAGCAGCGAAATAATCTCACAGGCAGTCAGTTAAAGTTCCATAGGAGTCAGCCAGCTTTATTTCACAGCCCTAACTGCCATGTGCATTTCTCCCATGGCTTCTATGCTAAGCCTTTTCCAAGCAACTTCTAAGCTGCTTCTCCTCTGGCTCTCTGCCTCTGTCTCTTTGCTGTTCCTAAACCATGTCTTTCTCTCTCATCTCTTTTTTTTCCGGAGCTTTCTGTTTCCCTTTCTGCTGCTCTACATGCCTCCTTGCTCCTCCATCAACCCAGGAAATACCTTTTATACTTCAAACTGCAGACCCGTTCCAGGTTTGGGTGGTTCAACAGAAAGTTTAGGGCATTGGGGGAAGGAGTACCTCACAGTGATGGTGTTAATCGAGGTCAAAAGACAATAACAGAGGTGTGGAGAGATAGTACAGATGGTAAGGTGCATAAGGCCAACTCAGGTTTGTTTCCCCAAGTTCAAGATGGTCCCCCAAGCCCTTCCAGGAGTGATCCCTTAGTGTAGAGCTAGGAGCAAGTCTTGAGCATTGCTAGGTATATAACAAAATCAAAGAAAAAAAAAAGCAATGACAGATGGGAGAAAGATATTCACAAATCATGTGTCTGATGAAGGGCTTATATCTAGAATTACTAGATTATGAAAAGGAACTGAAAAATGTTTTCTTTTGGGGGGGTCACACCCGGCAGCACTCAGGGGTTACTCCTGGCTCTACACTCAGAAATCGCCCCTGGTAGGCACGGGGGACCATATGGGATGCCAGGATTCGAACCACCATCCTGCACACATGGCAAATGCCTTACCTCCATGCTATCTCTCTGGCCCCCCCTTTTTTTTTTAATTTTTTTAAAAACGTTTTTGTTTCAAAAGAACTCATGTATTGACAGGGCTGGAGTGATAGCACAGCAGAAGGGCATTTGCCTTGCACATGGCTGACCCAGGACAGACCTGGGTTCTATTCTTGGCATCCTATGTGGTCCCACAAGCCAGAAGCAATTTCTGAGCACAGAGCCAGGAGTAACCCTCGAGCATCACTGGGTGTGGCCCCTCAAAACAAAACAAAACAAAACAAAAAACTCATGCATTGATGATAAAGATAACCTGTACAGGGGTCCTGAGTCTAATGAGAGAGGGGCTTCTCCATACCAACAGGAATTCTCAGACACCAACAGGAAGATATAGCAACGAGAACTGAGTAATTGAATGAGGCAATGCAATGAATTGGCGGATAAGGAGCAACTGGCATAGGCCATACAATGCTCCTGCTTCAGCCTCCACTCAGTCGATAACCGCAAAAACATCTCTGGTGGTTGACTCCCTTTTATGGGACTAGAGCAATATTTGCCTTGCACACTGCTGACTCAGGTTCAATCCCCAGCATCCCATGTGGTCCCCTGATCCTGCCAGGAGTGATTTCTCAGGGCAGAGCCAGGAGTAACCCCTGGGCATCGCTGGATGCCCCCCCAAAATGAGTAATAATAATAATAATAACCTCCCTCTTGAGAAGCAGGCATACGTAATTGAAATGGACATTCTACACCAGAAGAAAAGCACAATCCATACTCAGAGGCAGAAGGCAGATTCCTTTCAATAAGGGTGACTTGGCCTAGATCTTCCAGGCTGAGAATCTTGTCAGCCTCATACTCAAAGCCTGACCACATTACCAGGTCCATTCCATTAGCTCTTGGCAAGAAATCTCTGCCCCAGAGGAAGAGTGGAAGGGAGCTTTCACTCAGACACTAGATAACAGAAAGAGATGGCCTTGGCCAGAAACAGGCGGCAGAGCAGATGCACACAGCCTTTTTGAAAACAATTAAAGGTGCTTTGGGATTGATTTCTAGATGTCTTTGCTAACTCTGGGCATCAGAGTCACTGGCCCCTAGGAGCTTCAAGAGAAGATTTCAACAAGGTGGCACAGTGGTAAGGCATTTGCCTTGCACGTGGCTGAGCTAGGACAGACTGTAGTTCAATCTCCCTGCATCTTATGTGGTTCTCCAAGCCAGGATTGATTTCTGAGCACATAGCCCAGAGTAACCCCTGATCATCACTGGGTGTGACCCCAAAACAAAACAAAACCAAAAAACCCAAGAATTTCAATAACTTCTCAATCAGAAACAATTCTTAACACCTAATCTTCCTTTTATATTAGTTTTGAAAGGGCTTGAATCAAAGTCCTCTTGACTTGGGAGAAGCTCAGTATTTTTTTCACCTTCTCAAAATATTTCCTGAGCAATATTTTTATGGTGGTGTTCAGGATATTATGGCCTACATCTTTTTTTGTTTGTTTGTTTGTTTGTTTTGTTTTTTGGGGTCACACCTGGCAGCGCTCAGGGGTTACTCCTGTCTCTACACTCAGAAATCGCTCCTGACAGGCACAGGGGACAATATGAAATGCCTGAATTTGAACCAAAGTTCTTCTGCATGCAAGGCAAACACCTTACCTTCATGCTATCTCTCTGGCCCTGGCCTACATCTTTCAATTCCTTTTTATGTACTCCATCAGAATTACGTCTTTGAGAAGGAGCCCAGAGAATCTTTTAAAAAAAGATCCAAACTCACCTAATGATAACTTTTATCCCCAGATTTTTCTCTTCCTCTTTTTACCCCCTAGATTGTGGCATAAAGACAAAGGGTCCTGCCACCATATTGTAATCTTAAGGATTTAGCGTTTGAGTGCCAAAGATAGCAAAGTAGTAAGTCAGTGGAAACCAGTCCCTTCTGCCATCCACCTTTTCCCAGCCTGAGGCTCCACGGCTGAAAGATCTGTTATGTTGGAGCGATAAATTATGTGTTGAAATCACTGTTGTTTCTGGCTGATGTCTCCTATAGTTGAATTCCGTTTCTGCCTCCAGAATTCTTGCTGTGTGAGAGAATAAATATCCATGTGCAAACAGCACTGCTTTTCACCAATATCCAGTTCCTCCTAACAGGATTATTATTTCCTGCTCTTTGACCTCAAAAGTGATTTGCTTTTGACATACGAACAGAAGTAATGTGCATATGTCCATGGTTAGCCAAGGCCATGAGCACCAGAAGGTACTGTGCCTTATTCTCTTTTCTTGTCACTGATGATCAGAAATGCTTCTGATCATGTCCTCTCCCTCAGATCAGATTGCATCATAGTTCTTCGATGGCCCATGCTGGATATGCGTGTGACAGAAAATCTTTGTTGTAAGAGCTGGAGAGTTTGAGATTGCTCCTGACTACCAATTCCAAACCCAAAAGAGAGCTGGCTTGCTCTGGGGACTGGTGGCCAACAAGATCTTTGGTAAGACTTGGCTAAGACTTTGCCAATGGGAACTGGAGTTATAGTACAGTGGGTAAGGCGCTTGCTTTGTATAAGTCTGATCTGGGTTCAATCCCCAGTACTATATATGGTCCCCTGAACACCTTCAAGAGTGTTTATTCCCTGAGCACAGACCTACTCATAAGCCCTGAGCATCCTTGGTGTGGCCCCCAAACAAAAAACTTTGCAATGACACCTCGCTTGTGGTTGAAAGGAAGATCCCTCCTCTTCCCTCTCCTGTGTTGATCCTTTGTTCCTCCTCCATTTTCACACAGTCTCAACAGCAGATGTGGTGGCTTTTTTCTTTGAGACACTATCAACATCTCCTACAGTTCAACTCAATGATGGCATTGACCAGAGTTAGCAGAGAACCCAAAGTTTTTAAGGCTCTTTCCACTCTGTCGTGCTAATTAAAATGTCCATTGTATGAAATAGATTCCCCACTTTAAACCTGTGACTCTCCTACCTTGAATTCAATGATTTGTTGGTATGGCCCACAGAACTCTGGGAAACACATATATTTTCCATTTTCAGAAAAGGCTTAATAAAGGACGAAGATGAGCAGGGAGGGCAGTGGTCATCTGTAAGTAGGTCTTTGGAGGAGCTGGAAGCTGAGGTGACTCGTAGAGGTCAATCCCAGTTGGGGGGGGCAAACTGGGTTGCCAGTTCTCTGTAAGTATTGACTCTCACTGCTGCCAGCAGTTGACACTATCCTTCCTGATCTCTGGACTCTGCCTCTGTGTCTCTCTCTGATGAATTCTCCCTGATGAATTCTAATCTGGTTCCTTCATTCTAATAAGCCATGACCATGAGTATAGAAGCTGTCAGTGAGCTATATGGGTCTTTTCAGGAATATTGAGCTATGGGGTAGTTTTGAGGACCCGGGGATCTTTAGTTGGGATGGGACATAACTGTCCTTGCTCTGCTATCTTCTGGACAAGGAATGCTAATATCACACCCTGACACTGTCATGTGTCAGACAATTGGTCACATATAGCAGAATGGACTTTGGCCTCTGACTCAAAGCCTTGGGCAACAACTCGGAATCAACCAGAACACAATATGTCTTTTTCTTGGTTGCTATTCGACTTCTCTTGATGTCTCTTTTCTATTTATATCAAGCAGTACTGGCTTGCCATATGTTATGCTTTCAAATAAATGTAGTTAGGAACCAGAGAGACAGTAACAGGAGTTAAGGTATGTGTCTTGACAGTGGACCTTGATTCAGTTCTCAGCATATGATCTCCTAGCAACAATATGGGACCTGGAGGTCCCATAAGCACTGCTAGTGTGACCTGGGGAATCCCTAAGCCCACAGGGCCTGAGTAGCACTGCATCCTCAGAGCCTTGCATTGAACTGCTGGCCCAGTTGGCCAAAAATAGTCAGAAGGGACCCCCCCCCCTCCGAACATTGATTTGGGAGGATCCTCCTGAAAAAAAGTATATACATATTAAATATATAAAAATCATTTTGGGGGGGCCAGAGAGAGAGTACAGCGGCATTTGCCTTGCAAGCAGCCGACCCAGGACCTACAGTGGTTGGTTCGAATCCCCGGCATCCCATATGGTTCCCCATGCCTGCCAGGAGCTATTTCTGAGCAGAAAGCCAGAGTAACCCCTGAGCACCGCCGGGTGTGGCCCAAAAAAAAATCATTTTTGGAAGGAGTTGATATGAAAAAACTGAAATTCTATACTTTGCTGCTATGTGGATAGAACTGGAGCGAAGTCAAAGGGAGGATAAATATGGAACGATCATTCTCATATATGGACACAAAATAAGGGAACAAAAAGAGCTGATGAGACCGTAGAGATCAACTTGTAGAACTGAGTTTGCTATGGGGGACCTAGGATGGTGGCAGAGGGACCCCAACACTTTGGTGGTGGGTGTGATACAGAAACACTGAGTGTCTGAAACATGACATTTAACATTGTAAAACTTTGTGCCTGATCAAAAGGGAAGCTGATCTTCTATAAAAGCAAAAATAATGTAGGTGGAATAAAAATGCGACAAAAACTGGAAAGAGCACATATATTATTGTTAGTTATATTATTGTGATACACTTTCATTTCTATTTTATTATTTATGGTTTGACTCTTTTAAGCCACCTACAGTTTATTAAAATGCTTTGTAACCTATAAATGAGCTGAGAAGCCTGGAGTCAGTGAAATTGTTACAAAATCAGTTGGGAGCAGGACTTTGTCTCTTTGCTTTGGCACAATGACCCTCAACCCTGGACTGAGGCCTTGGTCCAAGCTCTGTACCAAAGGGCCTGCTCAGGCCTGATCTGCTTGAGCCTCCCCAATGGATTGTGGGATTGCAAGGCCTCAGAAAGTGTCTATTGGAATCCATGGCTCTTCTTGGCTATGTCTGGGTACATGGGTTCCTGGTATTCTAAATTCTCTGAGATCCATGTGGTCTTGGTGAGTTCACCCTAACCCATGAATATCCCTAAGGTGGTCTCTTATGGAACCTATAGGGTATGGATGGTGCTTGCCTGTGCTGGCTGAGTGCCCCTATTCATATATGTAAAATGCCTGGCAATGCTCAGGATCCTAGAGTGAAGAAAATAGGTATATGATCCCAGAAATCCCCATTTCTTCTTCTTCAGTTTCCCAATACTACTTCCAAATGTTTGGTGAGCTGGCAGGGGCCAACTCTGCACCCAGTTGGGTTGGGTCTCACTCAAACTACTTCAGAGCTAGCCCAAACCCTCTCACCAAATGTGCCCTCCAAACCTTCCCACTCAGCCCAGAGGGTTTCATTCACCTGTAGCCCTACCTGGGTTCTTGAATCCGAGACGCCCTCCTTTTATTCCTTGGGGAACCCTCTTTCCAGACCCTGCTGTTTTAGTCCATCAGAAAGGACCAGAGTCCATGAAGTAAAGATCACAGAGCTTTACTTGGTGAAAATGAAGAACACAATGGAAAATTAAGGGAGAAAACGGCTCTGCCTACAGGGCAGACAAGGGAAGGGATAAAGTCCCTCAGTCCTTGGACTCCACTTCAGAATCCACCTATGTTTTTCCATTGAACTTCACTGATCACTAGGCTCTCTGTCAGGCAGGGGAAGTTGAGCATGAAGAGCTGGCAGAGTCCCCTTGTTCTTGAGGTGCCCATTGGATGTTCGTCCAGTAGAGGGACTCACCTGTGGTTCTTCTGGCATAACTGGGGTAGCCGCCTGCACTTGCCACCTGTGGACCAGGGTGAGAGGATGGTCAGTATAGACGCAGGGGTCTTCAAACTACGGCCCTCGGGCCACATATTGTATTTATTCCCATTTTGTTTCTTCACTTCTAAATAAGATATATGCAGTGTGCATAGAAATTTGTTCATAATTTTTGTTTTTACTATAATCTGGCCCTCCAACAGTCTGAAGGACAGTGAACTGGCCCCTTGTTTAAAAAGTTTGAGGACCCCTGGTAGAGTCAGATGGCACAAAATAAGGGGGTGCTGTGGGAGGCCCATGAATCCTGCCTTTCAAAAAACTCTACTCTTGGCAAGTGTCTAGAGGTAGGTCAGGGGGAGACCCAGGGCAGGGGCCACTCCCTTTCAGGACTTCTTCTATTCATACACACCCTTGTCAAACCCCCCAGTTTGCTGTTCACTGTCCAGTTGACACTTATTATGCACCTACTGTGTGCCCAGCACTGCCAAGGGTTCAGAAAATGAGAAAGAAAAAGTCAGGGCCCAGAGAGAGCACAGCGGTGTTTGCCTTGCAAGCAGCCGATCCAGGACCAAAGGTGGTTGGTTCAAATCCCGGTGTCCCATATGGTCCCCCGTGCCTGCCAGGAGCTATTTCTGAGCAGACAGCCAGGAGTGACCCCTGAGCACAGCTGAGTGTGACCCAAAAACCAAAAAAAAGAAAAAAGAAAAAGTCAATCAGACCAGTGTACGGAGGGAGGGGTCAGACAGAGGCTGCAGCATGGAAAGTGGAAGCAGGAAGGGCCTCACAGAGGGTGCATTATAGCAAAGAACTGAAGGAGTCAGAGGCCTAATGGGGATTTAGGATTCCCATGCCAGGTGGAGGGAGCAGCCAGTGCAACGGCCCTGAGGTAGAAGGGGACATGTCAGCTCTCGGGCCAGCAGGGACTGAACATGCAGATGAGGGAGGAACTTCCATAGTCTCCTAGGCCCTCTTTCCACCCCCATTTCTCCAACTGTATCACTTTGTCTACGGACCCCTCAGTCAGGCCACCCTCACCCCACTGTTGCCCCACCAATTTGTCTCCTTCCTGCCTGGAGGCTATAGCTATCCTCTACTCTCTAACCATCAGGCATCACCCCATCCTACCTCTCTCTGTGTGTCTCTGTCTCTCTCTTGGTTTTTGAGCCAATGCTCAGGGATTGCTCATAGTTCTGAGCTCAAGAATTACTCCTAACAGTGCTTGGGGGACCATATAGGGTACGGGGTACTGGGGATCGAACCCAATTTGGAATCTCTCTGGCCCCAATTTTACATCTTTTGAAGAAACATGTCTCCCCATCCCTTTCAGTCTCATTTTTTCCATTTTGTCATCTACCCAGAGCATCTGCCTCTTTCTCTTCACCCTGTGCTTTGGTGTATTTATTTCACAGTGATCACCTCCTTCCAGCAGGAGAGCCCCAAGGGCTTGACCCCAGCCTCATAGCACAGGCTGGCATTGAGCTGGCACCAAGTGTCTGTTGAAGAAGAACTCCTGTTCCCACCATGGGGATGAGTCCTAACCTTCCACAGACCTGGGGCTGATTTTTCCTGGATCTTGGCTGCTGTGTAATCCTGGGAAAGTGCTGTAATCCTAAACTTGACACCTCACTCTTCCCACAGGGGAGGAGAGACGGGCCCATACAAAACCAGGAGCCCACAGATCCAGGGAGCTGCAGTGTGAGCCCCTCTTCAAGGCAAATTTTGTTAGAAATGGCTGAAAGAGAGATCACATAGAGGAAAGGCATTTGCCTTGCATGCAGAAGGACGGTGGTTCTAATCCCGGTATCCCATATGGTCCCCTGAGCCAGTCAGGAACGATTTCTGAGCATAGAGCCAGGATGAACCCCTGAGCGCTGCCAGGTGTGACCCATCCGCCCCCCGCAAAAAATAAAAAATAAAAAAAATGGCTGAAAGAAGACAGGAAAGAAGGTGCAGTGCCACTACCTGGAGAGGCTGCAGGACAAGATGGGGGGGGATTTCACACCCGGCGGAGCTCTGGGGTTACTCCTCGTTATCTGCTCAGAAATCGCTCCTGGCAGGCATGGAGGACCATATGGGACGCTGGGATTCGAACCAGCCACCTTTGGTCCTGGGTCTGCTGCTTGCAAGGCAAATGTCCTACCACTGTGCTATCTCTCCAGCCCCATAAAATGCGTGTTTTATTTGTCAGCATTTAAAAAAAAATGTTTTTTAAGAACTTCTCTTGAGTCCACACCTAGCATTGGGCTGTGAAAGGGCTATGCATGACTTACACTCTTTTCCTTAAGCCTTATCTCTGCCAACATTAAAAAGCTGTTCTAGGGGCTAGAGTGATAGCATAGCAGTAGGGCATTAGCCTTACACAGGGCAGCCCCTGGATAGACCCAGGTTCAATGCCCAGCATCCCATATGGTCTCCTGAGCCTACTAGGAGTGGTTCCTGAGCACAGAGCCAGGAGTAACCCTAGAGCACAGCCAGGTGTGGCCCAAACCCCCCAGATCCCCCCCAAAAAAGACTATTCCAAGGTTTTGTGTATATGTGGTGTTTTTTGTTGTTGTTGTTTTTTGTTTTGGTTTGGTTTGGTTTGGTTTTTGGGCCACACCCGTTTGACGCTCAGGGGTTACTCCTGGCTATGCGCTCAGAAATCGCCCCTGGCTTGGGGGGACCATATGGGACGCTGGGGGATCAAACCTAGGTCCGTCCTATGCTAGTGCTTGCAAGGCAGACACCTTATCTCTAGCGCCACCTTCCCGGGCCCCCCCCCCCTTTTTTTTTGAGAAGTAGTCTATTCCCTGATCCCATGAGCAAAATCAGGACTCATGACTTACTTGGCCAACAAAATAAAGCAGAAGTGCCATTGGCCAGGGCCAAGACTGCCTCCTTTTTCACTATCTCACAGATACCCCACCACCATAACAAGCTCAGGCTAGCCTTTGAGGAGGAACCATGAGGTGAAATCTCCATGTGCTCCTTAGAAGCAGAACGGCCTGCCAACCTGAAGCTGACCTCAGATGCAAGAATAAATCCCAGAAGAACCACCCCACTGAGCCCAGCTGATATTTTTAAGCTGCAGAAGAGCTAAATAAATCATTCAAAACCACTGGATTCTGGGGTGGTTTCTTGGACTGTGAAGCTAGCGAGCCTGCCTCGCCCAGAGGCCTTCAAGAATCCACTCCTCCATTAGAAAACAAGCCCAGGTTCGTCCCTCCCCAACTTGGCTCCCCTCCTCTGCCCAATTCCCCCTTCTCACTCGTGAGGATGATAATGCCAGTGATGAAGAGCACAGCTGCGATCAACAAGCCCCTCTTCCGGAGAGTAGCTTCATCTGCAGAGAGAAAAACAAAGTTGATGAGAGGAGTCAGCACCAACACCCTGCCATGCTCAGCACCCAAACTCCTACTTAGGTGACTTACCATAATAGAAGCGGGGATCCTTCTTCTGTGTTGGTGGATCTAGACAAGGAGCAAGTTGGAGTTGAGCCAAGGTTTGTGTAAATCACAGAACAGCAGAGTCAGGGAGAAGGAAAACCGGGTCTCAGTCTTAGGGCAGATAGAACCAAACCCAAAGTCCTCCCCTGGCTAAACTATCTAGCTCCTCTCAACTCTCTGCCCTCACCTCTTCTTTCTTACTGTGCTCTAGCTTGGACATATCAAACCCGTCTCACTTCAGAACTCTTGCGCTGGTTGTTCCCTTTGTCTGCACATCCTTTCTCAGACAGCCACCTGCCTCTCTCCTTGTCTCTCTTGTCTCTTCCAACTAAGTTCTTGGTAGAAACACTCCCAGCTGCTCTCTCACCCTAAATCTGATTCTTTTGTCTTGACAGCAGTATATTATCAGCTGATGTACAATCATCAGAATTTTTTTTCTTTTTTTGGTTTTGGGGTCATACCCGGTGATGCTCAGGGGTTACTCCTGGCTCTGCACTTAGAAGTCGCTCCTGACAGGCACGGGGAACCATATGGGAGGCGGGGATTTGAACAACTGTCTATTTGAATCAGCTGAGTGCAAGGCAAACACCTGACCACTGTGCTCTCTCCAGCCCCCCAAATTTTTTTTTTTTGGTTTTTGGGTCACACCCGGCAGCGCTCAGGGGTTACTCCTGGTTCTATACTCAGAAATCGCTCCTGGCAGGCTCAGGGAACATACAGGATGCCAGATTTGAACCACCGTCCTTCTGCATGCAAGGCAAATGCCTTACCTCCATGCTATCTCTCCGGCCCTAGCCCCAAAATTCTTGTTATATTTTCCCCTCTGTTCCATGAGGGAAATGATTTATTTTCTCTTGTTCTCTGCTATATCACTGATATACCAATGAACAGTGCCTGGCACACAATAAGTAGTCCGTCTCCTTCCTCCCTCCCTCCCTTCCTTCCTTCCTTCCTTCCTTCCTCCCTCCCTCCCTCCCTTCCTTCCTTCCTTCCTTCCTTCCTTCCTTCCTTCCTTCCTTCCTTCCTTCCTTCCTTCCTTCCTTCCTTCCATATTTTGGATCACATCCACGTCACTCAGGGGTTACTCATGGCTCTGCACTCAGAAATCGCTCCTGGCAGGCTCGGGAACCATATGGGATGCTGGGAATTGAACCTGGGTCTATCCCAGGTCAGCCACATGCAAGGCAAATGCCCTGCCACTGTGCTATCACTCTAGCCCCAATCCATCCCTATTTTTATTTTTTGGGGGTTTTTTTTTTTTTTTTTTTGGTTTTTGAGTCACACTGGACAGCGCTCAGGGGTTACTCCTGGCTATGCACTCAGAAGTCGTTCCTGGTAGGCTCGGGAAACCATATGAGATGCTGAGATGCAATCCATCCTGTGTTGGCCTCATGCAAGACAAAAACACCTTACTGCTGTGCTATCTCTTCCCCCCCCAATCCATCACTATTTTTAATAAATTAACAAATGAATTTTCTATGTGACCCATGGAGATGTCATTTCCATTTGTTTACTGATGGCTAGCTGGGCAGAAAGTGGAATATAAGCACACAAGAGGAAGGTCCAGGGACTCCTACAAGCAAAGATTGGTGCTGATTCCAAACTAATCTCGGATGTGAGAGCAAGTCAAGCTGAGAATAGAAGAAACATGCAGCTGAGCCCAGACTAACTGCAGACTTCCAAATTACATAGTTGGGAGCTAAATAAATAGTTGTCATTTTAAGCCATTGAATTTTGGGGTGCTTGGCACCAGCATCCACATTTGTGCATTTATTCATCAACTCTGTCATTTCATTCAAGCCTACCCAGTGCCCAACCTCTGCCAAGCATAAAGCCATGCATCTCTAACACATATTTACGGAGACCTATTCAGTGCCAGGCACTGGAAATACATTTTTGGTCTGCAAAGCAACTTACTGACCTGTTTGCTTGAAATCAGAACCCATATGGGTGTGTCTCTCTGGGGTCTCTTTCTGGATCGATGTTGTGCCTTTAGGGGATCAGCAGATGATGGAGGAAGCAGTAATGAGCAATGGGAACAGAAACAAAGGACATCATTAAAACTTGGTACCTGGGAAAAGACCCTTTCCACCTCCTATCCATTCATTCTACAGGTACTCTCCACCCCCCCTAAAGCAGCAGGAATGAATGGTAGGTGCAGTTGGCTATATTGATATAAGTTTGCTTTTCTAAGTTAAAACCAGCTACAATGCAGCCGGAGTGGTGGCACAAGTGGTAGGGTATTTGCCTTGTATGCGCTGACCAAAAACGGACCTTGGTTCTATCCCCCAGTGTCCCATATGTTCCCCCAAGCCAGGAGCGATTTCTGAGCACATAGCCAGGAGTAGCCCCCGAGCATCATCGGGTGTGGCCCCAAAACAAAACAAAACAACCCAACAATAACAACAACAACAACAACAAAACAGCTGGAAAACCCCTGAGGCCCCTCTCCTAAAACTTCCTGGGTTACCCCCTAATGCAAGAAGGGAAAGATCACTTCTGCTGGAGCCAGGCAGGGAAGACCTGGATAGGGAGTCTTGTTATAAAACACTTGTTATAAAACACTCTCCCAGTTCTTAGCCCCAAAGCCAACTTCCATCCCAAAGAAAAGGCACAGAGAAGTGTCATCAAATTACCCCTGACAGTCACCCCCATGAGAGGCAAACAAGTGGAGAAGCTAAATCCCAAGGCTCCCCAGGCCTCTCTTAGCACCTCACAATGGATGGAGCTGACAGCCCATGAAAACCTGACCCTGAGGCAGCTCTATAGATTAATAACAGAGACAAAAATAGAGAATCTTGGAAAATGCAGACTGGTGTAAGGGCTCAGTCTGCGAGCTCTTACGCCAATTCTCCCATGTTAGTCTGTGTGGCATAGAGAACTAGCTGAGTGACCTCTCTGGACCTCAGTTTTATTCCCTGAAATATGGGAGAGCAGGGGCTGGAGGGATAGTTCAGAGGATAGAGTGCTTGCCTTGTATGCAGCAGATCTGCGGTCAATCCCCGGTACCACAAATGATCCCCTAAACCCCACCAGGTATGATCTCTGAGCACAGAGCCAGGAATAAGCCCTGACCATTACCAGGTATGGCCCAAAAAAAAGTGAACTAAAATAAAATGGAGGTACAGCTGTCTCCCCAAACTTGGAGGTGATTGTGAGCACTGCACAAGTGAGTCCATACAAGCTCAGATAGTGTCCTGTCAGGCTGGAATTCATAAATGGCTGTTGTTGTTTGCTGGGTCTTTTTTGTTTTGTTTTGTGTTTGTTTGTTTTTGAGCCACACCTGGTGACATTCGTTCAGAGGTTACTCCTGGCTCTGTGCTCAGAAATTGCTCCTGGCTTGGGGGACCATATGGGATGCCAGGGGATCAAACCGTAGTCCATCATGTGTCAGCCACGTGCAAGGCAAATGCCCCACTGCTGCACCACAGCTCCGGCCCCATGTTTGCTGTTTTTATGACTGTCTGGCACACTCTGAGACACAGTTCTCGCTTTTCTTAGGGATGCTGCCCCAGCTTCACTGAGTCCTCAGAGTCTCCCTGGGAACCAAACCACCAGGGGGAGCACATGCTTAGTCTCACCCTTCCTTGGGGCCTTCCAATTCACAGTTAGAGACTAAAAATGTTAGAGGGGCCCGGCGGTAGGGCATTTGCCTTGCACACGGCCAACCCAGGACAGATCCCGGTTCAATTTCCAGCATCCCATATGGTCCCCCGAGCCTGCCAGGAGCAATTTCTGAGTGCAGAGCAAGGAGTAACCCCTTGTGATAACCCCTTATGAGCGTCATCAGGTGTGACTCCAAAACAAAACAAAGTTGGGGAGGGAGAGTTGACTTGGAAGAATGAGGCAGGAGGCAGAAGAGGAACTATCTCCAGGAAAGAAGAAACATAGATGAAAGGAGGTGTGGGTGCTCCAAATAAAAGGTTCCCAAGGTGCCTTGAACCCTTCCCTGCCATACCCTAAAGGAATATGGACTAAACAACTCACAGAGTGACTCCTACAAGGTGTGCTGGTAAGTAAATTCAGGGATGAGAAAAGGCTTTCTCAGCTGGAAAGAGAGACCCTTTCTCCTTCGTGTCCCTATAGGGGACACTTTTGTGCAAAACAGAAAAGTGCCCTTAGCCCATGTCATCCAATAGAATTGGGTCCCATTGGAGCCGGAGTGATAGCACAGCAGTAGGGCATTTGCCTTGCACAAGGCTGACCCAGGACAGACCTAAGTTCAATCCCTGACGTCCCATATGGTCCCCCAAGCCAGGAGCGATTTCTGAGTGCATAGCCAGGAGTAACCCCTGAGCATCACTGGGTGTGGCCCAAAAACCAAAAAACAAAACAACAAAACAAAAAAAAAATAAAGAAAAAGAAAAGGGGCCGGGCGGTGGCGCTGGAGGTAAGGTGCCTGCCTTGCCTGCGCTAGCCTAGGATGGACCGCGGTTCGATCCCCCGGCGTCCCATATGGTCCCCCAAGAAGCCAGGAGCAACTTCTGAGCGCATAGCCAGGAGTAACCCCTGAGCGTCACAGGGTGTGGCCCGAAAACCAAGAAAAAGAAAAAAGAAATGAGTTCCATTGATTTCATCAGAATGAGATGTTTCAGTCACCAGAGAAAGTGGGATTGTTTTGTTTTGTTTTGTTTTTGCTTTTTGGGGTCACGCCCAATGACACTCAGGGGTTACTCCTGGCTATGCACTCAGAAATTGCTCTTGGCTTGGGGGACCCTATGGGACACCTAGGGATGAACCTCGGTCCGTCCTAGGTCAGCGTGTGCAAGGTAAATGCCCTACCACTTGCACCACTGCTCTGGCCCCCCAAAAGTGGTCTTGATCACAAGCCTCTCCTTGGGACAGGCATCATCTGAGGAACTGCATTCTTGTACAGTGCCCAGTCTGTGCAACTGTACCTGCATCTCTGGCTGGGGGAGGTCAAGTCACAGAGCTCAGAAGTGGGGCACTATCCCTTAGAAATGGGTCATGTCGGAGCTGGAGAGATAGTACAGAGAGTATAGTGCTAGCTTTACACGCTGCTGACCTAGGTTCGATTTCCAATATCCCATATGATCCTTTAAGCCCCAGGAGGAGTGATCCCTGAGCACAGATCCATGAGTAAACTTTAAGCACCACCAAGGTATGGCCCACAAACAAAAAAGCAAAACAATGGGATCATCTCACAGCCATTACTGGGCCTCATTTCATCTTTGCTTCCACTTACCCTTCCCTCCAGGAAGCTGCTTTTTCCTGACTGTTAGGCCCTAGGTACTTGGGCCTGACTAGTCAGCAGGCCATTTCCCAGGTTCTCAGTAGCATTTGACTCTAGCTGGACCCACTCAAGTTAGGAGAAGGCCTTGGGGCTGCTCAAGAGGAGATATCTAGTTGCTCAAGTCCTCACCTGAACTAACACGCAATGACAGGGAGAGCCACTTGTGAATGAGGGCTCCTTGATCCAGCCCTGCCTGAAAGTAGTCTTCTAGACTTTGTAGAGCAGATAGCGTCAACAAACCGTTTGTTGTCACTGTTCCTGTTTAGATAGGCTTTTCAGCATTTTGTAAGAGTAAAGCTCTTGGTCTAATGGGAACACATAACCAAAGGACACACCAACTAGTACCAGCCCTGTGAAGGGATCTAAACTAGACACTCCTCTTAGAGCCACAAATAACCGTTATTAAACCAAGAACCCTGTTTCACTCAGTTTCCCAAGCACCATCAACCACAAACCAAAACAAAGGGCAACGTTTTTAAAAATCTGTTAACAGTTCTTCAGCCTGGTTCTCTGAGAAACACTCTTGGGGAAATGCAGACCTAGGAAATGAAATAGAACTCCCATGTGGCTACTGTTGGCTACAGGCCCTACCTTTCGTGGGTTTCTGGTCGAACACTGGAGGCGTTGATCCAGGTACATGTTCACTGACCAGAGGTACTTTTTGAGTCATATTTTTTCTGGTTGGACTCTGGGTGTTTCTCTGCTTCTTTGTGGTTTCTGCTCAGGTCACAAGAAACAGAAGCAATGAGGGAAACTGTGAATAAGGAAGGACATGCAGAATCATAGAATAGTGAACCCCATCCCCTCCAGGTCTGACACAGACCTTCACAGGGTCACTGAGGCACTGGGAAAGGGGGTCAGACACTCTCATAGATGGGCACACCAATAGTTTTTTTCCCAAGTAGTGTGGAAAATAAAAGCCATAACCTGGAGCATGGCTCAGTGTCTATTCTGCCTTGTAAGACCATGAGTGTGATCCCTGGTGCTGTTAACAGAGAGCCAGCCCCTTGGTTCTGGGGCTCCTCCTTCATCTGAGTCCATGGTCTCCAGTACAAGCCTACGAGTGCGCCCATCCTAACCCTCCCCAGACATCACAACAGCAGCCACACAGAAAAGGGAAGGAAATTACATTTTCATTTTAGTTAAAAATGGTCGGTGTTGGGGAGAGATAGCACAGCAGTAGGGTGTTTGCCTTACAAGCGACTTACCCAGGACCAATGGTGGTTCAAATCCTGGCATCCCATATGGTCCCCCATGCCTGCCAGGAGTGATTTCTGAGTGCAGAGCCAGGAGTAACCCCTGAGCACTGCCGGGTGTGACCCAAAACCCAAAAATAAATAAATAAATAAATAAATAAATAAATAAATAAATAAACAAATAAATAAATAAATAAATAAATAAATGTCAGTGTTGATGGTGTCCTTTTTTGAAGGCTAGGTCATCTGGGGCCAGGTTCTGGGACCGTTGCTGTGGCACCCTCTGGGGAAGCTTCTAAACCCCATTTTCTCCTCTGTAAAGTGGGGGAGGTGGTCATTTCTACCTTGGAGATTCTGTTTGAGGACTGAGTGGGTGAACACAGAGATTCTGAGCTGTTAGCCCTGGGAGGAGAAGAAGGCCACATAATGGCACTGTGTGTGGCAGAAAGAACTGGAGGCTTTGGCTGCTTGTGAAGTGGGACAGACCTTGTGAACCATCTCTAATCCTTCTGTGGGGAGCAGAGGGTCAGGAGAGAGCCAGGTCAAGCTCCTACAGGGCCTGGAGAGTGCTTTCAAATGTTTGCTCTACAAGAAAAGAAAGAAGGAAAAAAAAGAAAAAAGGAAAGAAAGGCTGAAAAGATAGTATAATGGCCCTTGGATGTGGCCAAACTTCGATTCAGTTCCCCAGTATAACCAACCTGACCCACCAAGCCCCGCCAGAAGTGATCCCAAAAGTGAGCACAAAGCCAGGAGTAAATCTGTGAGCATTGAACAAAAAAATGCAAACAAATGGGCTGGAGTAAATCTTGAGCATTGAACAAAAAAATGCAAAACAAATGGGCTGGAGTGATAGTATAGTGGTAGGGCATTTGCATTCCATGCAACAAAACTGGGTTTGATTCCCAGCATCCCATATGGTCCTCTGAGCCCACCAGGAATGATCCCGGAGCATAGGGCCAAGAGTAAATCCTGAGAACTGCCTGGTGAGGTCCCCAAACAAAAAGCCAAAAAAAAGCAAAACACATTACTGCGATCATATTTATTTTTGGAGGGGCCACACCATGAGGTGCTCAGGGGTTTACTCCTCACCCCTAGTAGGCTTAAAGGACCATAATGGGATGCTGAGAATCAAACCCAGGTCGGCTGGGTGCAAGGTAAATGCCCTACCAACTGTGCTATCCACTCCGGCTTCCTGCAATCTGCATATTCTTATTGCACTTTCAGCAAGTGCAGTTTCTCCAGTAATTCCCATGTGCTATAGCATGAACTAAAGAACTGTTGGTGCCCACCCAATGTGGACCTCAGAGATGGGAGAACAGGATAGGAAACAAAGGGATTTGATCTCAATAACTGGATTATTTTTGTTGGAGAATATACATACTACTCAAGCACATTAAAGAAAAATTGAAGATCCCTTTTTAAAAGGATTAATTTTAGGGGACAGACTGATAGCACAGCAGTGGGGCGTTTGTCTTGCACGTGGCTGACCCAGGACAAACCTGGGTTCGATCCCCAGCATCCCATATGGTCCCCCAGAGAGGATCAATTTCTAGCGCATAGCAGGGAGTAACTCCAAGTGTCATTGGGTGTGGCCCCCCCAAAACAACAACAACAATAGCATACAATAATAATAAAATAAAAAGGTTAATTTTGCGGTCATACTTGGCTATTTTCCCAGTTCTGTGCTTACAAGTTGCTCCTGGCAGTGCTCAGGGGACCTTGTAAGGTCAAGATTCAAGGCCCTGGGCTTCTGTTTCCTTGCATACAAAGGCATGTGCCAAACTTGTTATGTCTCTACTCCAGCTCCTAATAGCACTTTAAAAAATTGGTTGGGGCTGAGAGATAAGCCTGGACGTAAGGAGTTTACCTTGCATGCAAAAAGGTCAGTGGTTGTAATCCCAGCATCCCATATGGTCCCCTGAGCCTGCAGGAGCGATTTCTGAGCATAGAGTAACCCCTGAGCACATGCTGGGTGTGACCCAAAAAACAAAAAACAAAAGAAAGAAAGAAAAGAAAAGAAAAGAAAAGAAAGCAAATTGTTATCATTCAAGAAAAAAGTTTCAAACAATTAGAAATGTTATATTTTTAAAATTTAAATATTGTTATCTTGGGGGCCACACACAGCTGTGGGCAGAGGGCTTACTTACTGGCTCTGCATTCAGGGATCACTCCTGGTGGGCTCAGGGGACATTATTTGATGCTGGGTATTGAATCTGGGTCAGCCCTGTGTAGGACAAATGTCCTAACAGCTGTATGTTCAGGCCCATAAATGAAAAAAATTTTTTTGTTTTTGTTGTTGTTGTTATTTTTGGGGTCATGTCTGACATAACTCAGGGGTTACTTCTGGCTCTGTGCTCAGAAATTACTCCTGGCAGGCTCTGGGACCAAATGAGATGCCGGGATTCGAACCACTGACCTTTTGCATGCAAGGTAAACGCCTTACCTCCATGCAATCTATATGAGGTGCTGGCAATCAAACTCAGGTCTGTTGCATGCAATGCAAATGCCCTACCACTGTACTATCACTCCGGCCCCCATAAATGAAAATGGTCTTTAGGACATATACACATGATTTTTTTTTGTTTTGATTTTGGGCCACACCAAGTGATGCTCAGGGGTTACTACTGGTCTATGTTGCTCAGAAATAGCTCCTGGCTAGGGGGACCCTATGGGACGCCAGGGTCAAACCAGGTCCATCCTAGATCTGTCGCGGTGCAGGCAAACGCTCTAACCGCTGCGCTATTGCACTGGCCCTACACATGGTTATTTTAAATTGTACATTTTTAAAAATGTAATCAATGCAAGATTACTCCAGATAGAGGTAAAAAAGATAAAATTATACTAAGAAGGAAAAAAAAGAAAAAATTATACTAAGAAAAGAAACAGGGGCCAGAGCAATAGTACAGCTTCCCCTGCATATTTAACCCAGGTTAAATCCCCGGAACCCATATGGTCCGCCTGAGCTACCACCAGGAGTGATCTACCGGCACTAAGCACAGTTAGGTGGTGGCCCAAAAAAACAAAAAAACAAAAGAAACAGGGCCAGAGTGATAGTGCAGTGGTAGGGGCCTTTGCCTTTTACAGGGCTGATCCAGGATGGACCTCGGTTTTGGTTTGATCCCCAGCGTCCCATTATAGTCCCCCAGCCAGGAGCGATTTCTGCGTACATTGGCCAAGAATAACCTCAGAGCATCACTGGGTGTGGCCCAAGAGAAAAAAGAAAGGAAAAAGATTGGACTGGAGTGATAGCACAGCGGTTAGGGCATTTGCATTGCATGCGGCGACCCTGGACAGACCCAGGTTCAATCCTCAGAATCTCATATGGTCCCCAAGGTGTGCCAGGAGCGATTTCTGAGTGCAGAGCCAGAAGTAACCCTTAAGTCACTGTTGGGGTTGGGTTGTGTTGGGGGAAGGAAGGAAGAAAGGAAGGAAGGAAGGAAGGAGGAAGGAAGGAAGGAAAAAGTGGAAGGAAGGAAGTGAAGGAAGAAAGGAAGGAAGGAAGGAAGGAAGGAAGGAAGGAGGGAGGGAGGGAGGGAGGGAGGGAGGGAGGGAGGGAGGGAGGGAGGGAGGGAGGGAGGAGGGAGGGAGGGAGGGAGAAAGAAAGAAGAAAGAAAGAAAGAAGAAAGAGAGAAAGAAAAAGAAAGAAAGAGTAAGAAAGAAAGAAAGAAAGAAAGAAAGAAAGAAAGAAAGAAAGAAAAGAAAAAAAAGAAATAAAGAGAAAGAAAGAAAGAGAAAGAAAGAAGAAAGAAAGAAAGAGAAGAAAGAAAGAAGAAAGAAAGAAAGAAAGAAAAAAGAAAGAAAGAAAGAAAGAAAGAAAGAAAAAAAGAAAGAAAGAAAGAAGAAAGAAAGAAAGAAAGAAAGAAAGAAAGAAAGAAAGAAAGAAAGAACAAAAAAGAAAGAAAGAAAGAAAGAAAGAAAGAAAGAAAGAGAAAGAAAGAAAGAAAGAAAGCTGGCGTCAGAAAGATAATATGGTGAGAAAGGCTAAAAATATAAATATAAACTAAAATATAAATCTTTAGAAAGAAGGAAACCAGTCATGTCTGAGCAAAACTATAAGGGAAAAAATATTATAGGTAGCTGTGTGGGGGAAGAGAAGGTGAAGAAAGTAAAGACACCTTTGCTTTCAAAAGAGGCAAACAGGCCTAAATACTTAAAAATGGTTTTAAATCCATGGTAGCGAAGAAAATTTTAGATGGCTAACTTTGGTGTTACTTAAGATAGTGATGCAGGTTGAACATTAACGTTGCTACCACATTATCGAAACCTGGCAATTAAATTACCCTGGATAGTTTAAAAATTCAAGAAAAAGATGAAGAGATTAAAGGAAGCAACAAAAAAAGGCCAGCACACAGGGAGGTGTTTGGTGAGGGGGTGGTTTAAGCTGCGACTCAGTTCAAAGCAGTTTGTTAAATGAATTATTTCTGAAGTTTGTACTTTTCCAATATACACTTTAAATTGTTTTAATAAGCGAATGGAGAGGCCAGAGAGATAGCACAGTGGAAGGGCATTTGCCTTGCATGTGGCCGACCTGTGGGGCCCAATTCGATTCCCAGCAGCATATGGTCCCCTAAACTGCCAGAGGCAATTTCTAAATTTAGAGCCAGAAATGACCCCTGAATGTTGCCCAATAACCAATCAATAAATACATATAAATAAAGTTACATATAAATAATAAATAAATAAATAAATAAATAAATAAATATATAAATAAAGTACATATAAATAAAGTGAAGGGCCAGAGAGATAGCATGGAGGTTAAGATGTTTGCCTTGTATGCTGAAGGACGGTGGTTCAAATCCCAGCATCCCATATGGTCCCCTGTGCCTGCTGGGGGCGATTTCTGAGCATAGAGACAGGAGTAGCCCCTGTGCACTGGCAGGTGTGACCCAAAAACCAAAAAAAAACAAACAAAAGTGAATGGAGCTCTCTGATTGCTCCACCATATAATAGATTAGGTCAGTAGGGGCTGGGATGGCAGAGTGCCAGAGGAAGACAGGGAATGTCTGTCCAGACCCTTCAGTGCCCACCCTTGTCCCACTCACCATTAGGCTGCAGGGCTGGGGTTGGAGGTTGGGACTGGACTTCCGGGGAATCTGTTTCTGGAGTCCCAAGCAGGACATGGAGAGAGAAGAGAAGATATGGAGAAGATCATGCACAGGGTGGGATACTGGGAATAGCCATAAGAGTTCAGATTCAAAGCAATAGAAATGATGTCATTAATTCACAACTGCCCAAATGCAATGCCAGTATCTCTCCTCCATGGGAATCCCCAGCCCAGAGAGGCCCATTCTCTACCCAGCACAACCTGCTCTGTAAGAGCACCAAAACACCTTTGAAGAAACAAAGCTATGAGGCAGAGAATCCAAAACTCTGGCCAAGCAACATTTTAAGACTGCGGAGGCACATGATCTAAGCCCCGCACCAATGACAATCCGTTCTGGGACATTTGCAAAAATATCATCCAGGGAAATCATTTCCTTTGAATTCTCAAACATCTCTGGGCTTATCTTGGGCCCATAAAAAACAATGTGCCCGAGAATAAAGCCGTCATAGGAAAAAAAAAAAAGCCCCAGATGAGAATAGATTCTCCATAGCAGCATTTAGGCCTTGATCAAATCAGCTACACAATGAAAAAAAAAAACCTCTCTTTAGTCCAAGCTTGAGATTTTTATTGTTGGTGCTACTGGCCATGACTAGCTTACAACAGGCCTTACCTTGAATTTGAGTTTGGGTGTGGATGCTCAGAGTGGTTGAGTTTCCTGGAGAAATAGTTGCATTCATCAACGGCTTTCCTGGGAAGTTGAGGAAGTCAAGTCAGGGAGCATAGAATGCCCTCACCCATACCCCCATATTCCCCTCTTGTCTGAGCTCTTGGGGTTAACTTCGAAGGACCTGCTACTGGGGAGGCAGATAGCTGTTTGACCCATATGCTTTGGGTGACATCAATCCAAGATTCTGGAACAGTTTTTAGAAATGCAGATGCCCCTGCGTCCCAACACCCTTTGTGGGATGGAGGATTCAGTTCAGCCTCGTGAGCCAGTCAGGGCCCTGGTTTCGAAAATTACACCTTACGGTGTAACTGGAGTGAGAAAAATCTCTTCTCTGGGCCTCATCTGCTGAGCAGGGTTAAATGATCAACTAGCTTCTCAGTTTTGTAGAAAGAGAAAGGAAGGAGGGAAAGTGACTCTGCCACTGCTTAGCATGTGTTGGATAGATCCACTGCCCAATCTGGCCCAGATATCCCCTGTCCCTGTGCCCAGTCCCACATCCAGAAAACTGTGGACTTGAGTCAGGTCAGCCTTCAGCTCATTCACACCCTTCTGTGTCCTTACTTCCTCCGAGTAAATGCAAAGTTTTCACGTAGATCTTTGGCCCACACTCCATCAGTCCTAGGGGCTCACCACTTTGGCCTCCCCTTCCCACCCTGTCCCCATGCACCCCCTATCCAGCCTCTGGTGATGCCTATGCCCCCCCCTCCAGATATACACTATTTGCCCAGTTTATCCCCTCTGATCTTCCGGGGTCAGCTATAAAAGTTTCCTTCCAGCAAGTGCTTCCGGGGACCTATTTGTTTCCCCTTCCTTCCTGCTGTGGTCAATGTTTCTGTCATGACAGGGAGTCAGTCAGTCAGTCAGTCACTCATGTGGGGTTGTGGTGATCATATACTTAACATGGTGTCTCTCCCAACTAGCATATAAGATCCAGTTCTAATCATTGCTGTTTGCCTAGTTAACAGACCCAGATCCAGCACAAAGTAGCTGCTCAACAAATACTTCGGAATGACTCTTGAGCACCGTCTTGTTAAGAGATATGAAGGGATTGTGGGACCTCAATGGCTTATATGCTCTGAGCTCACTGGTCAGGTGGGATAAGTGAAATTCCAGCCGCTCTACTGACTAGCTTCTTTCACAGACTATTACCCTTCCTGAAGCCTCAAGTTTCCTCATCTGTACTATGGGGGAAACCATAGAGAAGCCAAAGGAACAAAGGCAGCACCTGGCAGGTAGCAAGAGCACACAGGCTGCAGCACAGGCCCTGCCTTTAGGAGGGAAGTGTCGTCATCGGAAGGGGGAAAGTTGTGGAGGATGAGGTGAGCTTTCTGAGGGGCTGGTGGGTCCCAGCTCTTTAGCTATCTATTCCCCTTGGAGCAGGAAGCCCCTGTTCCTGGCTGCCGAGAGGGAAACCAACACCCCTGGCCCTGCCAAGCCAAACTCTGCGAGCTCTTCTTGGGGGTGAGGCAGAGGCTGCCCAGCAGGACAGGATCTGGCTAGACTCTGTGGAAGCAGCCGCCCTGGTGTGAGAGGCCCTAAGAGGGTGGAACCCTGGCAGGGCAAAGGCAGTAGTGTTGGGGCCGATCAGCAGGGACCTAGGACATTAGGGGGCCACATGCCAGCTCTGGGGAAAGGGTGGGGGACAGGCCTTACCTTCAGGGAGGACAATGAGGCCCACGAGGGTCAGGAGACACAGACAGCTTGAGGAAGACATCTATGGGGAGACCAGGAACTGGGGTTGGCCAGGCACCCCTTCTCCTTCCAGCCCCCTCCCACCTGGCTTCAAGGACTGACACCTGCGGATCAAGAGCCGAGGGGTCCCATCTCCTTCCCCCTTCTCACTCTAAGTCTCCCCACAAAGGGAAACATAGATGAAATTGGGGTTTTGGTAGCAAGCACTGAGCAGTGACCCCCCCCCCCCACAGCGAGGCAAAACAAATAAGTAAAAAACTCCTGCTGCCCCTCCAATAGGCACTTTTCCCTCCTGGGCTTCCCCACTCACACAGCCCCGAATTAGGGGACCCCCTACAGCTGTCCTGGGGAGTTGGAGGAGGCAGCAAGGAGGGGCTGGGAGGAAGAGTGAGTAATAGGCTCCTGATGCAGAGGAAAAAGTGACTGGGGTGGCCAGGAAGATTCCAACAAGCAGAGAGGGCTGGGGAGCTTTGGGGGGGGGGGCGTCGCCTGGAGCAAGACAGGAACAATGGGGAAATTGAGGCAGGTGGGAGCGGACAGCACAGAGAAACCCAGGGGAGCAAGCATGGTTGGGGTGACCCGCTCTAGAGCGCGGGCTCCAGAGACCCGGCTGGACCCACCTGAGCAGCGGCTGCCCCGGGTGACCGTGGGGGTCGCGGCGAGGCGAGGGTCGCGGGCGCTGCGGGACGGGTCTGAGCCTCCGGAGCGGCCGGAGCAGGAGCAGCGGCAGCAGTGGCTCGGCCGAGGGTGTGGCCAGGGGCGCGGGCGGGCGAGACCGACTCAGTCATTTCCTCTCGGGTTTCCTTTCCTGGCCGGTGGGAGCAGGGGGGACACCCAGGGCTTGGGGCGGGGGTGAGGGCGGACCCCAGCCACCCCTAGGTCCAATGGGGGCCGCAGGTCTGGCTGGGTGGGACCCATTGCAAGAGGAGGTGGAGAAGGAAGCAGTATTTTGGGGTGGCAGGGAGGGAGTGTTGGGGGGTGGTAGTGGGTGGGTGGGTGGGTGGGTGGGAAGGGAGACAGAGCAGAGGTTGGGAGAGGGGGGCAAGTCTCAGGATCAGCAGTTTTGTGTCCCCCATTCAGTTTTGTGTCCCCCCCCACGTCCCCAGGCGTTGATCCCCACAGATGAGAACACTCAGACAGAACAGGGGAAAAAACCAAATGCACAGTTTTATTCAGCTCAAGACATAGACACCAGGGGGCAGGGGTAGGGAGCATAAGGCTCCCCCAGAACCCAGGAGCTGGAGGCCTGGATCCAGGATGCAGGCGGGCTTGGAGGGGTCATCATCATCATCGCCAAGGCCTGGGGAGGGACAGGGGGTGCAGTGGCTCCAGCCTTGGGGTGGGTGCGGTCCTCATTTGAGGGAGCAGAGCAGCCGGCCCTGGGGGGGGACCAGGCTGGCGTCCCCACTGGCTCCGCCCATTCATCAGGCTCCCAATCGGGCAGGGACAGCAGAGCAGCTGGTGTCCCAGAATGGTCTTAAACACTGCCACCTCCGGGGGCTGTGGACAGACAGACAGACAGACAGACAGACAGATAATCAGTTCCCTGTGATTGAAACTATCATAGAACCCCCAAAGGAGAGCTGTGTGTGTGTGTGTCTGTGTATTTGTGGAGGGGGGATTGATCACCCTAATTCGACTAGAGATCTTTTGAGAGGCATCCTATAAGAAAGTCTCCAGCCCCCCAGCGAACCCCCCCAAACTTCCTCCTTTATCCTAACCCTTCCTGACACCCCTTCTCTCTACCTTGGGCCCCACAAGAGTTCCAAGGTAGTGGAGGAGGCCAGTGCATCTATCAAAGGCCATGCGTGTCACTAAGACAATGACACAAAGCCAGAAATCCTGCACCACCACCACCACCACCACCACCACCACCCACCCCTCCCCGCAAACACCTCAGGGCCCCTTGTTTTCCTTGTAAGAGCCATTCCCAGCTCTGTGCTTCTGGAAACGCCCAGAAAGGCTACAGTTCCAGCAACAACATGCTGAGTTATATTTATATAATTCAAGTAGCACCGCAGAGTCAACGTCACTCTCATCTACCTTTCCACAACCTGCACCCACGAATGCCTTCCTCAGGTTGAACTCTTCTTACACCCCCAATATCACCCCTATTCAGAGGGTCCTCCAACCACATATTCACCTCACACACTCCTCACTCCACACCTCTTCTCACCCCTCACCTCTCCTCTCCCAGCCCTCTCCTCACAGACACCAGCTCACATCCTTCCTGCCTCAGTGGTCACCCCTGCATTCTATGCATCCTTCCATTGGCTATTTTGCACAATGTTCCCAAGCCCTCCAGTCTTCCATCCCTCCCACCTTCTCCCCCAGGCAGGCCCCCAAACCATTTCTCAGCTGCACTCCTACTTCCGGAAGCTTCTAGGACTTTCTCAACCACAAACTCTCAACTCTGTGTGGCTCAGCAGCTGTCCCAGTAGTTCCCTGTGTCCACCATCACAGGTGGCCCATTCTTAGGGGACCTGGTAGGCTCCCTTTTAAGGAACGAACTTCCCCCCCCCCCCCCCCCCCCCCCCCCCCCCCCCCCCCCCCCCCCGTCCATACTGCACCACCTCCTCCTGGAATCTCCCAGGCTCAGCTCGCACCTGAGGAGGGAAGCTCCGACTTACAGGATTTGCACGTTGGGCTGTGAAACAAAGAGAAAGCACAGGCATTTCGAGGATTTTATGGGAGATGGTGGCCCAGGCGAGATTCTTTTAGGAACTCCTTTCCACCCACACCCACACCCACTCCCCAAACCCCATGCTCCTCACGGCTGCCACACCTCTCAGATCTGGAGTCGGCCTTCCTGCACTTCACCTTCTTGCCTGTCAGCAGAGAGAGACACAGAACATGAGGTTATGGACACAAGGATGCAGGGGGCCTGCGAGGGACTGGGGACTCCGGGCCACCCTCTTTGAGGGTGTCTACTGCCCCAGAGGGGGGGTCACACTTACTGAGGATGATGATGATGCCCAGCACAAACATTATGGTAGCCAGGGTCAAACCCACAGTCTGCACGGTGTCATAGTCTGGGGAGAAAATAGGGGACATCATGCTGGGGTACACTTCTGCCTGACTTCCAGTTGGGGGTCCAGAATTCAGGGATGCTGCACCAGTGAGCAGTGGGTAGCCATAAACCAATTCCACTTTCAGCCAGTGGTGCTGAACAAGAGTACCCCCCTAGAGTAGATAAAGTGCCCCCCCTCTTCCCATGTCCCTAATCCTAGTGTGGATCATGGAGATCTTCCAATATCCCCCAGCACAGGAAGCCTGTGATGTCTCAGAGCTGTACCAGGCCCCTTCATAGTTGTACTTTTTGTTTTGTTTTGTTTTGTTTTGTTTTGTTTTGTTTGGCCATGCCTAGTGGCGCTCAGGGGTTAGGCTCGAGGCTCTGTGCTCAAAAATTACTCCTGCGAGTCAAAGAGATAGCACAGCCGTAGGGTGTTTGTGTTGCACGCAATAGATCCAGGATGGATGGTGATGCAATTCCCGGCATCCCATATGGTCTCCCAAGCCTGCCAGGAGTGATTTCTGAGCACAAAGCTAGAAGTAACCCCTGAGTGGCGCTGGGTGTGACCCCCCAAAAAAACAAACAAACAAATAAAGGAATTACTACCGCCAGGCTCTGGGGACTATATGGGATCAAACACGGGTCAGCCGTGTGAAAGGCAAATGCCTTGCCCATTGTACAATTGCTTCACCACCACCGCTTTATAGGTAGAGTAAAAAACAAAGTTTAAGCCCATAAAGGCCCTAACCTCCTCTCACATTCATTCCTCCCCTGTCCTGCTCAGCACCCTTCTTCCAGGCCTGTTCACTCCTGCTGTTCCTGGAGACTGTGGGGGCTGGTTCTTTGCCTCTTCATCTTTCTGCCAGGAGGCCTTTCCATGTGGCTTTCTTCCCTCATTTCTGGGCTGTGCACCTTCTTTGGATGTCCTATCTGGATTTCCTTCCTCTCTCAACACTTTCCTTTCTTATGTTTCTTTTCTTTTCTTTGATTTTCTTGTTAACACCTGGAGGTGTTAACTCTGCATTCAGAAATTGCTCCTGGAAGGTTCGGGGGATCATATGGGATGCTGGGATTTGAACAACTATTGTCCTGGATTGGTTGTGTGCAAGGCAAACAACCTACATCTGTGCTATCTCTCTGGCCCCTCTCAATACTTTCTTTCTTTTTTATTTTTATAAAATATTAATGAAATATTAATTTAAGCTCCATTTCGGTGCTCTCAACACTTTCGAATCTCATCCTTTTCTTTATTTTCTTTCCTCTGATTCACTCTGGTCTAGAGCCCGATAGGAAATATTTGTTAAAATGCAAATTATGGCACATCCATCAGTCCAGGCCTCTGCCCTTATGGAACTGGACTTTCTTTTTCGAAGCACTAAAGCAAAATAACCCCTTAATTCCGAGTTAAGTGTCTAAAACTGATTATGGTGTGACCCTTCTTGCTGGAGCCAGGAAAGGTGCCTCTTTCTCTGTGAGGTGTCTTTGTCTCTATCCATCTCTATCTCTCTCTTTGTTGTTTATTTGTTTGGGATCACAGCCAGTGATAGTCAGGGCTTACTCCTTCCTGGATCTGTGCTCATGAATCATTCCGGGAAGGCATGCAAGGCAAGCACCCTACCTGGTGTACTATTACTCAAGGACCATGGGCAGGTCTCTTATAAGGAAACAGAGTGGTTAGTTTTTTATTTGAGGCCAGAAGGAGGAAACAGAGCCTGGACTGGCTATGTTCCTAGCAGAAAGAACAGCAGGTACAATGGCCCTCTGGATAGGAGAGGACCAGCCTAACTGGAGAAAAAAACTTGATCAAGAAGTGTACAGGGGGGACAGGAGAAATAGCATGGAGGTAGGGTGTTTGCCTTGCATGCAGAAGGACAGTGATTCGAATCCCAGCATCCTGTATGGTCCCCCGAGCCTGCCAGGAGCGATTTCTGAGTGCAGAGCCAAGAGTAACCCCTGAGCACTGTTGAGTGTGACCCCCCAGCTCCCCCCAAAACAAAGTGTACAGGGGGGCTAGAGGAGTGGCAGAAGTGGTAGGGCATTTGCTTTGCAAGGCGCTAACCTGGGAGTGACTGCTGTTCGATCCCCCAGCATCCCATATGGTCCCCCAAGGCAGGAGAGATTTCTGAGCACATAGCCAGGAGTAAAACCTGAGTGCCACACCCAAAAACAAAAAAAAAAAAAACAAAAAAATAAGTGTCCAGGGGAAACCCGCAGGGGGCTCAGATTGCTGGACAAGAGATAGTTTCTTGGAGCTTCAAAGCTATGAGTCCATAGACCAGAGAAATAGGACAGTAGGTAGGGTACTTACCTTGTGCCGGGCCCACCCAGGTTCCATCCCCACCCAACCTCCAGAAGTGATCTCTGAGTGCAAATCTAGGAGCAACACCAGGTGTTACCCCCAAACAAAACAAAACAAAACAAAAACAAGGCTACGGGGCCTATTTAATGGCATTAGCCAGGAAAGTTGTTCCCAAATTCTCATAGATATATCCTATTAATTCTGACTTACAAAGCCTCTTGCTGAGGCCCACTCGCTGGTGAGTGAATAAAATAGGATTCAGACCCAGACAGCCTGACCTCACTGTTGTCTGAATCTTTAATGATGCCCACATGCCATCCCAGACTCCTGGTGGCCTGGAGGGTAATCCCTTCTTTCCCACATCAAACTCTGCCCTCCCTGAGTCCCACTGCTGGAAATTGTATTTACAAGGTCTCAATCACTGAAGGTCTAAAGCCACTTCAGCAGGGGCCCCAGGATCTGCAGACAGCGGCCCTCATCATGGAATTTGCCACTTACCGTAGTAAAATGGGTCGGGATCATGAGAAGCTGTGTGAAGGCAGGCAAGGAAAGAGAAGGGAAAAGGTTTCAGTATTGGCTTCTTAATAGTGCTGAGGGTTCGAGACCAATGGTTTTGAGAAGTTGGATAAAGAAACCCTTTGCTCTAATAGCTAAATGACACAGACACATGGCAGGACACAGCCATGAAAACAGCCCATAGTTGAGATTCCAACACCAACTCCCTTACTCCAAAGGTGGGTCCTTCCCGTTGTGCAGGGCACAACCTATCCAACTGGGCACACATTTGGGTCTGATGCAAGCTATGAATTCAATTCCTGGAAAATATTAACACACTCCCACTTGTGAATGATGCTCGGAGCTAAGAAATTCATAGTAGGTTGCTTGAGTAACATCAATCCCCAAACAATCCCTAAAACTTCTCAGTCATCTGAAGATTTCAAATGGCAAGCGCTGTTCCTGCTTGTTTCATCTACTCGCTCCTACCTACCACCAAATCCAACACAGAGGAGGCAGTTTGTTGTGTTATATATCATTTAAAAAAAATGCTATGCCGCATATATCCATGACTAATAATGACTATACCATTGGTGTTAAGATGTTTCCAGGGCCTGGAGAGATAGCACAGCGGCATTTGCCTTGCAAGCAGTTGATCCAGGACCAAAGGTGGTTGGTTTGAATCCTGGTGTCCCATATGGTCCCCCGAGCCTGCCAGGAGCTATTTCTGAGCAGACAACCAGGAGTCACCCCTGAGCAACACCGGGTGTGGCCCAAAAAAAAACAAAAAAAAAAAAGATGTTTTCAAATTGAAAACTTCAGAAATGATGTCATGCTTTTCCGTCTTTGTGTGTGTGTGTGTGTGTGTGTGTGTGTGTGTGTGTGTGTGTGTCCATGTTCTCAGCTCTGCCACATGAAGTCCACTCGGCAGAAAATGGCTCTGATATCACACAGGTGAATTAAACTTACCCAGATGGATTTACTTGTTCTCATCACCCAAACCACATTCCCCTTCAGGAGAGCCTGAACTGTCCTTCCCATTCAAAAAGCTCATCTTCGTGGGCTCCCTAATGCTTCCAACAGCTCTAGAACATTCTACCTTGTTCAGAGCAGAATTCTGCGAAGCCAGAGAGCCACTGGGGTGGACACCAGGAGAACCAAAGAGGTGGCAGGTAGATCATTGTCATTAGGACACACAGTCTGGGCTCAGGAATGCAGAGTTGCTATGGGGGCACATGACTGATTTTGGTCAATGAGCTGTGAACAGAAGAGTCCTTGCACTTTGTAGCTAGAAAAGCAAGTAAAAACCTGCAAAAAACTTTCCTTCACCCCTGTGCATGTGAGCTGGGGACCTTCCACCTCATTTGCCTTTGGTGAGAAGAGCCCCCAGCTGGTATGTGGTGGGCAGAGGGTCAGCGAGATCAAAGAGGAAGGTTACACTGGGTGACACTCTGGCCTAGACCCATTGCTACAGGTGGCATGAGACATGTTGAGCTAGGCCTTCTCGAAGCTCTGCCCCATCTTCAGAGAGGACCATAGGCAGGCGCTGATTCATCTTTAACACCTTCCAATTCAGACTAATCTTCACCTTTTCCCCCTTGGAAAACAGACCATAGGTTCCCAGCCTTCAGCAGGTGACAATAGCCAGGTTGAATTTTGTGTCATCGTTTTGGTTTTCTCCCTTATGTGTTAACCTCACAAGCTGACAGCTCTGGCTGGGTGCCCAGTTCTTTTCTAAGTGCTGTGTGGTTATTACCACATCTAACCCCAGAGCTGCTCTCTGGTAGAAAGTAGGTGCTATCTTCACTTCAGTTCACGAAAAAGGAAAGCTGAGGGCCAGAAGAGTGAAGTCACTTGTTTAAGATTGTTATTGGAGTGTGTGGGAGGAAGAGATAGCACAGCAAGTAATATACCCTTTTTTTTTTTGTATGCAGCCCTCTCATTTCAACACTTCGCATCACATACGCCCCCCCCCCAAACCTGCTAGGAGTGAGCCCTTATCACTGCCAGGTTGATGACCCCATAAAAGATGATTTGGGGTTCTCCCCAATATTGTTGAGGGCATCAGTGATGTTAGAAGAGCCATGTGGCGCCTGGGATGAGGCCTGAGCCTAGCAGGCATATGCTTCCATTCTTTAAGATTATTCTTTATTTATTTTTTTTTGGTTTTTGGGTCACACCTGGTGGCACTCAGGGGTTACTCCTGGCAGGCTTGGGGAACCATATGGGATGCCGGGAATTGAACCACCATCCATCTGGTGTTGGCTGCATGCAAGGCAAACACCCTATTGCTGGGCTATCGCTCTGGTCTCGGTTATTCTTCAATTTAAGGCAAATACCTTTGCTTTGCCATGTGTGGTAGCGAGAGCAAAGAACCCTTTTAAAATATTAATTCCTTGAAGGGGAAATACTAACTAAATAACAGTGTGCGGAACATTTGAATTGGACAAAAATTAGCAAGGTGGTTTTCAACTCAAAAGCTTCAAGATGGGGAAACATTATTTTAGTCATCTGTGATCTGTCTCAGCTCCTCTAGCAGATGGAGAGCACATTTGTTTGACTCATTGCAACTGTTCATGCTGGCATTTATGAAAGTCTGTCAAAGAAGTTTTCTGGAATGAATGGAAGGTGGATGTGATGTGAGTCCCTGCAAGGCTGCTGAGGCTGCCCCAGAGACGGAGCAGCGGGGACTCGACTGCTCGGTCTCTCTCGTTCCCTGACCCTGTGTCTGTGACTGTCCCAGAAGCCGCTGTGGTGGTCACAAGCACCAGCCTCCATGCACAAGCTCCTCTTCTGAACCTGCTGCCCCAGCAGTCCTGGTCTTGGGGTGAAATTGGGAAAAGGGTGGTGCCTCCGGGCAAGAGAAGAACTGTGCATCAGTCCTGGCCAGTTGCCAGGGAGACCTCAGGAAGGAGGTTGTTGCTATGGTAACCGAGCATCTTGAGAAGTTTTTGGAAAAAAAAAATTGGGGGAGGTGGGTTTGGATATCTCCACTGTTGCTGGGTGTTATCTGGGGCATACCTGGGAGTAAAACCCCAGAACCAATCTGGGTTCTTCTGCTTCCTTTCTGTCTCCAATTATTGCCCCTGTAGGACTTGTCCAGAAGGGGATGTGGGGTGTGGGGGGGGTCATTCTCTGGTACAGGATCCCAGCTGGTGTGTGGACCCCATCCCCTGCTGTTAGCCCCCTTCTTTCCTTGCAGTTCTCTAGCTAGCGAGAGGGAGCCTATACCTCTTTTTCCTTCTCCATCCAGCCATTTCTTAATTCATTTCTTTCAAGCAGCCTGCAAAGCACAAGTTGCTTTTACCTCCCTGGGGATTTCCCAGCCTGAGGTCCCTTCAGGGTGTGGGGGGGGTGAGAGCCATGGGGGAGGGGACCCCACCCAGGCATCTGTCCTCCCGCCTCTTCCCGTCTGCTGCCATCCATCGATCCTGCTAACCATCATCTCTGCAAAAAGAAGCTCTGGGCTCCCGCCAGGCCTGCTGCCTTGGCCCTGCCCCCCCTCCCTAGGGTGGCTTCCAGCCTCTGCAGCCCCCCCCCCCGCCCTGCTTTGAATTCTGCAGATATGGCTCAGTGCAGCGCCCCGTCTGCCTGCCTGCCAGGAAAGGGGGCAGGGAAGGAGGGCTTTGAGTGGAAGTGGGGTTTCCTTCACCGCCAGGGGCTCCTCTCTCCCCAGCCTGGCTCTCAGTTTTGGGAGCCCTCTGCCAGCCCAGTTTCCTCCACCTTGCATATTAGATATTCCCCCCCTTTGTTCCTCTGCTGGGACTGTCTTAAAAAAGGGGGCTGCCTGAGCCTGTAAGTGGGTGTATAAGTAGGTTAATAGGTATGAAATGAAAATCGATGCGAGGCTCCAGGGGGGTGTGGGGGGGGCGCCCAAGTCAGCCTCCTGGACCAGAACAGCCCTGGGAGGTGGCTGGGAAGGGGGAGGGGGTCCCGAGATGACAAGTCTGCCAGCCACAGGGTTCACTGCAGTGGCTGCCCCGCCCCACGCCACCTCCTTCCTCCTCCCCTCTGCTGTCTCTTTCCTCTCTCTGTAGGGCCATGTCTCCCCCTTGTGTCTCTCTCTCTCAATTCCTCTCTCCACTTCTCTCTCTCCAGGGCTGGGTCCCTTGCTCCATCAGTCTGTGGCTTTGGTTTTTTTTTTTCTCCATGATTGCATCTTTAGCTCCCTCGGTGCTCCCCTCCTGTGCTCCTTGCTTTCTGCATCTTGGGTTCTCTCCTGGTGGCAGCTGGGGGGTGTCCTGTCTCAGTCTCTCTGGGTCTTGCAGGTACTTTCAGCCCCCCTATCTTTGCGTCTCTCTCCATGTCTCTAGCATTTATTTCCCCCACTGGGTTTCCCAGTTTCCCCCATTTCCCGCTGAATCTTCCTGTCAGTGATTTCAGAGAATAGACCTCACCAACCAGTACAGGAAAATGGACAGGAAGCAATACCCGCACCCCACTCACCCCACCCCACCCCAGGCTTCTTGGGGGGAATCCGTGAGGACCCTCTTTTGCGCAGCCCCACCTCCCATCCTGCAAGCCCCTCTCCAGCTGCTGCCATCACCACCGCTGGACCAGCCACCCGGTTGCCATAGTAACTGTCTTCGCATCCTTCCTCCCGGGACTGCCGCCGCTCTCCACCCCCGAACCGCACCACCGGGAGGGGGTGTCCCAGAGCCCCCCCTTGAGAAGCACCCAGGGGTGCCCTACCTCCCCGCCCCTGGCCTCTGTCCATAGATGACACGGACACCCCCTTTCCACGCGCTGGAATCTGCCCAGAGAGAGGGTCTCGCGCTTCACTAAGATCTAACCCCCTCTGAGCCCCCCCAAATTCTCCCCGGGCGACGCTCACCCGTCGTGGGGGCCTGGGTCGGGGTCGCCATGCTGGGCCGGAGCAAGGGGGGGAGGCTGGATGCTGAGATGGTGCAGGCGCGGCCGCAGCAGCTGGAAGCGGACGGACTGGTGTCGAGGGGGGAGACTGGGGGGAGAGTCCTGGGGTTGGGGGGGCCCGTAGCCAATGGGGGCCTTGAGAGCCCGCCCCCGTGCAGGCCACCCCCATCCCGCACACGCCCACTGCCGACGTCCCGCCCCTTCCCCAAGGGTGGGGGTGCCTCCTGCCGGGGCGAGGGAGCCCCCCCCCCCCGGAACTCGCAGAGAGACTGATGGAGCCACCGAGACAGAAGAGCTGGTTTTATTGGGAATCCGGGGGGGCTGCAAAGCAGGGCAGGAGGCGGCCAGGGGGTCGGGGGGCGCGGAGACGTGGGTGGGCCGTGTCAGGTGCGGGCGAATCCTGCGAGCTGGACAGCGATGAGGGGCGGGAGAGACCCCTCCAACCCTGCACCGTCACCCCCAAACGGTGTCGCTGCAGACCCCCGAGGCTGCCTGCACGCATGCAGCGCGCCAGGTGCTCCTACCGCCGGCGACTCGACAGACCTGGGGATGGACGTGTAGAGTTTGGGGGGTCAGGAGAGCGCCTTAAGCTCACTCAGAGGGTGGGTAGATGGGTAAGGGGTAGCGGATTATCCATCCCGGGGGGTGTTCGAAGCATGCAGCTTCTTCCAATTCGTGCAGGCAAAGGGTTCGTGGAGCCAGCCCTCCACCCCACAAACACTCCCCGAACTCACGGCGGATGGAGCTCCGGAAAGTTCCCTCTTCTTCATCAGGCTCCCCGGTTCTGGGAAAAGAAAAGCAGGAGGAGGGGTGGAAGGTGGGATGGAAGAGAGACGGAGCTTCCAGGGACTCTCCCACCACCACCCCCCAATGCAGACCTCGCATCACTGCGGGATGCCGGAGCCCCAGAAACGGGGCGCAAGGCGCAGAGCCTCTCTTGGCCGCGCCCCGGAGCAGTTTAAGTAAGTGAGCGGCTGGAGGCGCTGAAAGGCGAGGAGCAGTTCGGGAGGACTGGCTAAGGGAATTCGAGGGCAGACCCGACTTGCCTGGAGCTCTTCTGGCTCGGAACCCCAAAATCTGGGTCTCCAAGAGGGACAGGGGGGCAAGTGGGTTTACCTCTCTGTGCCTCCGTTTCCTGCTCTAAAAAGGAGATTGAGAACAGCGCCGGCCCTTACAGCGATTTTTTATTAGGTGAGGGATAAATAACACTTTAAGGAAACATGGGACATGGGACACACCCTGTGAACAAGAGCTGTTATTTATAATAAGAGCTGAAAAAAGATGCGATCTTGGTGCCTGAGCGGTAGCTCAGTGAGTAGGGCTCTTGCCTTGCACAGCCGCTCACCTGGGCTGCATCCCGCAGCATCCCATATGGTACCCCACCAGGAGAAATTCCTGAGTGCAGAGCGAGGGGTAACCCCTGAGCATCACAGGGTGTGGCCTCCACTAACCCCTTCCCTAAAAAAGTGTTTCTAAATCGAGCTCTTGTTGTTCCAAGAGGGAGATGGTACTGCCTGGGCCTTCTTTCTGTCTTTATGTAAAGATGAATCGAAGAGCCAGCAAGAGAACCCACCACTAAATGGGCCGCCCAGAGGAGGTGATCTCATTTCGCAGAGCTCTCTCTCTCTCTCTCTCTCTCTCTCTCTCTCTCTCTCTCTCTCTCTCTCTCTCTCCTTCTCTCTCTCTCCTCTCTCTCTCTCCTCTCTCCTCTCCTCTCTCTCCCTCTCCCTCTCCCTTTCTCCCTCTCCCTCTCCCTCTCTCTCCCTCTCTCCCTTCCTCCCCCTCTTCTCTGTCTCTCTCCTCTTTCAGTGATTTACATTCACTGGGCTCTTGGAACCCACTGCCAGCTCTGTCTGTGTCTGTCTCTCTCTATCTCTCTGTCTCTCTGTCTCTCTCTTCTCTCTCTGTCTCTCTCTGTCTCTCTCTTCTCTCTGTCTCTCTCTGTCTCTCTCTGTCTCTGTCTTCTCTCTCTGTCTCTGTCTTCTCTCTCTGTCTCTCTCTCTGTCTCTGTCTCTGTCTCTCTGTCTCTGTCTCTGTCTCTCTCTCTCTGTCTCTCTCTCTGTCTCTGTCTCTGTCTCTCTGTCTCTCTCTCTCTCTCTCTCTCTCTCTCTCTCTCTCTCTCTCTCTCTCTCTCTCTCTCTCTCTCTCTCTCCTACCCCCGGGACTCTTGGAACCCACTGCCACCGAGTTGGGAGCTCAGCCAGGCTAGGAGGACCGTTAATTCACCGCTTGGTCCCCAGGGCTTGAGTTGGGGCTTGGCTGTAGTAAGTGCTTCAAACGGTCCCCAGCTGCGAGTTGGGGGGGACGTCCAGCCTCGCTCCCCGCATCCCCCTAGAGCGGGGGCGGGGCTCAGAGTGAGGCCGGGAAGGGCCTTTTACCTCTGCTGCTGGTTGAATTTGCACCGGCACCTTCGGCCTGCGGGTGGGGGAAGAGAGAGGGAGGAGAGGGTGGGCTGAGATTCCTCCGGAGGCGAGCGCAACTCGGCGCTCTAGCTCCTAGGGACTTCAGCCTGGAAGCTCGCAGAGGGGAGGGGACGAGGGGGCGTGGCCGTTGTGTGTGGGCGTGGCTTGTCATTTAAGGGGCGTGGTTTGGTATTTCAAGGGCGTGGTTTGGAATCTCAGGGCTTGGTTAGGGATCGTGGGGGCGTGGCTTGGAATCACAGGGGCGTGGTTTGTTGTGTGGGCGTGGCTTGGGCTCACAGGGTGTGGCTTGTGAGAGGGTGGGCGTGTCGGGGCGGGGCCGCGAGGCGGGCCCAGACCTGTGGCTGCCCGAGCGCAAAATTTGCAGAAGCGCGGCTGGAAATGGGGTGGGCTACGGGGTACTCACTCAAAATGATGAAGATGCCCAGGATAAAGAGGATCCCGGCGATAGTGAGGCCCCCGATTCTCAGGGATTGGTAGTCTGCGGGCCGCGGGGAGGAAAGGGAGGGTAGGGAAGGGAGATGAAGAGACAGGAGAGAGAGAGAGAGAGAGAGAATGAGGAGTGGGTGGAAGGAAGGAGAGGAAAAGAGAATGATCAATGAGCGGAGGAGGAAGAAGCAAATATGGGAAGAGGGTGAGCCGGAAAAGATGAGCGTCTAAGGGGGAGGGAAAAGGAAGGGGCAGGTCCCAGAGTAGAGGGGGAGGAGGATGAAGAGGAGGAGGATGGAGACTATGAGAGGTGAAAAGGCAGGAGGTGGCAAGAGAGGTTGACAGGTAGGGTGGAACATGGCGAAGAGGGCTGGACAGAGCTGGACAGAGCACGCGCTTTGCATGCAAGAGGACCAGGTCAAAGCCTAGCCACCACCCAGTTCCCCTCACTGTCCAGAACACCATTAGGTGTGCCACTCCCCCCACCCCCAAACAAACAAGTTAAAGAAATTACTGAGAGAGGTGAAAGGAGAAAAGAATTGGAAAGAAATGAGTCTGAGAGGCAAACTTAGAGGAAGAGATCAGCAGAGGCAAGTACAGACTAGGAAGTAAAGAACTAAAGGGAGAAATGAGGACAGGCAGACTCGGCCCCCCAACTTCCCAAGGCAGATGCCTGTCTCTGCCTCACCATATGTGAACGGGTCATGTTCCTTGGGAGCTTCTGAAAAGAGAGAGAGAGAAGTCAGATGTCTGGTGCTTCCCTGGGTCCTGGACCAGGTGTGACATAAAACAGACCCTCCAGATCCCTGGCTTCCTGGACACAGCCAGGGTCTGTTGGACCCTGAGCAGGCTGCCTGCTCTCTGGCCTCATGCTTGCTGGTGGAGGGGGGGTATTATGATGCTGCCTATAGCAGCCCACCCTCTCCACCTTTGTCTAACCCAAGACCACCTCTCGGCCTATATCTGACTCCTTTGAGACTCGTTTTCCTGTGCCCCAACTAACTCCAGCTTGCTTCTCCGGGCCCCCTCCCTGGACTGAGGAGAGCACTGTGGAGCTGTCTCCCCAAACTCACCTGCATAGGCCAAGCTGATGACACCCACACAGAGAACCAAGATGTGGCCAAGCGATGCCATTGTCCTGGGGAATAATACCAAAGATCAGAGAACATGGACCCTTTCCCCCCAATGAGGCGAACCTGTACCCAAGCAGTTAAATCCAGAGACTTAATTCCCAAAGCTCTAGAGTGGCCACCATGGGGTCACAGTGGCAGCCAAACAAGCCACACTGCATGGAAAGAAGGTCACAGAAAAAACCCAGCACAGCGAGGGCAAGGGAAACGCAGTTTGTGGGCCTCAGCCTCCCAAAATGGGACTCCAGATTCCCCACCCCTACCTTGCAAAAGAGCAGATGCCTGAGCCCACCCAGAAGAGTAGACAGGTTGGCAGCCCACCAGGACAGATGGCAAGACACGCCCCGGGCCCACCTGCCCACACGCCAGCCACAGTCCCGGCCTCCCTGCGTGCAAACAGCCCAGCTTCCCTGCCCTCGGCAGCCGGCCCGCTCTCGCCTGACCCTGGGTATAAATATCTCCCACTTCACCCCGGAGGAATTTGCCTCGCACAGGCCACCATGGAAACAGCTTTCCTCCCCCCTCGGGGGTCACACACAACCCTGTGGGCCAGGCCTGGCTGCTAGAGCCCCACAGCAACCTCTCCCCCGCAAAGGACACCCCCTTTCTGTCCTCTGTGCCAGAAGAAAAAAGACAAGCATCCCTCCACCCTTTGCTGGGAGACATCTTTTGCCAAGGGGTGACATAAGACTCAAGCCAGTAGGGCAGAAGTGTGAGGACACTTAACACAGATGCACACAAACACGCACAGAGAGACACTCAAATACACACACACAGACATACACATTGAGATACAAGCACAGAGACACAGAGACACAGAAAAACACTCAGGCACACAGTAACACACAGAGACACAGACATACTCAGACACACATAGAAACAGACAGACTCATACACAAACACACAGAGACACTTGTAGACACACAGAAACACAGACACACAATGACACCACAGTGACACGCATAGACGTGCACAGAGAGACACACAAATATACACACAGACACGCACAGAGATACAAACACAGAGACAAAGACAAACAGGAAAACACACAGTAACACACAGAGATAGACACACAGAGACACCGGACATCCAGAGACACACAGAAACACACAGAGACACATATACAAACACACAGACATAATACAGATGCATACAGAAACAGACACATGCATATACAAACACGCACACAGACACTCAAAGACACACAGAAACACAGAGACACACAAGAATATACACACAGACTGATAGACATACACACAAAACCATGATGTGGGACTGGGAGGGAGACAACACCCAAATTTCTAGTTTTGGTTTGGAGTTAGTTGGCCTCAGCCACTTCTCTGAGCTTCCGGTACCCCCAGTGTTGAAATCGGGCCTACACTGGTGCGTGCCCCAAATCCACACCAAGGCGCACACACAGCCACAGGAGCAGAGAAGTGGCACCCTCATTCCCACCCAGAGAGAGCCCTGCTATCTATATCCCACAGGGTCTCTTCCTCCTGGGTCTGGCCAGCCTAGGAAGCCATGGGGCGGCAACAACTCCTGCTCCCAAAATAGGCGGCCCAGCCACGCAAGCAGGGGGCAGGGGACGCTCACCCCAATCAAGTTGTCCCCTGCTGAAAGAAGCAGGCCCCCCAAAAGTCCGCTGTGCCCCTGGCCAAGCACTTTGGACCCCCTGGCCCAGGGCTGGATGCCCCGCCCCCCGCGGGCTCCCCTCCCAGCCCCACCCCAGCTTTGCCCTCCCCAACCAGCAGCTGTAACTGGAGCTGGGGCTGGAGGGGGGCCAGGGGGCGGCCCCCAGCCCAGACCGCCCTGGCCCGTTATGTTAACTCTCTCAGCTCAGAGGGCAGCTGGCTGGCTTGGAGGAAAGAAGTGGATTGTGGACACATATAGGCCCACACAAAACTGTGCCCTGCGGGTCGGCCTCAGAGAACCCCCAGAGAGTGGGGGAGCAGGGGCATCATGATCTGCCTTCTGCGCCCTGGGAGTTGGGCCCATTTGAGGCCTATGTTCACTTAGCGCTTAGGGACCCACTGGCCCCTGACCACAGTGTTCTATGGAGACTTAGCACCATGAGGGACAGGCCCAAACTCACATTTGACAACTATGGAAGCACAGGGTGGCACAGCCACAAGAAACCCAAGACAGATGCAACCAAAACTTTCTTCCTTCCTTTCTATTTTTTTTTTCCTTTGGGGCACACCAGATGTTATTCAGGGCTTATTCCTGACTCTGCACTCAGAGATCACTCCTGGCGAGCTTGGAGGACTATCCAGGATGCTAGTGATTGAACTGGCGTTGGCCACATGCAAGACAAATACTCTCCCCACTGTGCCATCGCTGTGGATCCACAACCAGAACTCGTAGCCCATCACAAAACACGGTAACAAACCACATAGTCACACTGTCTTGATGGAGACCAAAGACTTTCCACTGTAAAGATGGCCACGGAGAGGCGCATTCTCATTCTCATGCTCACAGCCATGCAGGTTAAATCCCCAAATCTCCAGAAGTCTACTCAGAGGCACACAGACACACAGCCCACACTCCCCCATACTGCCCCATGACAAAGGCCTCACAGCATCCTCAGACCCCACCAAAGATGGGCGCTGACGAGGACAGAGCTACAGGCAGCCACAACAGAGGTCCATGCACACTGTGGTCAGGCCCTGTGCCTGCATACCCAATCATAGCACACAGGCCTGGTCCTTCACCAACCTCTCCTCCCCTGGGCTCTCAAAGCCTCTGTGACCCCTTGGACGCCATCACACCGCTGTCCTTACTGGCTCCAGCACCAGAGACACCAGACACAGGTCTGGGCTTTGCTGATTAATCTGGGGTGGCTTCTCAGTGCCTGTTCCTCATGCTAAAAGATGGAGAAATCACTCTAGTCGTGGGGCCACTGGGCCGAACTCTGGGTCTGTGACCCCAGTAGTTTTATCATTAACTCCATTTTAGAGACTAGAGGTTTAGAGAAATGGTGTAATCGCTTCCCAGGTCCCTCTGGTGGTTAGGGGCAGAAAAAAATGCCAACCATCAGTGAGGAGCCCCAGGGCCAGCTCTGAGGGACCAGAAAGGAATACAGAGGGACACACTCACACTCGGGAAAAGACCAATCCTCACTCAAAGAAACCCACATGCACTCACCCAGGCATGTATGCACACACATGAAATGCACACATGAGTTAATGCATGAATACGCATCCCCATAGGCTCAACGGATGTATAAAAGGCTCCCTGAAGCCTGATAGTTACATGGTCTCTGCCCTCTTAGGACAAGTCTCTGCTTTCTTGCTAGCCACCCTGCCCTGGGGGTCACCAGCAGGGCCAAGTTAATGATAACCCCCTATGTTTATGCAGTGCCCGGGAAGGGGGAGTTGCAGGGAGGGGACACCAGGTTTGTTCTAACCTGGCCCCAGTGACCTCTCTCACAGGACAAGTGGCTCAGTCACTTTCTGCAAATGATGTCAATAGAGCTCAGGATCTACTTCTGTAGAGATGACAAGTGACTCAGGGGAGGTTACCCCATCAGGCCACTGAGCACCCTGAACTCTTGGGATATGGCCCCCTACATTTGTCCCATGGGCAGATGGAAAACTGAGGGCCATGGCCTGTAAATGACATGAAGCTCAGCCCCCTGTGGGTCTTTCCACCTGTGCTGTGTGATCCCTCTCTCTTTCCATCATTACCTCTTCAGGACCACCTCAGCCTCAGTAGCACAGGCTTCGTGATTGGCTTCAAATCTGCCTGGAACCAGGAAATACATTCCTGAACACTCCCCTCCCCATGCCTCAGTTTCCCCACATGTGGAGATCAGTAACTCCATTTCTCTTGTGGGGTTGTGATGAGATCTGAGTAGAGGCTGGCCTTCGGCATGTCTGATGCTACTATTTCAGCAGCGTGTGTGTGTCTGGCAGGAGTGCCGTGGGGTGGGTAGCGTTTCACTTGGTTTTATCTTATTTCATGGTCAGTATCCATCCAAAGTTGCCAAACTCTTAATCCAAAGGAAAAGGATCAATACCCGTGGCTTCAGATCTCCAGCGAGAAAACACGAAATCAGAGAGAGGTCCTAAAACTGGAGTCCTGGCTCTGCCTCGATGCATAACGGGGACCTCAAATTACTTGACCTTTGCTCTTTTATCCCTCCTGTAAATTAGCTGTAGTAGGACACCAGCCCCCAGGGGGCTGGGCTGGGGTGAGGTCAGAATGAGCTCATCAATTGCACCGATTCTAGGACCGTGTTGTTCTAGCAGAGCCGCCACTGGCGCAGGGGGTGGTACCCCACCATCTTGGGGGGACTCCCTAAACCAGTAAATAGGGGGGCATGCAAAGGGTTAACTTCCCAGCTAGCAGAGGAGGGTGTGAGTTTTGGGGCAGGGCTGCCATGCAGAGTGCGGCCACCAGAGGGGGCAGCTGGATCTGAGCTTGTCCCCACTGAGCCTGAGTCACTGCCCACCCACCACACCCTCCTGGATTCGGGGGGAGACAAGGGGGCCAGCTAGGGAGTGGCCAGATAGGCCCCAGATTTCCCCCCACCCGTGGTCTCTTCTCCCCTTCCCCCTCCTGTCCTTCTGCCTGCAGAGTCATCCAGTCCCCACCCTAGTGACATCCTAGGAAGGGGTGAATGGGGTGGAGTGGGCAATGGAAGGAGGGGGTCCACTGGGAGGCCCTGGGGGGGCGGCCCATTCCCTCCCATGTGGGCCTCTGGTTCCCTGCTCAGGATACTCTTCTTATGGCCTTTGACCCCCTCCTCCTTCTGACCCTGTTCCTGGGCCCAGCTGGTGGCCAGAGAGCCCCTTTTCCCAAACCTCCAGGGAAAAGGGGCGTGGGAGGAGGGGGAAAAATTGACAAGAAGCTTGGGGGGGGGTTAAGGAGGCAAGAAATAAAGACAGAGGGAGACACAGGCAGAGGGGCACAGTGAACAAGGCTGGCAGCCCGGGAGAGAGAGACAAAGACAGGCGCAGAGAGTGGGAGAGAGGAGACGAGAGGGTCACGGTGACAGGGAGCAGGACACAGCCACCGAGAACTCGAACCAGACACCAAGCGAAAGGCCTGGCTGAAAGGGAGCTGAGAGGAGGGGAAAGACTGGGGGGCGCATGCCAGCTGGCGGGATGGAGTGCTGCCTGGCATGGGCCATGTAGCGGCAGCAGGTTGCCGAACTGGGTGGGCAGAACGGAGCGGGTGAGCCTCGGTGGGGGTGTGGGGGTATGGGAGGGGCGGGCATTCTGCTGCTCTTGCTGCTGCTGCTGGCAGGGGTGGAAGCCTGGAGACCCCCAAAGGGCAAGTGTCCTCTGAGCTGCTCCTGCTCCAAGGACAGTGCTCTTTGTGAGGGTTCCCCAGAACTGCCAGAGAGCTTCTCCCCGACTCTGCTGTCACTGTGAGTGTCAGGCCCTCCCAGGGCCTGGGGAGGGGTGGGCAGTCCAGGACCCCCAGGACTGGGAGAGGGCAAGGGCTTTCAGGAGCTGGGGAGGTGGGTAGCAAAGGATGCTGGGAGCTCTGAGATTTGAAAGGGTGTGAGGGGTGGGGGCTGAATGATGTCGGGGTCCTTGCTAGGTGGACAGCAAGGACCTGTCTCTCCCAGGGTTGGGGGATGGGGAGAAATGGCCTTGGGCGTGGGTCTGGTGTATGGGAATAACTTGCCCCCAGCCACCCTCCCCTGTGTGTCTCCAGCTCTCTAGTCAGGACTGGAGTGTCCCAGCTGAAGGCCGGCAGCTTCCTGAGGGTGCCCTCGCTGCACCTGCTGTGAGTGGGGTCCTGGGAGCAGAGGGAGAGAGGGATGGGGAATACATGAGCATAGCACCTGCACTAGCACCTGGGACCAATGGCTGGGAGCCCCAGCGCCCTAGGCTGGTTGGAGGTGCAAAGCCAATGTCCACATCAGACAGGATGGGACTCAGGTATCTCCTCCTCACTTTCTCCCAGCCTCTTCACCTCCAACTCCTTCTCCGTGATCGAGGACGATGCTTTTGCTGGCCTGTCTCACCTGCAGTACCTGTGAGTGAGGCCAGGATCTGGGGGTCCTGGGGCAGGAATTGGGGTCCTCAGAGGGGAAAGAGGGGACCCTCTGTGGATCCCTGAATAGGTCCAAGTAGGGATTAATAGCAGGACCAGAGTCTCCTGGTGGGACAAGACGTCTCATCCTAGCTAGGACCTGGATTCCTGTTTGCATCCTGCTCTCCCTTTGCCCCCTGCCAGATGCTCACCTCAAGGGGCCACAAAGGGGCTGGGGTCAGAAACCCCAGAGGGCTTTTAGCTTGCCTAAACTGTGGAGCCAATGGGCAGGTGCAAAGAGAGAAATTGTTGTTTGTTTATTGGCTTTAGTTTTACGGCTACACTTGGCAGTGTTTAGGACTTAGTAACCTGGCTCTGCACTCAGATTATTCAGGGGACTGTATTGGGTGGCAGGGTTCAAACCTGGGTTGGCTGCATGCAAGGCCAGGGTCCTACTTGCTGTATTATCATGGCAGCTGCAGAGACAGAAATGTTTTCAATGAACAACTGTGAGATCAGTGGTGATACTGCCCAGGTTATGCTATAGGTGTTGATGGCCGTGGTGGCATTGGTCCCATTACTAATGCGTGGGCAGGGCTGGCAATATTCAGAACAACAGTCAGGAATATTGATCAATACAGTGACAGTGCTATTGGTGCTGCAGAGAATAAAGCTTGAGGGGCTTGAGCAATAGCACAGTGGGGAGGGTGTTTGTTAGTCTTGCATGTAGGTGGCCCAGGTTTGAGTCCTGTCATCCCATATAGTCCACCAAGCCTGCAAGGAGAGATTTCTTTTTTTTTCTTTCTTTTTTTTTTTTTTGTGGTTTTTGGGTCACACCTGGCAGTGCTCAGGGGTTATTCCTGGCTCCATGCTCAGAAATTGCTCCTGGCAGGCAAGGGGGACCATATGGGACACCGGGATTTGAACCGAGGACCTTCTGCATGAAAGGCAAACGCCTTACCTCCATTGCTATCTCTCCGGCCCCAAGGAGAGATTTCTGAGCTCAGAGCTCAGGTGTGCCCCCCCCCAAAAGAGAGTAAATAGAACGTGTGTTAGTGCTTATAATGCTCTAGTGTGCAGTGGGAATGGCTGTCACTGCCAGAGATAATGTGGGTGTTGGTAAAGTTGGGATAACGTTACTCATGGTGATGAGTGTGGGTACCAGTACTGAGCTTGCCAGTGCTGGTGGGTGGCACTGCAGAAGGAAACTGAGGTCACATGAGGTAAGAGCAGGCACTAAAGGTGGTATGCAGGCGCCACTGCCTGTGATAAGGGTGGCAGTGGGTATTGGTGGCGTTGGCCATGAGGGCTATGTCACCTGTGACATATATTGGTATTGCTGGGGTGGGTGATGACAACAGCAGTGTAATGGGTGTTGGCAGTGGAGCACATGGTGTCGCTGATGTTGAGAAGCTGCTCAGAGGGTGCTTGTGGAGAGGTATCAAAGGTGCTGATGGCAGTGGCAATGACCATGGTGAGGGTGACTGTAGTCGTGGCTCCCGTGGCTGGAGACATAGAAAGCATACTGGAAAGGAGAGGATTTTTTGTTTTGTTTTTGGGTCACACCCGGCAGCGCTAGGGGGTTACTCCTGGCTCTGCACTCAGAAGTCACTTATAGCAAGCTTGGGGGACCATATGGGATGCTAGGAATCTAACTGAAGACCATCTGGAGTTGGCCGTGTGCAAGGCAAATGCCCTACCGCTATGCTATCACTCAGGCCCTAAAAGGAGAGGATTCTAAGGTTCCTTTCACTGGTCTGAGAGTGGATGCTGGAGGGAGGCATTTAGCGAGCCCCAATAGCTTATGACTTCTGTGGTAAGTTCCCTCCAGTCTAAAGGACCATTCTCACTGCCCCTTTTCCTCCACAGCTTCATCGAGGACAATAAGATCGGCTCCATCTCTAAGAACGCCCTCCGTGGACTTCGCTCCCTCACACACCTGTGCGTGCCTCGACGGCCTCCCACCCCAGACCCCCAGCAGGCACCCGCACCCCAAGGCCCAGGAGTGCAGCTGTCCGTGAAGGGGCTGATGCTTTTTCTCTCCCCACAGGAGTCTGGCCAATAACCACCTCGAGAGTCTCCCCCGGTTCCTGTTCCGAGGCCTGGAGACCCTGACTCACGTGTGAGGCTTTGGGGGGTATGTGCGGGGTGGAGGGCAGGGGCTTGGAAACAGTTGCAAGGGGAGAGACAGCAGTGTCCACTATGACATGGCCCCATGAGTCTCACATGTTTTCCATCCACCCTGGAACCCCGTTCTGGACAAGAAACGTTGTGGCAAGAGTGTGACCTGCTAGGGGCTGGAAGCCGGGTCACACAGCCCCTCTCGGCCTCTTGTCCCAGGGACCTCCGAGGAAACCCATTCCAGTGTGACTGTCGTGTGCTCTGGCTGCTGCAGTGGCTGCCCACCGTGAATGCCAGCGTGGGCACAGGGACCTGTGCCGGCCCAGCCACCCTGACCCACATGCAGCTTCGCCACCTGGATCCCAAGATATTCAAGTGCAGAGCTATAGGTGGGGGTTCTCCTGGTGGGAGGGGAGGGATGGGGATGTGAAGGGGAAGCATCATGCCTCATGCCTCAAAGCTAGGGCATTGAGGAGACACGGGTCCGGAAGCAAATGCTGACATGGAAATAATCCACACTTGGTTAAGGGGATAAAACAAGTTCAGGAATTTCTACATGAAAGCTCCTAGCTCCTAGAAGTTCTCAGTGAGAGCTGGAGTGATAGCACAGTGGTATGGCATTTTACCTTGCACGCAGCCAACCCGGGACAGACCTGGGTTCAATTCCTGGCATCCTATAGGGTCTTCTAAGCCTGCCAGGATCAATTTCTGAGAGCAGAGCCAGGAGTAATCCCTGAGAGTGACCGGGTATGGCCCCAAAACCAAAAAATAAAAAAATAAGAGATCAGTGGTGGAAAACCAAAGCTGCCAGCGGTCTTCTCTTGAGACCCAGGGGACTTTATTAGCAAGCTCCAGACCACCCCCTGAGGTGGAAAACGGGTGGTCTAAGGCACCAATCCAAAGGATACTTCTATGGGAAGGTACTTCCGACCAATGAGTAATAAACATATCCTGAATAGGATGGAGCCCAGTTAACCCAACAGGGATGCTTAGAAGGTGAGAGATCAGGGGGAGCAGGCCAGCCCTGAGAGGTCTCCTCAGCACCCCAATCTGCCTCCTCTGGGCTCTGAGAACCTGAGCCAGCAGCACCACCCTGAGCCTGTTTTCTCACCTCTAAAATGGGTACAATAAACCATGATAAGACATGTCCACGAGGAGGCGAGACCCTCAGCCACTCTCACACTCACTGTGGCCCAAGCTGAGTCTGTTTAATGTCTGTTCTTCCTGCATTTGATGTCTCCATCAGTGTATTTTGGTAGAACTGTGCACAGGCAGCTGTGATCTCACCCCCACAGATCTCATAGTCCAGAGGGCAGAAGGGAACAATGGCCCAGACAGCAGCAGGAGACAGTGTCAGGAGGGTCAAGACAGCTCATAGAGCATGCACCGCCATCCTTATCCTTGTCATCACCGGCTCAGTTGTCAGTGGCTGGTGCAGAATCTAGACCAGGGCATTCAACAGAGGGTGCCCTCTCTGCCAGTCATCCTTGGGGCCCACTCTGTGCTGGAGGAGGTGGCCATTGAAGAGATAGGCAGGCAGTGTGGTAGAGGCCAGGCAGAACCCTGATTATTCTCTGAAGAGGTGCCAGATCTGGACTGGACAAAGCCAGCTAAAGGATCATGGATGTGCTTTGTGCAATCCCCCTAGTTGTGGTGTGGCAGCCACTCAGAGAAGTCCATTGAAGGGTCACAGAAAGGCAGGGCTGGCTTGGTAGATGGTGTCACTCAGGCCAGGTGGAAGATGGCTGGGCCTGAGTGCTGAGGATGGGAATAGCAGTGGGGTGTGAGTACCAGGGAGATATGGCTGGGTGGCATTTCTCAAAGTTTTCTTCCTTGGAACTTTGGTGACCTTTTTGATGGTCTGGGTCTAACTTTATCTCAGCCATCTGCAAAAAAAAAAGTCAAACCAGTGCCCCAGCTGCCTCCACCATGCTGGTGACCTTAAGGCACCTTCCCCAAAAAGCAAAGAGGCTATCCCCAAGAGGTGTGGCTGCCAGGAAGGAGAAAGGGCAGGTGGCCCTTCTCTGAGTGGTGTGGAAGAGGAAGGAGTGGTGGCCTAGGTTTAGGTGATGTTTGGAAGGGAGAACAGGGTGGCCAGAGAGGTTCCCACCAGGACAGGCAAGTGTCCTGGGAGCAGAATATGATGGCACCGCCTTGGAACTCAGACTGTACACGGCCACCCCTGACCTAGGTAATGTGATTTGGAGTTGGGCGTCTCTGTGCCCAACCTTCTGGTCCTGTGTGGAAAATTCCTGCTGGAAATTTTCCTCCAGCAGGGAGGATTCCTACTGCCACTCTGCCTTAGTTTCCTCATCTGTTTAGGGCAGTCCTGCAACAAGGGATGCTAGGCAGGGAGAGAGACTCATGGCTGCTGTCAATAAACAGGTACTGTGGGGAGAAGAAAGGAAGTGAAGCCAAGATTCAGGACCTTTCACAGACTTGCAGACCAAGACTTGGGGCATGGGGGTGGAGGTGTAGGAGGCTGGGGTCCCCCTGGCTTGCCTGACTCTCTCCTGCCACCCCAGAGCTGTCCTGGTTCCAAACTGTCGGGGAGTCAGCGCTGGATGTGGAGTCTTTCTCCTACCAGGGGGAACCCTACATGGTCCTGGCCCAGCCTTTTGCCGGCCGCTGCCTGATCCTCTCCTGGGACTACAGCCTGCAGCGCTTCAGGCCTGAAGAAGAGCTGGCAGGTGAGCCCCCTTTTGTTCCTGTCCCCGTACCCCCAGCCAGCCCCCGGGAAGGACCTCTGCCCTGACCTGCCCTCCTATCTTGGTCTCTCCACAGCACCTTCAGTGGTGTCCTGCCAGCCCCTGGTGCTGGGTCCGAGTCTCTTTGTGCTGGCTGCCCGCCTGTGGGGGGGCTCGCAGCTATGGACACGACCTAACCCCAGCCTACGCCTGGCTGCCACGCAGACCCTGGCCCCTCGACAGCTGCTGCGGCCCAATGATGCCGAATTGCTGTGGCTGGATGGGCAGCCATGTTTCGTGGTGGCCGATGCGTCCAAGGCGGGCAGCACCACGCTGCTGTGCCAGGAGGGGTCAGGCTTCTACCCGCGTCAGAGCCTGCATGCCTGGCACCGGGACACAGACGCTGAGGCCCTGGAGCTCAATGGCCGACCCCACCTGCTGCTGGCATCCGCCTCGCAGCGCCCCGTGCTCTTCCAATGGGTGGATGGCCGCTTCGAGAGGAGGACAGACATCCCTGAGGCCGAGGACGTCTATGCCACCCACCACTTCCAGGCGGCTGGGGAAGTGTTCCTGTGTCTGACACGATACATCGGGGACTCTATGGTGAGGCTGAGCCCTGAACAGACAGATATGGCAGCACAGTGAATCGCCCTTGGGGATGCCCCTTCCACGCAGACCCCACTAGCCTAAGCCCTACTTCATGTGCTGCTCTTTGCACTGTGACCCCACGAGCAGCAGGTGGACCCTAACTCATTCCCTGTCTCCCAATGCTGACACTGGCTCCCAGATTCTGGCTCTAGACCAGTTCTGGTACTGCTTACTTCTACCCCAATGCCACTTTCCTGAGGGAGGTATATGTGTGTATGTGAGGAACCACTGACTTAGGGGTTTACAGCATGTCTGGGAGGGTTGGGGGCAGGAACAGACAGGCTCCAGGGGGAGGACACTGAGCCAGAATGTGGCCAGAGGTGGGGTGAAGGCTTACTTCCAGAGGCTGAGCTAGCGTTACACCTGGGGTGTAAGAAAGAAAGGAGGGCCAAAATGTTTCCAAGTTTGTGACCTGCTGAGAACTGGCGTTTATGATGGTAAAAAAAAAAAAAAAAAAAAGCTAAAGCAGGGGCCGGAGTGATAGTAGGTAGGATGTTTGCCTTGCAGGTGGCTGACCTGGGTTCTATCTATCTATCTATCTATCTATCTATCTATCTATCTATCTATCTAGCATCTATCTATCTATCTATCACTCCAGATTCCTGAGTGCAGAGCCAGGAGTAACTCTGTGCCACTGGGTTTGGCTCAAAAACAAAAACAAACAAAAAAACCTCTGCTGTTTGGGGCCTTATGAGCTGCAGTTCGAAGCCACTACAAGTTCCCTAAAGCCCATAGCGGCTTCCCTTGGCCCCAGCTGAACAGTGGCACTTTGCAGGTCATGCGCTGGGATGGCTCCATGTTCCGCCTGCTGCAGCAACTTCGCTCCCGAGGCACCCACGTCTTCCAGCCACTGCTCATCACCAGGGACCAGCTGGCTATCCTGGGCAGTGACTTTGCCTTCAGCCGGGTCTATCGCCTCGAGCCTGACAAGGGCCTCCTAGAACCACTGCAGGAGCTGGGGCCGCCGGCCTTGGTGGCCCCACGCGCTTTTGCCCACATCACGGTGGCAGGCAGACGCTTCCTCTTTGCTGCTTGCTTCAAGGGTCCGACTCAAATCTACCAGCACCACGAGTTAGATCTCAGTGCCTGAGACCTACAGGGACCCCAGGCAGAGCTGGCAAGGGGCTGATGGAGGCTGCCAGGGGGTGTTCTGGGTCTCTAGCTGCCTCCTTAACTGCAACCTGATCCAGTGCGGGTGATACCACCGGATAAACCCCAGGCAAGTACGTTCCTTCCGGTCTTAGGCAATATCTTGGCTGGAGCAAATGTCCCCCCCAAGTGTGACTCAGGCTGGGCTCTACCCAGTGCCCAGATACACAAGTCACGGTGGTCTGGAAGATCCCCCTCTCAACCTACTTTCTGGCACCAGCATCACCCCACCACCCACCCAGCCCAGATCCATCTCAACTGGTTGCAAGTGAAAATACCGAGCAGATTAGTCCTTGCTCCAACCCGACCAATCACCTTCAGTGCCCGCCTCCATGATGTCACCCATGTCTGGGACTGTTTCCCAGTGGGCAGGCAGGGAAGATGCTTTTTGCACATGCGTGCCTGCTGCTAAAGCAGCTGGACTGATTCTTCCATCAAGAGCTGTGCAAGGAACTAGGCAAGGGAAGTGTGTGTGTTGGGGGGAGCTGGGGTACCCAGCCCTATCCTCATGATGACTGGGTCGAGGACTGAGAGTGTTTGAGTTCGATAAATAAACCGTTTCTGTCGGATCATTGGGACGTGTGTCTTACTGGGGGTACAGTGACGTGAGTTGGCGGGAGATCCTGAGGTACACAGTATATATTCGAGGAGGTCTCAGGAGTGTGGGCTCGAGATTATGAGGTGCCTAACAGGAAGTTTCAGACACATACAGACATTATTAAGGGACAGGACACATTTCTTTTTTGTTGGTTTTGGGGTCTTTTAGGGGTATACACACAGCACTGCTCAAGGCTTAGTTTGCCCTCATGACTCTGCACTCAGGAATCATTCCTGGTGGTGACCAGGGGGCCATATGAGATGCTGGGGATCAAACTCAGTACTATCTCTCCTGCCCTAGGACACAAATTTCTGTGACTCTCTTCTTAGGATTGTCTCAGCATTATAGAGATATTTTGAAGGGTTTTTGGGCATTTTTATGGAGTGACTCATGGGGACACTTGGGAGGCCATATGAAGTCCTGGGAAAGTATCAAGGAAGTCTGAGGCTGCTTATTTATAGGGTCTCACAGGGACATTTGGGTTTTTGTTTTGCTTCATTTGGGGGCCACACCCAGTGATACTCAGGGCTTGTTCCTGGCTCAGAGATCACTACTGGAAGGGCTTAAGGAACCACACTATATATAATACAGTATAGATTATACCCATAAACTAGCTGGGTTCCCAAGTCATGGTAGGAATACCCCAGTTTTTAGATTTCCTAAATAGGCCTCAGTGGCCCAGCGTTCCACCAGGTCCCAGCCTTCACTCGCAGAAGTGTCTCCCACGCGCTGTTACACAAGTTTAAATTTAATTCATTGGTGGCCTCTGTGACATGGAGGTAAAAGGAGGACCTCACGGCACATACCAAGTCAAGAGAGAAGAAGATTGGGGGTGGGGGGGAGACCACAGGTGCCAACAGAGATTCAGCTGCCAACACAGATTCAGTTACTGTGGCTGCCTCAGTGCAGTCATTGCTTCTACCCCACACCCTGGTCCTAGCCTGGGACTGTTTGGGAAAGAGGCAAGGCCATTTGAGGTTAAAAATAAAACAGAAGGGCAACCTCCAATGACAGACAAGTGAGGACCTCACTGGGCAATCTGGAGAGAAGGAGAAATCCTGAGGTATCAGGCCTGGGACAGGAAAGAAGCTCCATGTGGTGACCTGGTTTCATCTCAGCAGTTATGGGCAGAGCCTGCAGACAGATGGGCTTGTTAAGAGTGGGCCTCGGGCATAAGTGTGCACACATAGGCACTCCCACACCACCCCGTGCTCAGCACATAGATGGATATGCTACATCCGTGCCTCACACAAACCACAAGCCACACACACGCACACTATACACATATCACAGATAAATACTACATGCACCGCTTATACACCAGAGAATGTGGCATTCACAGCCACCACACCAACGTACATACTACACCCAGGTACACAGTCGCACAACCACACCACACTCACCAAGTACACACCGCAAACCCCACAGGCACAACCATACCTCCAAATGTACCACATCCACAGCATGTACCAAACTCACCATTCTAGACACGCCACATCAGATATCAGATATATAATACACACACACTACATGTCATATTCGTGTCCCCCTTGGACCCACTCTGCCACCTCTTACCTGGAGTGATGAGCGGAGGGGCTTCCCCGGGACAGTGGCTGGGGAAACAGAGGAGTGAGATGTGCCACCCATTCTCTGAAGGCCAGAGGAGTCTCAGCTGCCCTGGCTGTACCCACCCTTAACCCACTCCTTAGGTTAGAGGAGTCTTAGCTGCCCTGGCAAAGCTTCTTGGCTCCTTTTTCATGCTAGAAAGGATTGTACCTTCCCAGGGACCAAAGGAGTCCAGGAATTGGGGCTCTCTGGATGATCAGCTCTGAGGAGTGAACCTGGGGCTCATGGTAGCAGAATTTTTCTCCCCTCCTCTCAATCTCAACCCACCCAAGCCTCTGGCTTGGTGTCCCAGATCTCTCCCTGCCCTGCCAAGATCTCCTTTACCTGTGCTGCTGGTTGAATTTGCATTTGCATTTCCCACCTATGGGAGCAAAGAGGAAAGGTCAGGGGCAGCCCCAGTCCTGCCCAGCTGATCCCACCCTACCTCACCCTTCCTGCCCTTCCACTCACTCAGGAGGATGATGATGCCCATGGCACACAGGACCCCAGCACAAATGAGACCACCGACCCGAAGGCTGTGCCAGTCTAGAAAGAAAGCCAGAGACCCTCAGTGCCACCCAGTGGGGACTGTAAGGAGAGGATTCCCAGGTGCATTTGCACTGACTTTCTAGTCCACAAATGAGACTTTTAGAAGAGGTTGGGTTTTGGGTAACATCTGGCTGTTCTCAGGGATTGTTTCTGGCTCTGTACTCAGGAATTACTCTCTCTCTCTCTCTCTCTCTCTCTCTCTCTCTCTCTCTCTCTCTCTCTCTCTCTCTCTCTCTCTCTCTCTCTGTGTGTGTGTGTGTGTGTGTGTGTGTGTGTGTAAATGTCCTTCCCATCTGGCTGTTCTCAAGGATTGTTCCTGGCTCTGTACTCAGGAATATGTGTGTGTGTGTGTGTGTGTGTGTGTGTGTGTGTGTGTGTGTGTGTGTGTGTGTGTGTGTGTGTGTGTGTGTGTGACCCAGGTCAGCTATGAGCAAGGCAAATGTCCCTCCCCACTGTACTATGACTCCCGCCACCTCTACTCTTAACCGAAGGGCAGATGGAGAGTAAAGGCTCTGGGGCAGGGTGTGAGGAGCTAATTCAAGGAAGGGGCAGAGGGTGAGGTGGGAGGAGAGGCTGTGTGGAGCAGTGAGGGCAGCAGAGGGATCAGAAGGTGCCAGGATCCTGAGGCCTTAGCGAGACCAGGGTGCTGAGGAACCGGGGAGGGGCAGAGTGTGTAGAACCTAGGGCTGTAGGAGGATTGGGGCCCAAATAGCTCCTGTCCTCAGAGAAACTTTCTATGTTGACCCTGGCACGAACCATGGCAACAGCTCTGACAAGCTGCTGTGACTTCCTGGCTGGACTAGAATATTTCTGAAGACCCGGATGTACCTCTCTCTCTCTCTTTTTCTCTCTTCTCTCTCTGTCTCTCTCTCTCTTTAGAGAGCTTCAACTGCTGAATACCTCATATAGTCCCTCCCTTTATCAGTCAACCCTGCTTGGACTTTGGACCCCATGGTCACCAAGGCAAGAAAAGGGGGTGGAGGCGGCTCTTACCATAGTAGAAAGGACTGTTTTTATCTGTCACAAAGAAAAGAAGAACATGAGTCAGAAAGGAACAACAGCTTGGAGGCAGGGGTGGGGCGTGGAAGGGTTCAGGGGTGTCTAATCCACTCACCTTCAATTTCATTGGCCTTCAGGGCAGGCAGAACTGGTAGGGAGAAATGGGGAGAGAGGATTGGGGTGGCAGACAAGGGCACACAGCCTCGGCCACCCCATGAGGTTCCTGGCAGTGTTGCTCACTCCTGTCAGTCTGGGACACCCAGTGGGGTTGCTGCCACTTGCACCCTCCAGCCCCATACCTTGAAAACAGGCCAGCATTGTACCATCTGGAATTGGTTTCAGTTTGGGTGCTTTCGGGCCACTGTTTTCCAATATTTCTAGGGACCTGGTGGCTACACCCCACCTGTCCCCTTGTAGCCAGCTTCCTAATTATCAACACAGCAGACTAGAGGTGCATTGTGACTTGATACCCAGGCCATACAGAAGGAATCCCAGCAACGCGAAGAAACGATTGCCAAGGACGAGGGTTAAAGCCTGGCTGGAAGCCTGGGCTGTCTCTCAGCTATGGGGCCTAAGCTCTGATCTTTCCCGGTTCAAGGGAGATTAATAATTTTTAATTAAATGTCAAGCGTGAGCGCAGCACTCTTACTCAGGTACGGTTCTAAAAGCTTTTCCACTGCAGACTTATTTAACACACATAGTGACTGTACCCAGGGGTGCTATTCTGGCCCTCACTTGACAGGTGAGGAGACCTGAGGCAAGGGGCTCCCCTAAATTGCTTCCTCAGCACCTTCACTTCCATGGAGGCTGAGGGAGGAGTGAAGTGCCAGGACCCCACCTTCTCCTGAGGTCCGCAAGGGGACTGGCTGGTGTGGGGGTAGACATTGGTGACACTCTGGCACTCACCACCATACAAGGAAGAAGCAAACAGGGTTGGTGGGGAGCCCTATCAGGCCTAACCGCCACTTAGAAGGAGACTACAGGAGGCTGGAGGTTTGGGGGTAACACTCACCTGCCATGAGCACCAACAGGCTCAGTGCCACCTCTTGCATGTTGGAGCGTGGCCTGGAGGCAAGGGAGGCACCGCTGTAGCAGAGAGGGAAGGAGGCCAAGGCTGCCAGTTTCCTCCCACTCCCACCCCACCCTAGACCTGGCCCTCCCCAGGATAGGTGAAGAAAGGGGGAGATGGGAAAAGTGGAGGGGGGGGTGGGAGATTGATGTAGGAGTCCCACACTCACGAGATACCTGTGGATCTCCCAGGCAGGACACCAAGAAGGACACCCCATGGGTGGGGAAAATGAGGCTCAGAGAGGTCAAAGTAGGTGCCCAAGGTCACCTTGCCAGCAAGTTGCCATGGCAGCAACCCTGGTTCTCCAGCATCTGCTCCTAACTCAGGCCTCTCAAGGCCTTGGGTGCTTTGAAAGTGGGATATTGGGAGGCCAGAGCAGTGGCACAAGTGGTAAGGAGTCTGCTTTGCACGAGTTTGATCCCTCATTGTCCCATATTGTCCCCCAAGCCAGGAGCAATTTCTGAGTGCATAGCCAGGAATAACCCCTGAGCAGCACCAGGTGTGGCCCAAAAACCAAAAAAAAAAAAAAATATATATATATATATATATATATAGATATATATATATATATATATATATATATATATATATATATATATATTGGGGTGTTGAAAATCCCATACAATAGGAGGGGTTCTTCAGGAGGCCCAGAGGCCTAGGGGTGTCTCTCCTCAACAGTTCATGGCCTGCCAGGTCTGCAAGGCCTGTCCAGACTTAGCAGAACAGGGCCAAGCCCTGGCTTCCACCCTGCACTGTGCAGGTCGGGACTAGAAGCCTAGGTTGGCACTGGGGAGCCATCAGATCTGGGTGAGTGAGGGGATCTGGCTTCTACTTTTGCATCATCTTCTGTGCCCCCCAGCCCCACCTCTCCAAGTTCCTCCCGGCAGCAAACACCAGGCAGCTCTGCTCCCTGCAGGTGCTAGCATCGAGAACAGTCCTGTCCTCTGCCTGCTCTGGCCTCTGTGCCACCCTGTCCTCTCCCTGCCCTGTCCAACAGCCATCATGGCAGTGGCCAGCTGGGCAGTGAGAGCTGGTGTACCCCGCACCCTCAATCACCCCACCTGGGCCGAGGCCATTCACGCTAAAAGGATCTATGCCCGCACCTGCACCCCTCCTGCCAGCAGCAGGGAGAGCGTTCCATCTACCCTCTGCCTAATCTGCACCCCATCTTTGTTTTCCACACATTCTCACAGAGCTCCTCGGCTCCCTGTACCTGCCCCAGAATCTGGAACTTCTCAGCGTCTCCCTTCAAAGGCCACAAGCTGGCCTCATGTTCTCGGGGAGCACAGTCCCTGAAGGCAGAGGACCTGTCACTGGGCAGGTCTGGGGGCTTTTGGAACCCCACAGTCCTGATGAGGCCACGTGGGCAGGACAGGAGTCCTGGGGGGCTGGAGGATAAACAGGAAGAGCTCTCGCCTGTATCTTGCTCACTTGGCACTGAGAGAAACAGGGCTCATGGAGGAATCATTGAGAACTAGCACCCTTGACCTCACTCTGAGCTGCTGTTCCCCCTCCCAGTCTTCCTCATGGACCCCTTAGCCCAGGCCTGCAGCCTCTGTCTAGGTACTGCAAGCTAGCTTTCAGCTGTACCCTTACCTGCTCTCCTTGGGGTGCAGGCTCAAGGCAACAGTCTGCTTTTTCCTGGCTCTGAATCACAGCACAGCCCCATGACTGTTCACACTGCCCACCTCTGCCCCTTGATCCCCCCTTTAGTCTCCTAATTCCCCATTTCACGTCTTCCCCAGAAGCCTGTTTCCTCTTATTCCCAGGACCCAAATACTGTCAATCCTTTGACACCAAGTCTACCCGGCTGCCTCCTGCTCCTGTGATCCCCCCAATCCATCTGGATCTATGTATTTCCAGGTGTCCCCAATTCTGACATGGGGTGGGGGGCCTTTTCCTCCTTCAGTTGGTGACTCACCCAGACTGAGAGGAGCTTGAAGTGGGGGAAGGGGCACTGCCTTTAGGGAAGATTCTGGAAGGAGGAAGGTTAGCCTTTAACAGCTGACTCCCTCTGGTTACACTGCCTACTCCAGGGCAGTGGGAAGAGGGGCAGAGATAGTTCAGGGGGACAGACAGAGAGTCCCCAGCCACTCACCTCTGTGGCTCACCGAGCTGCAAGGAGGTTTTCCAGGAGTGAGTGGGCCGCTGGGCCCCAGCCTGCCTTTATGTACAGGGCCACGCCCTGAGCACACCTGGGCAGGTAGAGAGCAAACTCCCTAAAGCTGGGGGCTCCTCTACTTGGGCCTGCTCTTAAAGAGACAGGGCCTCACCCCAGCCCCTCTGGGATCTCCTTATTGTGAGGTCTCCAGTGAGGTGGGACAGGAGAAAACTGTGCAGTCAACATTAGCGAGAGCTGGTGTCTCTCTAGGAGAAAAGGCCTCCACTTTCTGCTGTATCTGTCCGTGTGGACCTGGGTAGGACATGGCTTACAGAGACTCGGGGTCTCTGGACATGGTGAGCAGAAGATGTTGATACCCCAGAGGCCAAGGTGGAAGCCTAGGGGTGGAGAGGAAGGGGGAGCTGCTGGGTCTTAGACCAACATCATGGATCAACCTTAAGGACTTTGAGCTCCAGCCCCTGCCCTGGGAATTTAGGGGGTGTCCCCCACCCTAATAACGCTATAACCCTGTGCAAACCTCCCATCCTCAGTCCCCTCTGTGGCCCCTCCTCCTCCTGACATTCCTTCCGGCTGGGGTCTGTGCAGTCCCCCACATGGTTCCCCTTGGGGTGCCCCTTCCCCCCAATTCCGCCTTTTTAGACAGAAGGACTTTTGTCTGGGGGCTGGACGCAGAACAAGGCGCCTTTGAGTGGCTGGCGGAGGATTGGGGTCACGGGGAGGGGCAGGACCAGAAAAGGGGTGGCTCTGCGCTGGCCACCAGCTGGACTCCAGGCGACCCCCAACACCATGTGGGGAGGTGCAGGAAGCAAACAGGGGAAAGGCTTCACTGGGGCATGGAACAGAGGTTTGAGGGGGTTCAAGCTCTGCTGGCAGTCACTAAGGGGTGGGGAGAAAGGCCTCCCCTACTTCACAGTAGGGTAGCACAGGTGACCCCTGATGTTGGCTCAGAGACTTGCTTCTTCATTTGGTTCCTGGGGCAAATTTCCCATCTCAGGCCCTGGACTAAGACTAGACCCCCACTTCCCTCCTCAGAAAGGTGTGGCTCTCAGGACGGGCTCAGTGAGAGCTAGAAGGTGATGGAGACAGGAACAGTGAAAAGAGAGGCCTGGGAAGGTGTGGGTGATCTTGGGGAGATCTTGGGGATCTACCTTCCTAGGCAGGTAGAATCTTTAGCCCAGACTTTTCAAGAGAACCAAGAGAACCACACCATGGAGAAGCCCCCTGGATGGCCTTGGGCATAGCGTGGTATCGCCCCCTGCCGTCTAACCTGGGCATGACAAGCATCAGAGAGAAGACCTGTGGGTGCCTGGCCACTAGGAAAAGGGGTGATCTGACCCTCACTGAACTGAGTCTGCCACTGTGGGTCAAAGGGTGCGTGGAGGACAAGTGATGGGGTCCCCTACGCTTCTCCGGGGTCTCTGGCAGGTCAAGCAATAAGAGATAGCTTGATAGGAGAGAAGCTCCAATTGAATCCTATTGTCTGGAGGAATTCCATGATAGCCTTCTAAAGTATGAGGAACAGGCTGGACATCTGAATTCTCTTTTTCTGTGTCATGGGTGAGGAGAGAGAGTGTCACACATGGCTGTGCGCAGGGCGTACTCCTTACTCTGTACTCAGGTATCATTCCTGGCAAGGTTCAGGAACCTCATATAAGACTGAAGATCAAACTCCTAAGAATGGGGCTATAGCAGTAGTGTGTTTGTTTTGCACGAAGCTAGCTCAGGATGGACCCGGGTTCAATCCCCAGCATCCCATATGGTCCCCAGAACCTGCCAGGAGCGATTTCTGAGCACAGAGTCAGAAATAACTCCTGAACGATGCCAGGTGTGCCCCCCCCCCAAAAAAAAAAACCAAAAAAACCATAGGATGTAATCACATTGACCATGCATAAGACAAGTGCCTTACCTGCTATACTATTGTAGTGCCTTATCCTTTGGGGACATCATACCCGCACCCAGCAGTGCTCAGCATTTACCCCTGGCTCTTTGCTCAGGAATTATTCCTGGCAGTGCTTGGGGGAGATGATCATGTGGGATGCCAAGGATCAAACGTGGGTTGGCTGTGTACAAGGCAAGCACCTTACCTGCTGTACTATCACTCCAGCCCCAACCCTGTATTCTTTGAGCCAATGGGTGAAATTGGAGACACAGGCGTTCAGAAGAGAGGAGGGGATCTCACGTGATGAGGAGAAGTTGACTCATGAAGAGATGGTGAGTCAGGACAAGCCCAGAGATGTTAGACTGCACCACTATGGAATGTGATTTTCATGCAACCACTTTCTCCAAGGATGAGAAGAGGTGGAGAGGCCCTGGATCTGCAGATCTCCACACTAAGGCAGCATTCCCTGTCCTTGGGCACACTTCATCTACCAACTGGTGTAGAGGAGCCTGCTCCGAACTCTGAGGAGTTCTTGCCATCCCTTATTGGACTTGGGAGCTGCAGCAGGAGAGGCAGGAGCTGGTTGGTTCTGTGAGACATAGCACTCCACATCTAGCAAGTAGACAAGTTTCTGCCATGAACCTTTCTAAAGAAAATCAGCAAGACAAAGAGAAATGGAAAACCAGATAGTATGGAATCCTTGACCAAGGGCCAATGCTTGGGGACTGGCCCTGTTCTTGCTTCATAAGGGATTTCTTTTTTTTTGGGGGGGGGAGGGCACACTGGTCATGCTCAGGGCCTCTCTTTTGGGGGGACACACCCGGTAATGCTCAGGGGTTACTCCTGGCTATGCACTCAGAAATCGCTTCTGGCTTGGGGGACCATATGGGACACCACTACTTCAGCCCCAAGAATCACTTATTCTAGTTCTCAAGGGGATCTTGTGCAGTTCTGAGGATCAAACCGGGCTCTGCAGTGTACAAGGTTTTAATCCCTCTTCTTATCTCTCCAGTCTTCTCTCAATTTATATCCTGAAAATATCCTACTTTGACACAGGAAGTTAGTGAAGACTGAGGGCTTTCCTCCACCACTGCGGCTAGATAGGCAGTTGGTGTCAGAAACTTGAATTGGTAGAGTAAACAGTAAAGAACAGCTCAGAGGCTTTGAATTTTATTATTTGGGACCATACCAGCTTTATGCTCTGGGGCTACTTCTAGCTGGATGCTGTTGGGGGTGTGGGCTGGAGAAAACATGCAGTGCAAGGGATCATAGCATGTGCTCCCTCATCTGGATTTTATTATTATCATCATTATGGGGTCACAGGGTTCAAAATTTAGGGCCTTGAATGTGCAAAGCCTGTGCTCTTCCACTGAGCCACATCCCTGGCCCAGAACTCTCACCCTCTCCCTCTCATGTTACTCTCGGTGGAGGGGCCTTGGGCAAGTCACTGCCTGGTTCTCTGCAACTCCAAGAGGGTGACTGAGGGGCCCCAGCAACCCATTCTCCTCATCTTCCTTCTGTGCTTTTCTGATGTTACACCCACAAGAACAGCTGGAAATGTTGATATTTTTAAATGCAGTCTCCTATCTCTCAAGTATCAGAATTGACTTTATTTTATTTATTTGTTTGTTTGTTTATTTATTTTTGGTTTGTGGGTCACACCTGGCAGCACTCAGGGGTTACTCCTGGCTCTACACTCAGAAATCGATCCTGGCAAACTCAGGGGACCATATGGGATGCCAGGATTCGAACCACCCACCTTCTGCATGCAAGGCAAATACCTTACTTCCATGCTATCTCTCCAGCCCCAAAATTGACTTTTTAGTATGAGCTGGAGCAAGTTAATTATGTCCAGTGGTTGGAGAAGGGCCTGGGAACCCCACCGGGATCCCTCATCTTAGGGACTGGGCAGGCTGGTGGACATTCAAGTCCCTGAGATTGACCCATTGGGCTAGAGAGTTAGTACAGGGGTAACTTGCCTCATGTCCCATCAATCTGGGTTGAACCCCTGGTATCACGTATGGTCCCCTGAACAGCAGAGGTCACTTCTGAGCACATAGTTAGATATAGCCCCTGAGCACTGACGAATATGGTCCCTTATTTTATTTTAAAGTAACCCACTTTCAAAAATAAATAAATTTAAATCTACAATAATAGTCCAGAGAGATAGTATGTGAGTTAAGGCCATGCCTTGTATGCAGGCACCACATGGTGGTCCGAGGTTCACCAGAGGTGATCTCCAAGAACAGAATTAGGGATAGCCCCAGTACCTCTAGTTGTGGCCCCAAAACAAGACCAAAAAATAAATCAGTGCCCCTGTCATCCTGCTCCAGCACCTGGACCTTCTCTTTTCTAACCCTAGGACTCTCTACCTCTGGCCCTTTGGGAGTTTAGGCCCTGTAGGAGTTTCCCATGCCAGCAGCTCAGGCCCTGCCCTCTGCCATTCTCTGCTCTGTGATTCTCTCCCACCAACCAACTGATAGTCTTCCTTCTTCTGTTCCTTCTTCCCCCCATAATAACTCTTCAAGAGGTGTTTTAGATGGGGTGGTGCAAGCAGTAGGGTTTTTGCCTTGCATGCAACTGAGCTAGGACAGACCACAGTTTGTTCCCCTGGCATCCTATATGGTCCTCCAAGCCAGGAGTGATTTCTGAGCGAATAGCCAGGAGTAACCCCTGAGCATCACCGGGTGTGGCCCAAAAAGCAAAACGGCCAAAAAGAAAATTCTCTTTGCTGTTGTGATCATCTCTCTCCGCCTCCCTGGTATCACTTCAGCGTCTCCCAAATGTGTGAGGCTTTGAGGTGCTGCAGGGATGGAACCTGTGCAGCCCACAGAACTAGAACAAAGTTTGAGAAGCCTCTGCTGAGGAGGAAGAAGAAGGGGTTCTTGTTCTCATCCTGACAGAAGCTGGGGTGAGGGTGGTGAGGGCAGCGCCACCTAATGAACAGTCCCAGAATTTAAACCAGGGCTCCTTTCCCAGTACACACACAAGCTGAACAGCCCTGATCATTCAGAAGATATGACCTACCCCAGGTCCACAGGTCAATGCTGGATGGTGAACCCAGACCTGCCACTGGCGTGAGACTTTATGGGGCAATGTGGGGATGGTAGAAGGAAAGGCAGATCTCTCGTGCTTAATGCTGACCCCTGGCCTGTTTTGTTTTGTTTGGTTTAGGCCACACCTGGGTTAACTCCTGGTTCTGTGCTCAGAAATTACTCCTGGCAAGCACAGGGAACCATATAGGATACTGAGAATCGAACCCAGGTCAGCCAAGTGCAAGGCCCTACCCACTTTGCTTATTGCTCCCGCCCTGGCCTATTCTGGTCACCCTTTCTTTTAGAGCACACTAGACCGGGCAGGAAGGTGTTGTTCCTGTTAGAAGGATCCTGGGTTTATTTCAGCCCCAAGAGCCAGGACCAGGGCAAAGGGCCTTTTTGGGCAGCCAGCAGAGATGTCCACAGGTCTTCAGGAAGAAAGATCAAGCCAGCAAGGCAGAAAGATCTTGCCTTCTTGGAATTGACCCCACTTAGATTCCCAGCACCATGTTTGGTTTCCCAAGCACTACTGGATCTTGCCCCAAACAAAATAAAACAAAACAGAATGGAGGCATTCCCAAGAAGGGCATTGGGCTTATCATACTACTTACATAACGTTCCTGTAAAAATGATTGGCATTAAAAGTTGGGGGAGGGCAAGCGCAGCAGTAGGGTGTTTGCCTTGCATGCAGCAAGGATGAACCCAGCCAGGTTCACTTCCCTGTATTCTATATCCGAGCCTGCCAGGAGATGTGATTTCTGAGTTCAGAACCAGGAATAACCTATGAGCATCATTGGATGTGGCCCAAAAAACAAAACAAAACAAAAAAAGTTGGAGAAGTTTAGGGCAAGAGCAATAGTACAGTGGGTTGGGCACTTGTCTTGCAGGTAGTGAGCCCTATTCTATCCCAGCATCCTATATGGTCTCCTCAGAAGAAGCCAGGACTGATCCTTGAGTGCAGAGCCAGGAGGAACCATCACCAGGTGTGTGTGGGGAGGGGCAGGGAGTTGGGAAAAACTCATCAGAAATCATTTTTCTGTTTTATTTTTTATGTAATAATAATTTCTTTATTATGGTTACAAACATTTTTGTAGTTGGGCATCAGAAATTTTTAATGAAAGCCAACACAAGATAAACAACATAGCAAAAAAAAAAAAAAAAAAGGAAAAGTAAATTCAGGATGGGCTAATGAGTTCCATCAATAAAATTTAACAGAACTGGGGCCGGCGAGGTGGCGCTAGAGGTAAGGTGTCTGCCTTGCAAGCGCTAAAAGATCGAGGTTCAAACCCCCGGCGTCCCATATGGTCCCCCCAAGCCAGGGGCAATTTCTGAGCGCTTAGCCAGGAGTAACCCCTGAGCATCAAACGGGTGTGGCCTGAAAAACCAAAAAAAAAAAAAAACCAAACAAACAAACAAACAAACAAAAAAAAGAATTTAACAGAACTGGGGCCGGAGAGATAGCACAGTGATAGGGCATTTGCCTTGCATGCAACCGATTCAGGACGGACAGAGATTCGAATCCCGGCATCCCATATGGTCTCCCGAGCCTGCCAGGAGCAATTTCTGAGCACAGAGCCAGGAGTAACCCCTGAGCACCACAGGGTGTGACCCCCCCAAAGAAAAATAATTTAACAGAACTGAGGAAATGTGTCCATGGACAGAATTCACATGCAGATGCACATATCATAGACATTGAATGTAAAAGTCTGCATACTTCATGCAAAGCCTGTTCTCACATCTCGTGTGCTGCAGACAGAGCATTGCCAGAGGCCTCAGGGCACTTGGGTGAGGCAGCTATAAAAAAACAGCCCTGTGTTTCCTTTTACACACACCCCCATTTTCCTTTCCTTCCTCTTGGATGGGTTTAGAGGTCCTAGCCCTTGCTCCTCCCATGCTGGGGATCCTTCCTCACTCTGAGTGGTGGGGGACTGAGGCCACAGTGTTGCAGGACTGGCAGAATCTGTTGTATTAATTATTCAATATAAAGCCCTAGTAGTGTGGATGGTGGATGGTAAGGCCTTTCTTGGCTCAGCCCAGCGCCTGCAGCCCCTTCAGCCCATGGGTCTTAGGTTCAGGATAAAGGTGAAGAAATGATCCGAGGGCAGTCAGATAAAGTTTCAGGAGTCATCCAGCTTTATTACATAGGCCCTAATCGCCATGTGAGGCTTCTAAACTAAGCTTTATTAAACAGCCTCCATCAGCTGCCCTGAAGCACCTTTCCTCTGTCTGCTCTCTCTCCTTGATGCAACTGCCTCTTCCCTCCACCCAGGCAATTTTCATTTACCAACCACAGACCCCTTCCAGCTGTGAGAGGGTCTCACCATCCAGATGAGTTTAGCATTTGGCCTTGGGGGAGGGTAACAGGATCCAGCTCCACTGGCTGGCTGCTGTGGCAGAGGCATGAGTCTGCAGTTCTAAGAGCCTGGCAGGCAGGCCTGGGAGGCGCTGACCCAGCAGCTCTGCTGGCTGTGCCCTGGCATTCAGCTCTCCCCTCACCACCCATCTGCACCTCTGTGCAGTAAGGTAGGGCTGCCCCCCATAGCAGACAAATTCCCCTTCTTCCCACCCCCACCCCAAGGGTCTCTGTTCATCAAAGACTTTCCATGCTGTTGCTGTAGAAAAGGTGGATAAGGGATGGGGGAGATTTGGGAACCCTCAAGGTTGCTTCAACATAAACTGCACAATGGAGGGTCAGTTGGGATTCTAGGGGGCTGGAGTGATAGCACAGTGGGGAAGACATTCGCCTTGCAGGTGACTAACCCAGGTTCAATCCCCAGCATCCCATAGGGTTCCCCAAGCCTGTCAGGAGTGATTTCTGAGTGCCACCAGGAAAGAGAGAGAGAGAGAGAGAGAGAGAGAGAGAGAGAGAGAGAGAGAGAGAGAGAGTAACCCCTGAGGGCCACAGGGTGTGACCCAAAAAACAAAAATTTAAAAAATTGAGATTCTAAGGCCCACACCCCTGTGCATGTGATGAGGAGGCCAGGAAACCCCAGAGACTACTTCCAGAACTGATTCCATAGCATTCCCCACTTGCAACCAGAGCAGCCTGTGAACCCTGAGTCAGATTGAGGTTCTCTGGACTCCTCACCCTCCCCTGACTAGCTCCAGATCAAAGCCAAATGCTGTCAATGCTGTCCCTGTCACCTCTCCCTCCTCATCCCCTCCTGCCACTCAACCCTCCTCACTCCAACCTCCTCTCTTTTGCATGTTCTTTCTTTCATCCTGCCAGCATCATCACTAATCCCTTGTTTGCTCACACCTCATCTCTTTCTCCTCTGGGGTCCACTCTGCCCACATTTTGATGTGAGAAATAGGTGTCGGGGCTCCCACCTGCACTGTCAGCTGGGTTCAGCCCCTTCTAAACCAAATGCCCAGTCATTGTCCTTCAAGCCACATCTCCCAGATGGAATCCACCCACCCAAGGCCAGTCTCACCTTAACTGATCCAGCCCTAATCTCAGAGACAATTTCCCACCTGAGGTGATGCACCTTCCCACTAGAATAACGGCTCCGAGGGAGATACCTGTGCACTTCCCTTCCTGGCACATAGTAGGTGCCCAAGAAATACTCGATTGGAGGGAGGTGCAATATTGTTGGAAGTTACTACAGCCCAGACTCCCTAACAGATTAACCTACAACACCAGGATCCTTGAGTCCAGTCATGGTGTTGGGTGAAGAGACTTGGAGCCAGAAAACCCAGGTTCTTTCTTCCTGTGTGACCCAGGCAAACCAGTCTCCCTCCCAGGCCTCAGTTTCCCCATCTGTACAATGGAGCTAAGAATAGCTCTTGCTCTTCAGGCTGCCCTTTGGATTCAATGGGGTTGTTGTGCGGGATGTTGACAGCATGACTAATTCTGGAAGCTGCTCCCCTTCCTGGAAGGGGGTGGAGAGGGAAGCACCCGCCAAGCTGTGTTTTTCAGCGGCCAACAATGGGACCCTTGTGGGCAGGGCCTGAGGGCGGGCAAGTGGGGAACATCCACACAGACTCAGGACTCAGGGAGAGCGGTTGCACCACACCGGGATGCTTTAAAGATCGTGGCAACTAGAAATACTGGTTTGGGGGACCAGGAGCCCTCTATGGTGGGACTTTACTACTGTGGTCTTTCCCCGACAATCAGATGATGAGAGAGAGAGAGAGACTCTTTGGCGCTGCTCTTAAGCATAGGACCAGATAAGGCCGAGGGTAATCTCTGGGCCCAACAATTGTTTCAATGGAACCCAATCCAAGCTGAGCACAGGGATTTTGTATGAAACAAAGTGAGGGGGTAGAAAATGAATAATGGGGAATGCACCTTTTAGGCCAAGGAATAGCAGTTATTTTCCCACCACAAGAAAATTTGATAGGGGCTGGAGTGATAGCGCAGCAGGTAGGCGTCTGCCTTACACGTGGCTGACCCAGGACAGACCTGGGTTTGGTTTCCAGCATCCCATATGGTCCTCCAAGCCTGCCAGGAGTGATTTCTGAGCACAGAGCCAGGAATAATCTCTGAGTGCCGCTGGGTATGGCCCAAAATCCAAAAAAAGGAAAAGGAAAAAGAAAATTTGAAAAGTGAGCTCTCCTAAAAACACTCTCAAAGACCTCCTTTTTCCAGTAGCTTCCCTGGAGATGATTTAAGATGCTAGTGGGGCCTTCTACCAGGAGGCCCCTCTTATGTGATTTTTATTACCCGTGGGAACATTCAGTTGGGAAATGTTTGGGACTGTTGAGAAAGTCAGCACCCTAATCAACCCATTCCTGATCTCCCTCCAACAATTTTAGTTATGTAATCTAAAAGCCTTTTTCATTTTCGTAAAAATAATTTTTATTGAATTAAAGAGCTGTGATTTACCAACATGATGGTTGAGTTTTAGGCATATACTATTTCAATATTAATCCCACCACCAGTGTGAACTCCTTCCACCAATGTTCCTTTTCTCTATCTCCCAAATTTCGCAAGTCATGCTTCTTAGCCAAAAAAATAAAAAAAGAGGAAGGTGCTAAAGTGATAGCACAGCGGTAAGGTATTTAACTTGGGACGAACTCAGGTTCAATCTCCGGTATCCTATATGGTCCCCCCAAGCTTGCCAGGAGTGACTTCTGAGCACAGAGCCAGGAGTAACCCCTGTGTGCTACTGGATGTGGCTCAAAAACCAAAACAGAAAAAAATAAAATTAAATAGGAGGAAAAAACAAAGTGGGAAAACAAACATTTTCTACAAAAGACGATTTGAAATGCCTTTTTTTTTCCTTTATTTTTTTTCTGGAGAGGGGGAATTCTGGAAGCTGCTTTGTTCTGGGGATTATGAGAAGCCAGGGATTAAACCTAAAAACCTGATTTGTTAGAGTAGTTGTAATAAAGTCTCTTGTTATTTGTAACCAAAAACAATCAATCTGGAGCACAGAGGAATTCTGTGGACCCAGCATCATTGTACTTTATTGGAAATAATGTCACCTAATTTTTATTTTTGGTTTTGGGGGCCACACCTGGTGGCTCTCAGGGGTTACTCCTGGCTCTGTGCTCAGAAATAGCCCCTAGCAGGCACGGGGGACCACATGAAATGCCGGGATTCGAATCACTGTCTGTCCTAGATTGGCTATATACAAGGCAAATGCCCTACCGCTGTGCTATCTCTTCGGTCCCATGTCACCTAATGTTTACTAACTTTGAGTCCCATCACTCCTTTTAGTTTCACCCAGTTCAGTATCTCAAGAGTTCTGGGTCCCATGTGGACAATTCTGGGGCTTTCATTTCTTCCCAAGTTTTCCCTTGAAAAGCCAGGAACCCACCAGCCTCACCAAGACAGATGCCTAGATGCAGGCACTGAAAGAAGGTGCTGGTGTGTAAGTGCTGAGATGCCTGGCAGGAGGCAGAGTGAGGAGGGTTAGTCATTAGGCAGTTGTACAGTCTGGAAGTTTTTCCAGCCAGAAGACACCTAGGGAGCTAGAGAGCAGAGTGTGTGTGTGTGTGTGTGTGTGTGTGTGTGTGTGTGTGTGTGTGTGTGTGTGTGTGTGTGGACACCTAGAGGGCCCAGAATGTGTGCCCAACTGGTGACAGGGTGGGGACAGGCAGACTGGCCTGGACCAGTGTCCTGGGTCACAGACTCCTGACTCCCAGGGTGGTAGGAGAATGCGGAGCTGTGCCCGGGCCCTCTCCCAGCTGGCACACACTGGTCCCTTCCCAACCTGGCCTCTCTTCCTCTGAGCTCCCCACGCTCCCAAGTACAGAGTCCCCCCACCTTTTCGTGCCTATGAGCCTTTTGTTTTCTCCAGCCTGTTTCCTTCTTTCCTGTGACCTCCCTGGCCTTCCTCTGGGAGCCCTAATCTTGTGCCAGGGCCCCCACTTAATTGATTTTTATTGCCTGTGGGAATATCCAGCTAGGAAATACTTGTTTTGTCTCCTTGAATAAAGTGCGAACTCCTGGTGGTGGGCCAGAGCAATAGCAGAGCGAGTAGGGCATTTGTTTTGTTTTGCATGCGGTCCACCTAGGACTGACATGGGTTCGACCCCCAGCATCCCTTATGGTCCCAGAGCCTGCCAGGAGCAATTTCTAAGTGCAGAGCCAAGAGTAACCCCTAAATGACACCATATGTGGCCCAACTCCCCTATAAAAGTGCAAACTCATGCCAAGGAGCCCTCTAGAATCATGCTCTCTCTTTTCTCCATCATCCCATCCTCCCCCACACCTTCATTCTTGCTCCAGCCTCACACAAGCCCAACGGGCACCTTCCTGCTCAGCCCCAAAGCTCCTCCCTGGTAGGCCTACACACACCCCTTGACCTCTAAAGGCTTCCCTCCCACTACCTCTCCTCCTCTCTTATGTGCAACGCCTCTCTCCCCCACATCCTTCCTTGCTCCTTCCTGCTTTACTTCTCTCAGAAATGTCTCGTATCCTCTTCAGGTAGAGACTTGCCTCTGCAGAGACCAACAAGTCTTTCTCCATAGAAGGTTTTTGTCAGTTTGGCAATAAAATTAAGTCTCTTCTTGAGGAACTATTCTGTTAAGAGGAAGATAGATGATAAATATAAAGGTGGTGAGAGGAGAAAAATCATTGAAGATTTTTAGCAAATGCTTTGAAGAGAAAAAAAACAAAGGGGGGTGGTGGTGGGAGGTTGGGGCCGGAGAGATAGCACAGTGATAGGGCATTTGCCTTGCAAGCAGCCAATCCAGGACCGACCATGGTTTGAATCCCAGCATCCCATACGGTCCCCTGAGCCTGCCAGGGGCGATTTCTGAGTGCAGAGCCAGGAATAACCCCTGAGCATTGCCAGGTGTGACCCAAAACAAACAAAAAATAAAAACAAAAACAAGATACTGGGAGGTGTGGTCAGGGAGGGCTTCTCAGAGGTGGTTACTACTGCGCTGCTGAGACCTAAGAATAAATGTGTTCCCTCAGTCATGTGAGTGTCCAAAGAGGAGCATTCCTGGCCAAAGGAACAGCTGGTGCACAGACTTTAGGTGGGGGGGGCCTCCCTGAGGCATTGTGGGGAGAGGAGAGGAGAGGAGAGGAGAGGAGAGGAGAGGAGAGGAGAGGAGAGGAGAGGAGAGGAGTAATGATCAGGAGGAGATGAAGGCAGAGGGGTGAATGGGCCAGTTTTGCAGGTCACAGCGTTCTACAGAAGAAAATAGAGCCAGGGGCTGGAGCGGTGGAACAAGCGGTAGGGCATTTGCCTTGCACATGTCTAACCTAGGACAGACCATGGTTCGATCCCCCGGCATCCCATTTGGTCCCCCAAGCCAGGAGTGATTTCTGAGCACGTAGCCAGGAGTAATCCCTGAGCATCACTGGGTGTGGGCCAAAAAAAATAAAAAAGAAAATGGGCTCAGGCAGGGCTTTGAGCAGGAGCACTGTGAGAAGACGTGAGTCTTTATTTTTATTTTTGGGCCACACCCAACAATGTTCAGAAATTACTCCTGGCAGTACTTGGGAGACCATTCGGGATCCCGGATATCAAACCCTATGTTGTGTGCATGTAAGGCAAACACCCTAACCACTGTACAATCTTTCTGGCTGCCCAATGTGGGTCTTTAAAGATGGTGTGTTGGAGCTAGATTGATATAGTACAGTAAGGAGGGTGCTTGCCTTATAGGCGGCCAACCAGGGTTCAATCTTCAGCATCCCACATGGACCCATGAACACCACCAGAAGTGATCCCTGAGCACAGGACTGGGAGTAATTCCTGAGTACCTCAGGGTGTGACCCCCAAAACAAAATAATGATGAGAATAAAAATAAATGAATAGGGGCCGGGCGGTGGCGCTGGAGGTAAGGTGCCTGCCTTGCCTGCGCTAGCCTAGGACGGACCGAGGTTCGATCCCCCGGCGTCCCATATGGTCCCCCAAGAAGCCAGGAGCAACTTCTGAGCGCATAGCCAGGAGTAACCCCTGAGCGTCACAGGGTGTGGCCCAAAAACCAAAATAAATAAATAAATAAATAAATAAATAAATGAATAAAGATGATATCTTGACACTGCCTATTAATTCTGGAGCCTCCCAGCAATTTTGACTTCATGGGTACATGTTTTATTCTTGATCCAGGCCATTTCTGCTTTTATTTATTTATTTTTTGGGGGGTAGGCCACACCCTGCAGTTACTCCTGGCTCTGTGCTCAGAACTCGCTCCTGGCAGGCTCGGGGGACCATATGGGATGCTGGGGATCAAACCCAGGTCCGTCCTGGGTCAGCCACGTGCAAGGCAAATAGCCTATCACTAGGCTATCATTCCGGCCCCATATTTCTGCCTTTATTAATGGTCTTGCCCAGCTATTTTGACTCCAAATCGTCACATACAGAGAAAAAAAAGCATTTGGTCTCTGCCCGGTTTCCAGCTCACAACTCCAGAAACCTGGAATTTTCCTGGTGTCCCCCAGGGTGCTAAATAAAGGACACCCAAGAGCTTCTTTGGTCCTAATCTGTGGCTCCTGACCCTGAGCTCCGGCACACGAAGTTCATAAATCCCTCAGAAAGTCCTGGATGGAGGAAAGTCTCCTGTGGATGAGGCTCTGCTGGGCTCAGCTGCTCCACACTCAGGAGGAGCCTGGAACTTTCCACTCAGCGGCAGGCTCCAGCACAAACACACCTTGCATGCTGGGTATGTGAACCACCGCGGGGTGGGAGGACTTGCACCCCAGTTTTGTGGGGGGCCCTTACACTTCTCCACCTGGCTACTCACAGACCTGTCAGCGTCGGGAACCAGCCCTACGGGGTCTCCCCGAGGTCTCTGTGGAGCTGAACAAGCTCTCGGTTGGCAGCCAGGCAGGTAGAGTGTGGATCATGGAGATGAGAGTGTGAGGGGGCAGCCTTGAGGGACCGACTCCTCCCCTTGGCTAGAGGTAGACAGGGACAGCACTGGTAGAACTGGAGGGCACATCTTCCCGAGAATTGATGGCTGCCAGAAGTGGGAGACCACACCTCTGTATGCAGAGAACAGGAAAGAGAAAATGAAGCTTGCTCCAACCTTTATTCCTGACACTCGTATTACAGGTTGGGAAACTGGGCAAAGGCCCATGGCCACTAGGGTTGGCAATCAGTGTTAGGAGGGAATATTAGAATGTAAGTTTAGAATTCTGCTTCTTTTGGACATAAGGACTGCCATGACAGGCCCGGCCTGACGAAAGGGAAGCAAACAACTAGTTTCCTGGGCTATAAAGGGTGCAATCTGAGAAATACCAGGAGAATCAAATAGTTTAAGAAAACTAGCAATAAACGAAGAAATCTAATTGCACCCAGGGATTGATTACACTGGGGGACTGCGGGCCATAAATCTAGCTGGCGCCCAAAGGTTGGCTGGCACCTGTTGGAGTAATGGCAGTTGGACTTGACACACCTCTTGGATACCCCAATTGGCAGGTGGACTTGGACATGACCTTTGGATACCCCCACTGTAATGACTGTTGGACCTGGACATGCCCCTGGATATGCCCCTTGGGCACACCCCCTATCATGCTAGCTATAAAAAGAAAATTTTGGACTGTTGCGAGCAGGGAGGTCAGGATAGTGACCAGAACAGCTCCTGCTAGTCTTAGGGGGGCCAGATATAAAGCATCAGAGAGATGCTGCCTTCTTTGTATCTATTTCTTTCTCTTTCTTCTTTGAACTCAGGCTCTCCCAGCCACTTCTGGCTGGTGAAATTTCCATCTATTTTCCCCTCTCTCTCTGAAACACCTGAAGGGCAGCAGACCTCAGACTTCAAGAGAAATAAGAAGTTTGTATTTGGTTTCTCTTTCTCTTCTTTCTTCTCTCTGTCCTGGGTGCAGTTGCGATATGTTGGCATCCCTGGGGAGGCTCTTGGCTCCACCAGGCAGCACTGGGCCCAGCAACCTTGGGCCTCTGCAGTGTGCAGACTTACAGCCCTGGCAACCTGGGGCCTTTGCAGGCACCTGAGCTGCTTCCCCACTACTCCAGCCAACCAGTTTAAACCTGGTTGATGCAATATATACTAAGAGCCTATAGTTTTATTACTAGCTTGAAGCCTCTGTAACTCCATAGAAGAAACCTGAAAACCCACCTAGAGGTCGTCACCTGTGAGAGGTGCAGTCCCAACATGCTGGTATCTGAATAAACTTCCTTGAGTTTGCATTATTTACCCATTTCTTAGAGGAAAAGTCTAGTAGGACTTGGCCACATTGTAGTCCCTCCACACTGTCCACTAATCTGACATCTCAGTGGGCCCAATGCTAGCTTGGCCTCCCCATACTTGAGGGCACAAATAGAATACAAGTGGAAGGACCAGAGAACTAGTATAGTGGGAAGGGCACTTGCCTTGCATACAGCAACCCTGGTTCAAATCCCTGCACAAATCCCTGCACATATGGTTCCCCTGAATATTCCAGAAGTGCAGAACCAGGAGAAAACACTGAGCATTGCTGAGTGTGCACCGCCTCAACCCAAAAATTTTTAAAGTACGGGGGCTGCAGAGATAGTACAGCAGGTAGAGCCCTTGTCTTACATGTAGCTGATCAGGGTTCAATCCTCAGCTTCCCATCTGGTCCTCTGAGCCTGCCAAGAGTGAACCCCAAGTGCAGAACCAGGAGAAACTCCTAAGCACTTCTGGGTATGGCTCTAAACCAAAATATTAAAAGTACAAAAATGAAGGCTCACACCTCAGACAATGAAACCAGGGATGATCTTTGTTTTGGGTGAAGGCACATTGTAAATTGTGAATAAAGCATTAGTATTTAGGTTATCTGAACCCCAGGACCAGAGCTGTATGTGGCCTGCCCAGGGGCCCCAATCCATCCCTCTAACGTTGACAGCTGCCAGCCACATCTGGACCCAGGTGGCACCCGTGGCTTTCTGCTGCCAACCAGATGCCCCAGGTATGTTCTAGTAACTGTGACATCCCCTTATAGAAACTTGGATGTGATCTGCACAGACTCACTGTCTTCTTTCATAAAAGGTGGCATGGGTCTTGCTCAAGGGCCTGCAGGATGGGGTGACCCATAGGCAGTGTCCAGGCCACACTACAACTTCTCACAATGGGAGTCAGAATCAACATGGGACCTAAGGGCAGGTCCCTTTCCTATCTGCAGACCTAAGCAGAGATTTCTGAGTCAGGTCTTAGCATCTGTGCTGTGCACTTGTCCCTTGAAGAAGGAAAAGGCAGGGAGACAGTCCCTGCCCAGAGAGCCTCAAAGACAGCTCAAGGCTTTTAGGCTTGTGTCACTTTGACTCTTGGCAGAGATGTGTCCCTTGGCTCTGGACTTGTGTGTTACCTGAGGAGGGTTTCTGGGGTTTTGTTTGTTTGTTTGCTTATTTTGGGTTTTGTTGTTTTGGGCTACACCTAGTGACACTCTGGGGTTACTCCTGGCTCTGTGATCAGAAGTCATTCCTAGATGCCAGAGCAGTGTCACAAGCAGTAGGCTGTTTACCTTGCATGCGCTGACCTAGGACGGACCACGGTTCGATCCCCTGGCATCCCATATGGTCCCCCAAGTCAGGAGCCATTTCTGAGCACATAGTCAGGAGTAACCCCTGACCATCACCATTTGGGTGTGGCCCAACCCCCCCCCAAAAGAAATCGCTCCTAGCAGACTCAGGGGTCCATATGGGATGTTGGAGATGAAATCCTGGCCAGACGAATGCAAGGCAAACACCCTACCCACAGTGCTATCACTCTGTCCCCCTGAGAAGTGTTTCTGGAGCATGTAGAGGTCACGTAAATTTCCTGGGGTGTCAAGTGGAAATGCTCCAATTGTTTCAACTGGTTCCTCAGTTCACCACAAGTTTTCTGCCTTGGAAGCATCCAGAGCAGAGATGGGGCCAGGACCAGCCAACCACTCAAGGGTCTGAGTAATGAAGCCAGGTGAGAAGAAACGGCTTAACGTGAGAGTGTCCACCAGTTCAGGCTCCATCTCGACTCAACAAAGGCAGGCAGAGGACAGAGACTGAGCTCATGTTCCTCGATGCCTGAGAGAAACTCACAGGGATATAAGAGAGCCCTGGAGGCCAGACCGGATTTTGCCCTGTGAGAGCACTTGGCACCTCGGAAGTAGCTATTTTGTTTGCTTAGTCCAGTTTTTTTTTGGGGGGGGGTCACACCCGGCATTGCTCAGGGGTTCCTCCTGGCTGTCTGCTCAGAAATAGCTCCTGGCAGGCACGGGGGACCCTATGGGACACCGGGATTCGAACCAACCACCTTTGGTCCTGGATCGGCCGCTTGCAAGGCAAACGCCGCTGTGCTATCTCTCCTGCTTAGTCCAGTTTTGTGACACCAGACTGCCCACCCCAGCATCAAGGCCCAAAGTACCAGCAGTCCAAAATGCTCAGGTATCCATGAAGAATGCTCTCAAAACAGTGCTCTGCTCAGAATGGGAGCTCAGCAACTAATGTCCGCTCGTGTTCTCATACAGAATCAATAACTGAACATGCCAATGTTATTACTATGCCCTAAACACTCAGCTCAGGAGCACAGAAAGTGTCCCAAATACTGAGATGATAACATGTTAGGGTCTTCATCACCTCCACACACTGCACATGGCAACTTCCCCAAATATATTACCCATTTGGATATTTATTATGCAATGATTAGTAGCATTCATCAGTCATGTTTGCATTGTTTTGATTTGATTTTAAGTACAACACTACTTACAACGTAATATTACACAACTACATTATATTTACTGTTATTATTAAAAGACTTAACCTTGGCCTGGACTCAAAACAAATCTGCACAGGGTCCAAAAAGATAGTATAGTGGGTAGGGAGCTTGTCTTGAACTTGGCCAACCCAGGTTCATTCCCCAGCATCCCAGATAGTTTCCTGAACACCAAAAGGAGTGATCCCTGAGTGCAGAGCTAGGAGTAACCCCTGAGTAGTACCAAGTATGACCCAAACTTACCACTTTCATAAATGCCCAATATTTTTTATTATTTATAGTAGTGGTACATGACCAGACATATAGTTAGAACTCAGATATTCGCCATTAAAATGAAAATAAAATATACTAGAGAGATATTACAGTAGGTCAGATGCTTGCCTTGCACATAAGTCAATCTTAGCTGGAACCCCAGGACTATATATGGTTTCTTTGGTGAGCACAGAGCCAGGAGTAACTCCTGAACTGCCAGATCTAAACCAAAATGAAATTAATCAATTGACTAAATGAAAACAACAATAGAGCATTCTTATCCAGAGGCATGATCTTATTGAACAATATTGATTATTGTTATTATCTATATAACCAGAATGTTCAGGTGGGCCCATGTAGGCACTCAATAAATAATGGTTAATAAAATTAGACCTAATATCACTGCTATAAATAACTAACAACAAGAATAATAATATTAACAACAAGAATAATAATATTGGGGCCCGGAGAGATAGCACAGTGGCGTTTGCCTTGCAAGCAGCCGATCCAGGACCAAAGGTGGTTGGTTCAAATCCCGGTGTCCCATATGGTCCCTCGTGCCTGCCAGGAGCTATTTCTGAGCAGACAGCCAGGAGTAACCCCTGAGCACCGCCGGGTGTGACCCAAAAACCAAAAAAAAAAAAAAAAAAAAAAAAAGAATAATAATATTGGGCCTGAGCGATAGTATAGCAGGTAGGGCTTTGCACAAGGCCTTGCACAAGGCCAACCAAGAACAGACCCCAGTTCGATTCCAGGCATCCTTTATGATCCCCAGAGCCTGACTGACTGCAGATTTCTGAACATGGATCCAGAAATAACTCCTGAGCACCACCGAAGTGGCCCCCCACAAAAAAAAGAAACAAATCTAAACAAAAACAAAAGAAGACTGTTAAATACAGGAGCTTGGAGTAGAGGCTTTGGGATATTTGCAGATTTCTGATCCCCAGCACCCTCCAAGGGGAGCCTCATCCCAGCCTCAACCCCTCACCCACCCAAAGACATGGGACACCTGGCAGCACTGGCATCTGGAAGGGGCTGCTGCTTCATTCCTGGGCTCAGACCTAGTTTTTCCAATGATTCCTTCTTGTCCTTGTTCTGTCTCATCCAGCGACACTGTGTTTTGACCACATTCAAATAGCCTCGAAGAGACTATTTCAGACCCAATGTTCTTGGGTTTCTGGGGCGGTGCTGGAGGACCCAAGAAGTCCCTCTGGGAATGGGGTTTCCCCATACAGAACTTGTCCCCCAACCCTTTAGGCCACCTTCAGTCCTAAATGGAGCAGAATTCGGAGCCGAAGGTTATTCCAGATGTTGCCTCTAGGAGTCGCCCTTCCCAGCTCCTCTTTCCTCTTCAGCCCTCGAGCGCCACCTAGCTTCTGTATGTTAGATTCGCAGTTGGGGATCTGCTGGTTTTATGGTGTTGGAATCCTCTGAGAGGCTCTATGGGGGTTTTTGGTGTTTTCTGGTCAGACCTGGAAGAATATGCTCGGATTTGTAATGTCCCAGAACTAGGAACCAGCGAAGAATGGGGTGAAAGGAAGAAGGCAAAATATTTGTGTGGATACTCAGATCGGAATGAACTGGGGTTTCCAGGTTTTCAGAAAATTTATTGTTGATCTTTGTCAACATATCATAATTTGTTTTGTCTTGTTTCTCTTTTAGGCCACATGCAGAAGTGCTCAGGCATTACTCTTGGCTCTGCCCTCAGGAATAGCTCCTGAAGAGTTTGGGGGACCATATGGGATGCTAGCAATAGAACCTGGGTGGGCCATGTACCAGGCAAAGGTCCTACCCACTGTGCTATTACTCCAGTGCCCTTGTTTTGTTCTGATTAGGAATATGCCAAATTATTTATAGGTTCCCTGGGGTGCCTGGATTTTCTTTACAAAAAAAATTACAAAATTGTTAAGTGTAGACTGGTGAGGTCGAATCCCAGACACCAACTATGAGCCACTTTGGGGAGGGGGTGTGAATAATTCACTTTATTTTAGGCGGGAATGGGATATTTATAATGTGTCTATAAATAGCCAATCAAGTTAGGGGAAAGTAGGGTGTGAGCTCTGTGCCAGCCAATAAGGTTAGGGAAAATCAGAGTGTGTACTCAATGTGTTTAGCTACAGTTAAGTAATCTATGAAGATTGTTATTTAGTAGGTAATCTAAAAGTCAGTAAGGACAAGGAAGGTGACCAAAGAGATGGAGAATATATTTTGCATGCTCGAGCCCAAATTCCAGCCTCTGACACCACCTGGTATGCCCCTCCCTCATAAAAAGATAACTGAGCATTTATATATGGGGTATTTCAGGTACTTTAGAGCTACCACTAATGCTCAGGGTTGCTTCTGGTAGTGTTCAGGGGACCGTGGGGAGCTGGGACTTAAGCATCCTGCAAAACATCTGCTCCAGCCCATGGACTGTTGGGTAGCATGAAGTATTCCTTTATTAATGGTATTTGTTATCCTCAGCATCTTTTCCTTTAAGAGGTGCCAGACAGGCTGGCCACAGCTTTCCTCCATGAGATGGTCTTCTGGGTGCAGGAGATCCCATAGTACTCTTTTCTCTCTTTTTGTTTAGGTTTGAAAATTTCTATAATAAAGGGTTGAAATAAAAAAGGATGAAATCATATGACTATCACAAGTTTTCTGACATACACAAAAAAAGAAAGTTGTGGGGTCAAGTCTCAACTGTGTCCTTTCTTCGCCATCCATCATCAAGTGGTCTAGGAGTCTCAGTTTTTCCAACCACAAAATGGGAATGTAAACAGTGTTATCTCTCATCAAAGAGAGATGATGTAATGGACTAGGAGAGCACTGAGCAGCAACTGGCACGGTGTGGCACTTAATGAGTATGAACCATTGTGGGCCTGAATATCTTGGCTTTTATTTTTTATGTGTTTTTTGGCCACACCCAGTGACACACAGAGGTTAATCTTAGCTATGTGCTCAGAAATTGCTCCTGGCTTGGAGGATCATATGGGATGCCTGAAGATTGAACCGCAGTCTGTCCTAGGTCAGCATGTGCAAGGCAAACACCCTAGTACTGCTGTGCCACCGCTCAGACCCCAATATCTTGATATTTCTTGAAAATGGATATTGGGTGTGTGGTGTGTGAGAGAGAGAGAGAGAGAGAGAGAGAGAGAGAGAGAGAGAGAGAGAGAGAGAGAGAGAGAGCAAGGATTACGGAGATTGCCAGCATGTACCTGGCCCCAGTTCAATCCCCTACTCCATGTTCTCAAAACATGGTTGGTGCAGTTCTGGAGCCCTGGAGCACCACTGGGTGTGACTGAGAGGCTGCCAAGCACCACCAGCTATCCTGAGTACTACAGGGCCTCAAAGCACTGCAACCTCAGGGGATTGAGCTACTGGCTTGGTTCATGGAGAGTTGCCCAGAAGGGCTCCCTGAGTCTCTCTGAGGCCTAAACAGAAAGAAAGAAAGAAAGAAAGAAAGAAAGAAAGAAAGAAAGAAAGGAAGGAAGGAAGGAAGGAAGGAAGGAAGGAAGGAAGGAAGGAAGGAAGGAAGGAAGGAAGGAAGGAAGGAAGGAAGGAAGGAAGGAAGGAAGGAAGGAAGGAAGGAAGGAAGGAAGAATTAGAAAGGAAGGAAGAAAGAAAGAAAAAAGAAAGGAAGGAAGTAAGAGAAAGGAAGAAAGAAAGAAAGGAAGGAAGGAAGGAAGGAAGAAAGAAAGAAAGAAAAAGAAAGAACAAAAGAAAGAAAGAAAAAGAAAGAACAAAAGAAAGAAAGAAAGAAAAAGAAAGAACAAAAGAAAGAAAGAAAAAGAAAGAAAGAAAGAAAGAAAGAAAGAAAGAAAGAAAGAAAGAAAGAAGAAAGAAAAAGAAAGAACAAAAGAAAGAAAGAAAGAAAGAAAGAAAGAAAGAAAGAAAGAAAGAAAGAAAGAAAGAAAGAAAGAAAGAAAGAAAGAAAGAAAGAAAGAAAGAAAGAAAGAAAGAAAGAAAGAAAGCCAGGCTAAAGCTGGGCATCTTGGGTCAAGCTCTGGGCTCGGAAAGGACAGCCAGTGCACTTGGCAGGGAGCAGGGGACAGCACAAGGAGGCAGTCCTCCGGTGGCAGCAAATCCATGGCAGCTGAAGAATGCAGACACCAGGCCATTCGGCATGCACCCATCTCTCCCTGAGGACAGGGGAAAGTGACGTGGTGGGAACACTTGGCATCACAGAGCCCATTTCTGCCCATCACAAATGGGACAGAATCCAGAGCCGCAGGTGATGTTTGCCTTGCTCAATCCTGACTCAAAGGAGGAATCCTACCAGTGTCCAAGTGGTTCTCCCCCCACCCAAGGATGGGGGCATATCTTTGCAGGGCCAAGCAGTGGATGAGACCACTGACTCCTGCAAAGCACATCTCCTGACACATCTCAAGACACATGCAGCCAGATATGGATGGACTCAGGTGGATTTTATCATGGCAGGGGGTAAGGAGTGTCTGGGGGTCCTGACAATACAGTGCCCTTGACAGGCTGCCTATGGTCACTGCAGGCTGGACAGGTGACGCCACAGCTTTTTTGTTGGTTTGTTTTTGTTTTTGGACTCCACCCAGCTGCACTCAGGGGTTACTCCTGGCTCTGAGCTCAGAAATTACTCCTGGCAGGCTCATGGAACCATATGGAATGTCAGGGATTGAACCTGGGTCTGCCTCATGCAAGCCAAATGCCCTACTTATTGTGTTATCTCTCCAGCCCCAAGCCTTTATCTTTTATGTTTGGGTAATAGTCTCAGAGGCAAAACTGCAGTTGCAGCTGAAGTTGCTGCAGAACCCACATGTCTGGTGGCTCTCATCGGAGCTGGGTGCTGGCGAGGCCCACTGAGGCCAGAGTCAGATTGCAGCTTGTAGACTAACTACCAACTGGCTCAGTGGGCAAGCTCATGAAGAGAAGTCCTGGCTGATATCCAAACAGAATAAAGCCAGGAACAGGAGAAGCAGCCCACGAGGGTTTAGAGTTGTTTGGCTCCTGGCAGGGACTCAAATTCATGTAATATTTTGAAGGGCTAGAGAGATAAGATATTGTCTTGCACGCAGCTTACCTGAATTTGATCCCCGGCATTTCATACAGTCTCCCAGGCATTTCCAAGATTGATCCCTGAGCACTGTCAAACCCAAATATATTATATATATATAAACCCAAATATATATATGTGACACACATATATATGATAGGTGAAGATGACAATAGCAAACATTTCCTGTTTATCTTGCCTAGCATTTCTTTCCCCTCACATCTCTATCCTCCCATTTTAAGGAATTTGAAGTGAATTTTTCCCTGATTTCCCTCACATGGCCCTGGGCCAGCTATTCAGCTGAACTCTGACTGTTTTAGAGATAGTCATGTGATACAAGGTGAGCCAATGAGAGACAGCCTGGGACCTCACTGGTGAAGTTTCTCTTTCTTAAATGGCATTTGCTAAGTTGGCAGTGTCCTCACTATATGGGAGACCACTGGGCAAGAACAGAGATCCCAGAATGGGGGATAGATTTTTGGACACCTTGTTTTGGCATCTGGATGTAGCTATACCTGAAGGCAGAGATTTTTCACTTCAACCAAAAGCTGCCAGATTTTCCATAATAAAATAGACTCATCCAGACAGCAGAAAAGAGGGTAGATTGGGACATGAGTACATGATCATACCAATGTACACTTTTCCTAACCTAATACTAACAACCCCAAGATAACCTCTGCAAGATCCCCAAGAAGAAGATAGCCTCAGCCCCCACCAGGCAGTCAACTTATCTAGGTGGGCCTGGAGCAACTCCTTCTGTACTCCTTGCCTCATTCAATGGAATTCTAAATATTCATGTTCACAAAAACAAATATTTATTTTCTTAAACTGGATTGAGACATGTTTCTGCTCTTGTAAGCTGATGTGTTCTGATAGGTCTAGGACGGAACCAGAATATCAGGTGTGAGCAGAACATTAAGGTAAAAATGTGAACACAAAAGGGAAAACATGTTCTCTTGGGACTGTGGGTTTTGATGAGAGACTAGAGTTCCTGGGGGCCCATGTTCATGGTTCATGGGGCCACCTGGAAGGGTCCTGGAATCTGTTGAGCCTGAGAACATACTGCCCTCCACTGAGTGTCTAAAAAGCAGGTGTTAGGGAAGAGTGAATGGCAGCCCAAGATGAGTGTCAGGCTCCCACACTTCTATCCTGCTTTGGGAGGAGAAATGCAAGCATGGGAAGAGAGGTGCATTGTGGTAGGAGGGATGCAGGCATAGAAGGAGAGATGCATTGTGGGAGGTGGGATGCAGGCATGGGAGGGAGGATGCATTGTGGAAGAGGGATACATTGTGGAAGAAGAGATGTATTATGGGAAGAGTGATGCATTGTGGGAAGAGAGATGCAGGCATGGGAGGGTGGTGCATGGTGGGAGGAGGTGTGCTCTATGTGGGGTACACTGTGGAAGGGTACACAGTAGGTGGAAGGCTTGCAGAGCAGAATTGCTCTGCTACTTCCAGTCCTAAAATCCTGCCCAGACCAGTGCCACTGGGCTGGATAAGGATAGTCAGTGCCACTGGGCCCCATGTCAATGGCTGACCCTTGGTCTGGAGCAGCTGGCTGGAACCTGAGGCTGTGCTCATAGGGCTGTGGGGAGGAGCCGAGCAGTACTTGGGTCATTCTTCCTTATCATAGGCAGCCCCAGTGAGCACAGCACTAGACCCCACCCAGGCATTGCCTGGGTCTTCTTTGTGCTTTTGCTATGTGTCGGGTCCCCTTCCAGGGGCTGGTGATGCAGTTGTGACCAGGACTTCACACTTAGAGTGGAGGTTTCCAATGTGGGCCAAGGCAAGGTTCTGTCCTCAAATTGAGAACTCCGGGTGTGATTTTCCAAGAAAAGCCACAGCTGGTCTTTGTGGAGGTTCCTGGTATACATACAAGTGCCCTGGGGTGAACCTTTCTGGACAAGAGCTAGGGACTAGACTGTGACAGTTTGGTCTCTGAGGCCATTAACCATGGGGGTTAACCGGATTTCCAGTATGTGGGGAGGAAACAGAACTGGAGCTCTGAGAACTGGTGCAATACACAGAGTATACCCAGTGATTCCCAATGCCACTGCCCCCAAACACCCTAGCAAAGGCAGTCGTTGGCCTCCTGCACCCCAATACATGCCCACAAGGAGGGGCTAGCAAGAGGCATCACTAAAGACTATTCGAAGTTACATCTGGTAGGAAAGGCAGAGCAGCTGTTGAGGGGCCCAGGCATCAGGTCCACACAGGCCCCTAGTGACCTTCAACTTCCGGTACTGTAAACCCCAGATTCCCAAGGAAAGACAGAGGGCAAGGCTGGAAGTGAAAAATCAACCTGTAAGTGGTGTTGTTGGGCTTAGAGGCTGGACCTATCCTGGTTCTCACACCTAGGGGACGGGAAGTTGCGGGACCATGTTGACATGTGGGCGGGGCCTCTCGCAGGCAACAGTCTGGTCTTCACTCCCTGCAGCATGCATGACTAGTGGAGCCTCCACAGAGACAAGGGTGAGCTTGGAAGGACAGTAGAGGACCACTAAGGAGTGGGACCAGACAGGGGACTACCACAGGGGTAACTGAGCACTGTGGTGCCCAACAGCCTGACAGGTAGAGGTCATGCACCATCAGGCAGTGGACTCTCCATCTTCAAAGTGAGGGTCCCCAAGGCACTGTGCTGGCTCTCCCAAACCCAACACAGACATATGCAACAGGGCCGCTCTGTCCTTGAAGTTTTGCTATAAAGCCACGATGACAGTTCTCAGGTTGAGCTCAGGGCATCTCACTTTGCTGTAAAAGAAAGCAAACCGCTGTTGAGTCCGGAGAGATAGCACAGCGGTAAGGCATTTGCCTTGCATGTGGAAGGATGGTGGTTCGAATCCTGGCATCCCTATGGTCCCTTGAGCCTGCCAGGAGTGATTTCTTTTTTTTTTTTTTTTTGTGGTTTTTGGGTCACACCCGGCAGTGCTCAGGGGTTATTCCTGGCTCCATGCTCAGAAATTGCTCCTGGCAGGCACGGGGGACCATATGGGATGCCGGGATTCGAACTGATGACCTCCTGCATGAAAGGCAAACGCCTTACCTCCATGCTATCTCTCCGGCCCCAAGGAGCAATTTCTGAACATAAAGCCAGGAGTAACCCCTGAGTGCTGCTGGGTGTGACCCCCCCCAAAAAAAAAAACCCAAAAAATAAAAAAGAAAGAAAAAGAAAAAAGCAAACCGCTGTAGATTAAATTGGGCTTACCTGCAAGTTCTAAATCTTTGCCTTCTCTTTGAACACCCCAGTTGATATTTCTTTGTTTTTGTTAGTTTGGGGTCACACCCAGAAGTGCTCAGGGGCTTCTCCTGGTTCTAGGCTCAAAAATTGCCTCAGCAGACTCGGGGAACCACTGGGATGCCGGAATTCGAACCACCCTCCTTCTGTATGCAAAGCAAACGCCCTACCTCCATGCTATCTCTATGGCCCCTGATATTTCTGAGTAGGAGACGAATGGTCCTCACAGTCCCATCTGTCTCCCTGCCTGTAGCATTACTAGTGTGAAAGGTTTGTGTGTGTATGTGTGTGTTATGTGTGTGTGTTTGTGTGTGTGTGCATTTCTCTTCCAAATGTCTCCCCCCAAGGCTTCTCTGTCTTACAATGTGACAGTTCCAGTGTTAACACACTCTGTGAGTGCAGAGTTTGTGCCCCTGCCTGGGGTGCAAGGACTGAATAAGACCTGACAGAGGAAATGCTTCAGTGCAAGGTGACAGCTTGGCAGCAGCAAGAGTTTTGCTGGTCAGTCTTTCTGATACCCCATTTCCCAGTCGGTCTCCGAAGCAACCTGGTGAGTGGTGTTAGGGTTCCTCTGATACCTACATGGCTTCTTGGGGGCAGGTGGCAGGGTTGGTAGAGGTAGGAGGACAAACTGAGGACTCCTGGCCAACAGAGGAAACTCTGAATCTCCTCCAAGATGATGATGAATGATGCTGGCAGAATCCAGAGCGACCCCTGGTGGTCCAAATTTGCTTTATTTAGTTTAGTTTAGTTTAGTTTAGTTTAGTTTAGTTTAGTTTAGTTTAGTTTAGTTTAGTTTAGTTTTTGGGCCACACCCGGTGGTGCTCAGGGGTTACTCCTGGCTGTCTGCTCAGAAATAGCTCCTGGCAGGCACAGGGGACCATATGGGACAACAGGATTCGAATCAACCACCTTTGTTCCTGGATCGGCTGCTTGCAAGGCAAACGCCGCTGTGCTATCTCTCCGGGCCCTGGCTTTATTTTTTTTAAGTTTAATTAATTAATTAATTAATTTTGGTTTTGGAACCACACCCAGTGGTTCTCAGGGGTTACTCCTGGCTCTCTGCTCAGAAATCACTACTGGCAGGCTCAGGGAACCTTATGGGATGCCAAGAATCGAACACGGGTCAGTTCCGGTCAGTCACATGCAAGGCAAACTCCCTACCACTGTGCTATCGATCTGCCCAACCCAAATTTGCTTTAAAAACTGGTACTTCCCTCACCTGAGCCCCTGAGAATGAGATTGCATTCCCTCAGATCTTCTAGGGCAGATATTTTTTGGGGGGTGGGGGATTAGGTCACATGTAGCAGTGCTCAGATGTCACTTCTGGCAGGCTCTGGGGGACCATATGAGATGCTGGGGATCAAACCCACATCCGTCCCGGGTCAGCCATGTGCAAGACAAACACTCTACTGCTGTGCTATCTCTCTGGCTCCTGAGTCCTGCCTTTTTTGTTTTGTTTTGTTTTGGTTTTGGGCCACACCCAGTGATGTTCAGGGGTTTCTTCTGGCTACGCGCTGAAAAATCTCTCCTGGCTTGGGGGACCATATGGGATGCTGGGGGGTCAAACCTGGGTCAGTTCGAGTCAGACACATGCAAGGCAAATGCCTTATCATTGTGCCACTGTTCTGGCCCGTGAGTCCTGCCTTCTTAAGTCTTCCCTTTCCCTGGCCTCCCCACCCCATCATGCTCCTTTCTACTAACTAGACCATATCCCATTCTGCTGGGGCAAGTTGTGAGCCCTCAGACCTCCCCGCTTATGTTTGTCATCCTCTCTGGTTCTCACACTTCCTAAAACAGTTTTCAGCTGACAATCACAGACAAATTTATAGCTGCATCCTGTAACCCGATACAGGCACAACAAAACAATGTGCGTAACTGGAGCTTCAAATTACATCTCAACTATGGACAGGATGACACAGCCACAGGCAGAAGTGGTTTGGAAGTTTCTGTGGATAAAGCAATAAGGGACAGCCCCTAACCTTGCAAGGACTTGGTGTCCTGGGAGTGAGATTTGGCTATTTTTCAAAGCGAAAGGGAGTCTGAATGTTATTCAGTGGCTTTGTGTTATTCCCATGTCTAATTTTGTCTGGGGAAATTTCTTGTGGCTTGTGGAAGACATATTATACTTTTTTATCATGTTAAGTCTTGGGAAATAGACCTCCCAGTAATTCTCCCAGCAGAGCAACGGGTTTTCAGCAACAGGTGGACAAGTGTGGTCAGGAAATAAGTTTAATTTCTATTTAAGGGTAACAGCGCCCCCTGGTGGTCACTGATTTGCACTACTGCAGATCATTCAGGAAGTGGGTGCGTGCAGGGAAATAAGGGTCCCACCACAGCTCTGATGCTGAAAGAGAATGGAGCCGTGCCTCCATCCACAGGGCCCTGCTTCCTGCTTCCTGTGTTTTCCCAAAGTGTGTTTTTGTTTTGAATCACTGACCACGGAGTCCCATTATTTTTCGAAAGCAACATCCCTTTTCCCTTTGGCAAGTCTCCCAAATTCAAAGTCCTGTAATTCCTGATCAAATCCCCCTTCTACCATGGGTTGCACCACGAGTTACTGGCTTTTGAAGTCTTTTTGTTGGTTTTGTTTTAGGGTCACACCCAGCCATACTCACTGCTCTTGGCACAGTGATTGGGGCACATGTGAATTTGGGAATTGAACTACAGTCTAAAGACCCTGAGCACAAGTCCTTTGAGTTATATATGATGACTTAATGCAGGAAGAGCACATGGCCCAAATATTTCCATGCTCTTGTTTTTCCACTGTTGTGTTTTCTTTCTGCTGGGGTTGCTATATTGCACAGGAAACATGGTACAGAAGCAGAGTGTTGGGAGTGGGGTGAGCAGATCTGTGTCTGTCTAGAGAAGCTGACAGAGAAGAAAGCATATCTGACAGTGGAATGAAACTCAAGCCTGATGAAAATGATTTGAGCAGCTGGATCCAACAAGACCTGAAACCCTTACAAGTCAACCAATAAAGTCTTTTCTCTTTGAGCTGTTGGAAATTGGTTGACTATGCACCCTGCCTGATTTTAAACTCTTCTCAGTCCTATAACCCCACCCATGGTCTAACAGCTGCTTATGTTCACCCGCTCCGAGGCCACGCTAATCAAAACCACCTTTATTATTTAAAGAACATCCTGTCATCAGGGGCACCCAGGGGAGGCTCCAAGATGGCAGAACAATATTTACATAGAGATAGGGGTCAGGAGGGTGACGCTTGGGTGGTCCCAGGGCCCAGTGTGCCCGCCACTGTGGAAGAGAGGCTCCTGGAGGAAAGGAGGGTGTCCTTGTGCTCATGGACTGGACCCAAGAAGGAAAATGTTCCATCCCAGGCACTAAGTGGTCCGCACCTTGTGGGGTGAGGCACTTTGGTCGAGCTGGCCCCGGAAATACATGCAGCAAGGAGACACCACAGGTCAGAGCTGTGTTACGATGCCACTGGCTTCGGAGTGAGTCTGGGGAAAGAGAACTGGGGGCTTCTGAGGTCTGAGGGGCTTCCCCAAAATCCCCCACTCGCCTTCTGTCCCTCTTAGCCCTTTGCAATACTCCTCAGAGAGCAGAATCTCTTCTGTACTAGAGCAGAGATCCCAGGGATGGGGGGCCCTGCCCCCTCCCAGAGCAGTGCTGACTCTCCAGCCCACCCGTCTGCACCTCACTTTCACACCTTTATGGCCTGGAAGATCCACTCCCGGAAGTCACTGACTTTGGTGTAGACACCCGGTTTCTGGGCCAGGGCACAGCCTGTGCCCCAGCTCACGATGCCACAAAGCCGCCAGCGTGGTGCCCGAGAGATGCTGTCCTCACACACAAAGGGGCCCCCGCTGTCACCCTAGGTGGGAGCACAGACTGTCTGGAGGCTTCTCTGGCCCCGAAATGGGGCACCCGGCCTCCCCTTGGTAGTCCCCACTTCCTCACCTGGCAGGCGTCGATGCCACCCTCTGCGTAGCCAGCACAGAACATCTTGGGCTTAATTTGATTCCCGTAGAAGTCGGGGCTGTTGCAGACATCGTTGCTAATGATGGGGACACGTGCCTCCTGGAGCACCCCAGCCTGTTGGCCTGGGAGTGTTTGGGGAGAGCGGGCTGGCACTGGGGTGCATGGACACTCCCCTCCCAGTCTCCCCTGCCCAGTGGAGGACACAGACAGGACTCACCATAGTACTGTGTGTTCCCCCAGCCTGTCACAGTACAGACCTTGCCGTCCACCAAGGCCTGGCCGGCAGCGGGAAGGCACACGGGTTGGATGTATTCTGTGAATGACAGCACAGGGTCCAGAGGGTGGTGCCTGCCATATAACCCTGGCCCTGCTCTTCTCTGCCACAGTCACACACCCACTGAGCAGACCCTAGCAGCATACCCTGCACGTTCATAATAGGGTGACAAGCCATTGGTGTGACAGTCTGAGAGAGTCGGGTAGGGGCAGACTCTGAACCCAAATTTGTCCAGTTCTCAATTCCTAACCCTGAACTTATAGGGTGCCTCCCCACCCACCCCCCAGAGGGTGCCTTTGTAGATAATAGGGAGAAAGGGGCACATCTGGCCAGGAATGTGGAGAGGGAATGGGACACAGGTCTTACAGGTCTAAGAGGGATTATGGAAAGGAGAAGGAGGAAAATGAAAGGAGCAAGGGGAAGAGAAGGAAAGGGAAGAGAAAAAAAGGAGGAAAGGGAGTAGGGGGAAGAGGAAGAGGAGGGTGCTAGAGCGATTGCACAGTGGGGGGGGGTGTTTGCTTTGCACAGGGCCCACCTGAGTTTGAGTTCAGCATCCCATATGGTCCCCCAAGCACCCCCTCCCCCAATGATTCCTGAGTGCAAAGTCTGGAGAAATCCCTGAATGTGGATGGGTGTGGCCCTTTAACTAAAAATAAATAAATACATAAAATGAATGAATTCATTTTAAAAACCAAAAACATTAACACTATTGGTTTTCATTTGTTTGTTTGTTTTTGTTTTTGGGGTCATACCCAGCGGTGCTCAGGGGTTACTCCTGGATCTGTGCTCAGAAGTCACTCCTGGCAGGCTAGGGGGACCATATAGGATGCCGGGATTTGAACCAGGGTTTGTTCTGTGTTGGCCGCATACAATGCAAACGCCTTACCGCTGTGCTATCTCTCTGACCCACATTAACATTATTGTAAACATGTGACCTAAGCTATAAAAAATAAATTAAAATAAAAAGAAAGAGGAGGAAAGGAAGGAGGGGGAAGAGGAAGAAGGGAAGGAAGAAGGGAGGAAAAGGGGAAAAGGGGGGAGGAAAAGAAGTGGGTAAGAAGAAAAGGATAAAAAGGAGGAGGGGGAGAGAAAGAAGAGGAGGGGAAGAGGGAGAGGGGAAAGGAGAAGAGGAAGAGGGGGAGGAGGCCCCTCTCTGAGCCACCTGATACCCCATGGAAATCCTCTGGCTAACACACAGGTGGGCCCATCAAGTGAGCAGGAATCTGGCCATGTCCTCAGCCTGAGGCAAGGCCCAACCCATAACTGCTGACCTGGGGCTTCCTGCAGAACCCCCAAGCACTGAGGGGCAAAGGAGGCCTTCACAAAAGGGGTCTCAGGGAAAGGTGAGGGAATGTGTTCTATGGTTATACACTGCAGTCACAGACCAGCTGAGCAGTGCTCCCAGAGCTGAGCTCCCAACCAGGCTCCAGGAAAGACGTGGCAAGAGCTATGTCATGGCTGCCAAGAGTACAAAGCCATGTGAGCCTGCTGGTCTGGGCATGGGCCCTGGCTCCACAGTGCTTCTTCTGGGCCAGCTCCTACATGGTTCCAGATCCCCCCAGACTCCACTCTCCCTCTAATGAAACCCACTCAGGGTCCCTCATCTCCCAGACCCTGCACCCCTCTCCCAGGTGCACCCCTCCCAGACTGCAGCTTGTTCTCTTGCACCAGAGTAGGTTGGTCTCTGTGAGGGATCTCTGTGAGAGCTACCTGTGAGGGGCAGAGTCCTGGAAAGGTGCACCAGGGCGATGTCATTGCTGTTCTCCTCACTGTTGGGGTCCCGGAAGGGAAGGTAGCCCCCGTGATAGATGACAGCCTGCACCCCCAGCTGCAAGCCCTGAGGTGACGCCTGGGCCACGGCACCCGCAAACACTCGCCAGCGGGACAGCACCCGGTTTCTCCTGCCAGGAAATAGAAGGGGCGTCTGCCGACACAGCTCAGCCCTACCCTCCTCACCCCCACTGGGCCAGGCCAGGTCACTTACTCAGGGAAGCAGTGGGCCGCCGTCAGCACCCAGTCCCCCGAGAGCAGGGAGCCCCCGCACATGTGGGAGCCATCGTAGCGGAGACTGACTTGCCAGGGCCAGCGGCCTAGACTGGTGTCCCGGCCCCCCACGATCCGGTCCACCGGCAGCTTCCGACGTCCGCAGTCTGGGGAGCCAGGAGGGCAGTGAGGGGCAGGGGAGAGGTAGAACCCTGAGCTGAGGGGGCTGGAGGGAGCAAAGAGTGCCCTTGGGGTTCCTGACCCCATCCCAGATTCCAAGGGAGTCAGAGGAGACACAGCCCATTCAAGGGACATGAGGAGACGTGGTAGGGATAAAACACAGGGAACAGACTGGGCTGAGATAACTCAGGACATAGCCACATCTTTGGAGGGGGGGGGCTCTGAGATCTTCATCCAGCCTGGGGTGACCCAAGGGAGAGGGCCTGACTTTTGGGGCCTCACCTTGGCACACGGCAGCCAGGAAGCGTCCCCTGGGGCAGTCACTGTTAGGGAAATGGGCAGTGGGATGAGAGACAGCTGGGGGCGGGCACAGGCGGACCGGCACCCCCTGCCCACCGCCCTCCTCACCACACGGAGATGACCTCGAGCAGTCTCTGGGCGTGGGGCAGCTGGCCCTCGTCCACGCAGAAGAAGCCCGACGTGCTATTGGCACCCGCAGTCCGCACGTCCAGCTCCGAATGGTCCAGCGCCCTGCGGGGCAGGGATCAGGCCTGCTCTTCCCAGTCTGACCACCCACACAGAGCCCTCGGGGGTCCCCAGTACCTGAGGAAGCCCATCTCCTCGCAGCTGAGTCCCGCCACTCTGTTGTTGGAGCGCGAAGAGCACAGAAGCCTCCAGGTCCCCTCAGTGCTGTCAAACACTGTGAGCCGGCCATCTACGGGGTTGAGCTGCACTGCAGGAGGAAGGGTTAAAGATCCCCACAGCCATGAGGCGGGAGAGATAGCATGGAGGTAGGGTGTTTGCCTTGCATGCACAAGGACAATGGTTCAAATCCTGGCATCCCATTATCATCCCCCGAGCCTGCCAGGAGCGATTTCTGAGCATAGAGCCAGGAGTAACCCCTGAGCTCAGCTGGGTGTGGTCCAAAAACCAAAAATGAATGAATGAATGAATGAATGAATGAATGAATAAATAAATAAATAAATAAATAAAAGGTCACCACAGCCTGGACACATGCCCCATCTGGAGCCTGGCTAGCCCACGACTCCTGTCCCGAGCTGGTGCCCACGATACTGGGACTAGACTTGGGCATAGGGGCTAAGGACAAAGTCTCAGTGGACCTGCAGAGATTTGCCCTCTCTGGATCCTACCCACCCTTGGCCACTTGTTTGCCAGAAAATTGGGTGTGCATGGGGGGTATTGTTTGACTTGGAGTGGGGAGTGTCTGGGCCATACTGGGAAACTGATGGCATGGGAGATGGTACCCAGGACTTTACAAGAAAGATGAAGGCATCACCTCCACCCTGAATAAGCTTTTTGTCTGCTCCCAAATTCAGGGAGCTAATCTCATCCCATTTGGTTTAATTAGTTTCTTATTATTTTTCCTCCCTGCAGTCTGAAGACCCTTGACATGAGGTCTCTGACATACTTTAATACATGTTGTAGTTTTTGTTTTTGTTTAGTGAAGGTAAGACTTGCTATCTAGTTAGCTCTGCTGCAGGTCTCATCCAAGCCTTAATACCAAAATGCAGTTGGGCTGGAGAGATAGCACAATGATAAGGCCTTGCATATAAACGACCCGGGATGGACCTGGGTTCAATTCCTGGTATCCCATATGGTTCCCGGAGCCTGCCGGGAGCTATTTCTGAGTGTAGAGTTAGGAGTAACCCCTGACCGTTGCCAGGTGTGGCCCCAAATCCAAAAAGAAAAAGAAAAAAAAATACCAAAATGCGGACCTGAAGCAATAATACAGCAGTAGGGGTAGGGCATTTGCCTTGCACATGGCTGACCTGAGATAGACCTGGGTTTGATTCCTGGCATCCCATATGGTCCCTTGAGCTTGCCAGGAGCGATTTTTTGTCTGTTTGTTTTTTAGGCTACATCTGGCAGCTCTCAGGAGTTACTCCTGGCTATGTGCTCAGAAATCGCTCCTGGCTTGAGGGACCATATGGGATGCTGGGGATCAAACTCAGGTCCATCCTGGGTTAAGCTGCATGCAAAGCAAACGCACTACCACTGTGCTATTGCTCTAGCCTCCCAGGAGCAATTTCTGAGCATAGAGCCAGGAGTAACTCCTGAGTGCCACTGGATGTGACCCAAAAGCCAAACAAACTAAAATGCATGAAATTCTCCCTGCAGAGGATGTGGTATTCATTCATTCATTCATTCATTCATTCACTCATTCAACAAACAACTAAACATACCCATATCAGGACACAGATGACGGATACGATCCTGGTTTGACTGTCCCTTCCTCATATCAGATGCGTCAGTGGGACAGCAGGGGCAGCAATGACGGCACTAAGACCTTTATCTTATCTAGCAAACCTCTTTATTATAAATGACTCAAGAAGTAGGGGTCCACAGGGCCAAGTCAGGATCGATCCCTGGCATCCTATATAGCCACCAGAGCGCTGCCAGGAGTGATGTCTGAGCATGGAGACAGGAGTAAGCCAGGAGTTTTAAAACAAAACAAGAGCTAAAACTCCAGGCTATGCTGGTGCTGCTGACACCTGGGCAGAGGAGACTGTTCACAGCTGCAGCCCAGTGGGGCACCTGTGTTCAGGGCTGTCTCACATCTTGTGGGCACCAGGCATAGCCCAACAGAAACGACCCTGACAAAACCTCCCTGTGGAGCTCCAGGGTCCAAGGAGCAGATAGAGGAAAGCAGAACAGGGGTGTCATGCAGGGAGATGGGATACTGGCAGAGTGTGTGTGTGTGTGTGTGTGTGTGTGTGTGTGTGTGTGTGTGTGTGTGTGTGTGTGTGTGCAGGGAACTTCTCAGAGGATGAGAACATGCTGGAAAGGTGAGAGGAGAGGGGGGCCCTTCACTAGGAGGCCTCAGAGCTGTTGCTGGTCTGACTCAGGGTTTCACACGTTCTCCACTGCATAGATGGAGCAGAATGTGGAAGAGGCCAGGAGCAGGGATGTGGGGAGGCCTGCCAGTTCTAGGAGTAAGGGTGCAGGCCGGAAGGGATAAAAGATATTTGGGTGGTCAAGAGGGTAGAGGCAGGCTAGATATGGGGGTCCTGAAGGTGTGGAAGGTGTGGGGACAGGCCGGAAATGGGGGTGCGGAGGGGTGGGTTCTGAGTGGGGTCTGGCTGTGAGTAGGAGGGACACTAAGATCTGTGTGGCCCAGAGGAGGGTGGGGGGCAAGTCCAAGAGAAGTCCTGTGGCCCTCTTAATACTATTCCCATGAGCCTCTGGCACAGCTGGAGTTCATTCTGACAGATCTTTCTAGAAACATATCCCAGTGTAAATTCCTCTTCCTGAGGGAGGAGTCTGCTGAGACAGCAGCCAGAGCTGAACTGGAGACTACGAGGTGTGTGTGTGTGTTGGGGGGGTCTCCCTATTCTACTCCCCACCCAGGTCACAAAAATAAGCCCATCTCCCAGCTGTGGAAGCTGAAGGCTTCAGGTAGGGAAGAGGAAAGGGGGGCAGAGGGGAAAGAAAGGAGATCTTGACTAATAGGGAAACTGAGTCTCAGGGAGGAGACCTTAGAGCAGCCTCTCCACCTGCAAGCTCCCTGCTCCTTCTATGTCTCCCTCACCCCAACACCAGGAGTGAGAGTGGGGGCTGAATCAGTTTCTGCTTGTGGTGAGGCAGGGACCCAGGCACCATCTCTGGGTGAATCTCCTTTTCCCTCCACTCCCAGCCATCAGGTCCTTGGTCAAGCCCTGGGGGTTTCAGTCACCAGCTGGCATGAGGGATGAATCAGATTCAGAAATCGCTTCTTTGGGGCCAGAGAGATAGTGTGGAGGTAGGGTGTATGCCTTGCATACAGAAGGAGGGTGGTTCGAATCCTGGCATCCCATATGGTCCCCTGAGCCTGCCGGAGTGATTTCTCAGCGTAGAGCCAGGAATAACCCCTGAACGCTGCCAGGTGTGACCCAAAAACAAAAACAAAAACCAAAAAAAGAAAAAAAAAAGAAATGGCTTTTGGGTCTGGAGCAATAGTACAGTAGGTAGGGCGTTTGCTTTGCACTCCGCTGACCCAGGTTTGATCCCCAGCATCCTATATGGTTCCCGAAGCACTGTCAGGAGTAATTTCTGAGTACAGGAGTAACCCCTGAGTGCCACCAGGTGTGGCCCCAAAACAACAACAACAACAACAACAACAACAACAACAAAGAAATGGCTCCTAAGTGATCCCAATTGTGATTCCAGAAAGCTGAGGTTTCCAGAGAAATAAGCCCTCTCTGGGTTTTCGGAGGAGGTTCAGCAGGGATGCTCTGGTTATTTTTAAAGCCAGTCTGTGCCACTCTTTCGCACTTTAAAACTTTTTTCATCTTGGTCTTATTTTAAGCAATGCAAAATGTCTGTTCTGGGTCACCGGCTTTGCTTACCAGACTGTCAGATATATTTAGAAGTGTAAGCTCCTAAAAAACTGAAGTAGAGATAACGTTTTTTGTTTTATAATACATGAATTGTTTTATTTTCCTCTTCGGGTGGGGGGAGCCTCCCCACCCCACAATCCACAAAGTAACGCCCATTGGGTGCGGGGCCACGCCCAGGGATACTCTTAACCAATCAGGCTTGCAGCTCAGTGGCAGGGCCTGAAGAGACAGCTGCTTCTGCCTGCTTGCAGTGTTGGGGGACCCTCAGAACTACATCTAGAAATGCTGAGTGGACGTGAGATGCTAGGAAACAAACCATGCTGTTATGCACAGGCATGCAACCTTATCCTTGAACTACCTTGAAACCAAATATTGATTTGGTTTGTTTTTTGTTATATTTTAATTTGGGGGACACACCCAGCTGTGCTCAGGGCTTACTCGAGTCTGTACTGTCTGTACTCAATGATCATTCTTGGAGGACCTTGGGGGATTGAGCCCAAGTCAGCTGCATGCAAGGCAAGTGCCTTATCCACTGTGCTATCTCTCCAGTCCCATCAGTATATTTGGGGGGTGAGGGGATGCTACACCTAGTGGTGCTCAGAGGTTACTCCTGGCTCTGTGCTCAGAGATCACTTCTAGCAGGTTTGGGGAACCATTTGGGGTTCAAGGGATCAAACCTGGGTTGGATGCATCCAAGACAAGTGTTCTACCAGCTATACTATCACTCCTGTACCTTCCCTAGTATTGTTTGTTTTTTGGCCACACTCAGCTATGCTCAGGGGTTACTCCTGGCTCTGTGCTCAGAAATCACTCCTGGAAGGCTCAGCAGATCATATGGGATGTTGAGAATCAACATCATCCTGGCCTGGCTGCATACAAGTCAAAGGCCCTACCACCGCACTACAGCTCAGGGCTCTAGTATTTTTTTTTTTTTTTTTGGTGGTGAGGGTCACACCCGGCAGCACTCAGGGGTTACTCCTGGCTCTATGCTCAGAAATCGCCCCTGGTAGGCACAGGGGACCATGTGGGACACCGGGATTCGAACCACCGTCCTTCTGCATGAAAGGCAAACGCCTTACCTCCATGCTATTTCTTCAGCCCCGTATTATTATTTTTTTTTGTTTTTTTGGGTTTTTTTTGGGGGGGGGGCACATCTGGCTGTGCTCAGGGGTTACTCCTGGCTATCTGCTCAGAAATAGCTCCTGGCAGGCACGGGGGACCATATGGGACGCCGGGATTCGAACCAACCACCTTAGGTCCTGGATCGGCTGCTTCCAAGGCAAATGCCCGCTGTGCTATCTCTCTGGCCCCCCGTATTATTTTTTTTAAACCCAAGTATTTTTACAGGGCAGGGCGGTGTTGACTCACTCCGGATCTGAATTGTGGGGGAGTTTGTTTCCAGTGGGAGGGGGACTCTCAATCTGTTATTTCATTTTGGCTTTTTGTTTTCCTGCTCAAGCACTTGACAAATATTTCCTGAGCATCTACTATAAGCCTGGCAGTAACCTGTAAAGGGAAGTGTTTGCCCTCAGGGAACTCCCTAGGAGTCTAGAATTAACTATCAGGACCACAGAGGAGAGAGAGGAGAGGGCTGGGTGGGGAGCAGGGAGTCTGGGGTACAGGAAGGTCTTGTCAGCAAAGCCAGGGCCTGAAGCAAGAGGACAAAAGTCAATTGTTGCTGAATTGGCAAAGGGCCCTCTCACCTCCTTTTGGCACCCCAAGTGAGCAAGCAAGACATTCCAGAACCCCAGCTCAGAACAGAGAACCTGCTGGAAAACATGAGGTGGGAATGATGGGTGAGCAAAGAAGGACCCTTGAGTGTGTTCTGCAGGCTGGAGCCTAGAAAGTACCAGTGTGAGAGTTGTAAAGATGGAACCAAACTACCACCTGGAGTTTTCAGAGCTGAAGCCTGGGGTCTTCAGCCCAAGGCATAGAGGGGCTCTGGCTGGGGTGACCCAGTATTTGCCCTGTCTGGCAAGTCAGTTTGTTATTAGGGCCTCCCTTTGCACTTCTGTAGCCAGGGGTCTCATATGCCACAGACACCCAGCAATTCGCTTGGCTACTCCCTGAGATAAAGGGGGGTCCTAGATCCAGCCAAGGGTTGGAGCCAGGTTACCTGGGTTTAGACCCCAGGCCTGCTGCTGACTAGCTCTGGGGCTGGGGGCAAGTCATGAGCTCTTTCTGTACTTGTTTTCCAGAAAGAAAGGATTTTAGTGGGGCTGGAGCAATAGTACAGCAGGCAGGATGCTTGACTTGCATGTGGCTAATGCCTGGCATCCCAGATAGTCCTCCAAGCACTAGGAGTAACAGATGTGGCTCCCAAACAAACAAACAAACAAACAAACAAAAACTAAAGAAAGGATCTTATTGATAGCTACAAAGAATAATCTGAAAATGTTTGGTGCTGGAGATGATTCCACTGAACCCCGAGTTCCCCAAAAAGTAAGAATCCCATCCCTCTAAGCCATCTCTCCCAACCCCAAGCACCTGAATTTCTTAAGGCAGCCAAGTCCTTTCCAGAATAAGCAGCAGCTCAGAGGATACAGTTACTCAACTCGCCCTTTCTTCTGTACCTGGGCCACTAGGGCCACTAGGAAGCCCCAGGAGGTGGCCCGGGGACAGAGCCAAGCATTCATTCTGAACTGCTTCCCTGCCCGGTCTCCAGGCTAGGCTTTCTGCCTATCTGCAGATGCTTCTCTCCCAAGTAATTCTGAGAGTGGTCTGGACCCCTCACTGCCCCCACTGAGCACCCTCTCTGGTCCTCACTTTCCACATCTGTACAATGGGTTGGGAAACCCAGGAAGACACGGTTTGGGGTTTGTTTTTCGTTTTGTTTTGTTTTTAGAGGAGAAATGTTGGGTTGCACCAAGCAGCTTTATGCTCCAAGTTGTAATCCCTTTCTGTGTAATCAGGAAACGCTGCTGGGGAATCCAGCACCCTAACCCCTGTACTGTATCTCCAGGACAGAGTTTTATTTGTTATTTTTGAGCCACAGCCATCCTGTGGTGCTCAGGCTGATTCCTGGCTCTACAATTTGGGATCACTTCTGGTATTGCTCATATGGGATCATATGGGATCGAACCAAGTCAACCCCTATCTGCTTGTACTATTGCTCCAGCCTCCTCAAGACACAGTGTTTTGATTTTGGTTTGCTTTTTGAGACATACCTAATGGTGCTCAGGGGTTACGCTAGGTTCTGAGCTCAGGGGTTATTCCTGGCAATGCTCAAGGACCATATGAGATGCTGGGGATCGAACCCAGCTCAATCAGGTGCAAAGCAAGTGCTCTCCTTACCTGCTCTATTATCACTTTAGCCCCCCCCCCCAAGATACAGTTTGGAGGTAACTGGGGCCTCTATAAACTGGCGCAAACCATGAGCATTGTTCTGAGCCTCAGTTTCCCCATCTATAAAACAATAACAAACCCTAATTTTTTATTTTAATGAAAAGAACTTAGGATGCTTCTGAATCTAATCTCTCTCCTCTTGTGAAGGTTCACAGTGCTTCTCCAAAAGGAGACCATGGCACCCTCTTTCCTGCAGCTCCCCCATCTGGCTCCTCAGTGTGCTGCTCTGGCACTGATCACACTTCCCGATTACTCCGTCTCTGACCTACTTACTGTTTTGTACATGCATCAAGACTCCCCGATGAAAGACCTAGATGACTGCCAGCCCCCTTGACTGTCAGGGCTGTCAGCTTGTCCAGTCCTTTGCTCCTTGCCCCCAGCACTGGGCACCTGTGTTTAATCCTGGGCACACACACACACACACACACACACACACACACACACACACACACAAATGAAGGTGTACCATGCCCTGATTCGCATGTACTCAACTCTCAAATTTGTGGGTACTGAGCCCTCAAGTATGAAACATTCCTGCCTGTCTCCAAGGCCTCAGAGTGCTTGGCTGGTCCTTCTGGTCTGATTAGGCCGCACTGCTGTAACAATACTTAGAAATGGTGGTTTTGGGGTTCATGGATCACCTTCAGCTATGGCATGAAAGACATGCTAAGTGGGCACAGCCCCCACATCTCTTTCAGCTCACAGCACAGCCTCCTGGGACCCCAACTTCAGGCTCACTCCCACACCCCCTCAGGTGTGCCAGCCTTGACACTTACCTGGGTAGAGCAGCTCCTGGTCCGTCTTGAGGAGCACGGTCACTGCAGAAAAGGTAGAGGTAAGGGTAGGCCTCAGGGAGGGGTACAAGGGGCGGGCAGGGGTACGCAGGGGCCTCGCTCACCAATGGCCCACGCCGCGGCCCCAATGCCTGTCAGGAGCATCAGGGTCCCCACAGCAAAGGCTGCCAGCTTGGGTCCGGAGCAGCAAGGGGTGTTCTGGCCACCTGCAACAGACACCATGCTGGGGCACAGCCGGGCTGGGCTGGACTCCAGCCTTCCTCCTGGGCACTGGGCCAGCTGGGCCCTGCTCCCTGGGCTAAGGGGATGCAGGGGTAAGGAGCTGCTGGTTCCTGGTTCCTGCCATGGCCCCCTGCGGTGTGGACAGCAGGTGTCCTGAGCCCTGAGGGCTGCAGCTGGGAAGGGGTGAGGCCAGGCCAATTGCCAGTCAGACTCAGAGCTCCACTTCTCACTCTTAGGGAACCTTATCTCTCAAGTACCCTGAATCTCACCCTCTTCTGGGAAACCCCTTTTTCTCTCAGACCTCTCACTCCTGCCAACTTTACTACAGCATCCTGGAGTCTTGTAGGGAGGGGCCTTGGTCCTTGACCTTTGCATCTTCTGACAGCTCTTTCCACTGCTGGGCATTTCCAAGCTGCCTCTTCTCTTCCCTTTATTCTTTCAGACCCTCTGTTCTCAGGCGCCCCCACCCCAAATTAGACCTCTCCCACAGGCCCCAGTTCCAAGATCAAGTTGGCCTCTAGAGGATGAAAAACCTAATTTGGAAGCCTGGAGGCCTGTCCTATGGTACAGAGGGGAGGGTGTTTACCTTGCACCCAGCCAACCTGGGTTCAATCCCCAGCATCCTACAGGGCCCCCTGAACATCATCAAGAATAATTCCTGATTGCAGAGCCAGGAGTAACGCCTGAGCACTGCCAGTTGTGCCCTCAACACTCCCCCTCAAACAACAACAACAAAATAATAGTTTCAGCCAAGCTGATAGGAGGCTGAGCACTGCTTTGTGGGGACTCATCTCTTCTCCCTGTCCCCTCATCCCTGCAGTCTTGGGACTGAGTCTTGGGGGTAACCACTGGGCTACACTGTCTCTCTTTTGCTGGGGCAAATGGCAGGTTTGGGGTCAGCGGCTCTGGACTCTGTTCCAACCCCATAGCTCTGGCACACCAAGTCAAATCCCTCTCATCTCTCACAGGTGAAGTGGAACTTCATCTGTCCGTACAGAGCATTGGAGACTATGCTAAGATCTGGGGGCTCAGCTCCAAAGCAGGCAGATGCAATTCTGGTCTGGGGAGCTTTCGCTCTTGTGTGTTTGTGTTATGTTGTGTGCGTTAATGATGTGTATATGTGTGTATGCATGCATGAGTGAATGTAAGGGGGAGGGCCAAGGAGACATGACCTAGATCATTTCCAGACACTGTACAAGTCTCTGAAGAAAACACTACAGGGGTGTGGGGGGCCTGCAAGCCTCGAAGGCAGCTCTTGAGCTAAGAGCTGAGACCCAAGGCTGCAGCAGACCTGCAAGGACTCCAAGAACTCTGTGGGTATGGAGCAGGGCACTGGTGAAGGCCTGAAATTGAGACATCTCTGGTGGGGCTGGCTTGCGGGGGTGGGTGGGGAGGGAGACTGGGGGATCAGGGGTCCTTGGGAGGAGTGGTGCCCCCTTGCAAGGGGTTGTGAGGTACAAAGCAGAAAGCTAATGAGAGCCTTGAGCTGGTCCTGGTGTTTGCCCAACTGCCCTTGGCATCTGCTGGGCCCAGAGCCTCTGCCTAGCTCTCCCATTCATGTGGGGGTACTTGGCAGTGCAGGGAACCACAGAGCCTCATCCTAGGTTGGGTCCCAGGGTGTCAACACTGGTTCCAGTGAGAGGTCTGCCTCCCCACCATGAGGTGTGGGTAGCCCCACCACTTGGTTCCCAACCTCGTCTGCAGGGGACACTCAGACTAAGGGGCTACCTCTGTGGCCTTTTGCTTCAGGCAACCCTAAATCTAGTGTTTGAGGCAGACAGGAAGTGGCCTTACTCTGGCCATTCAGGGTGGGGTATCCTCCCCACAAGTTCTTGTGAGGACATAGTCTCAGGCTCTGCACTCCCAACTTTGCCCCACAAGGCCACCAGCCTTATTTACTGGCTGTGTCGCTGCTATCACTCAGTCTTCCCAAGTGAAGATTCCTCCATGAACTGAGGGCCCCACAGGACCCCATTTCCCTTCCTTTCGACAATCATTGTTAGTGGCTTATTGGGTTGTAACTAAAGATTTTTGTGTGTGTCATTTGTTAAGAGTCAATTTAGTGAGTAGGGCACTTACTTTGCACACAGTTGACCCAGGTTCAATCCCCAGCACCCCAAATGGTCCCTTAAACTCGGCCAGGAGTGATCCATGAGTGCAGAACCAGGAATAAGCCCTGAGTTTTGCCGAGTGTGCCTTCCTCCAAAATAGATTCAGTTCTAGAGTGTTGTTCAACATATGAGCACCATATGAATATGAATGTTTCTCTTGAAACTCCCACTCGAGTCTTCTTGCCCCCCACAAACACACATGGGGAGCTGATCAAGTGTTGATTTATAACCTGGTTTTACCCAAAATAAAGATCTTCCCTGGCTTCTTTGTATTTGTTGGTTTTACCCTATTTACCCTCTTGTTCTTTCTACATATCAAAAGTCTACTTGGGTGGGACTGGCTCAAGTTAGGCTTTTTGTCTTGGCTCCCCAGCCCAGAGGATGAAGAGGTGTGGGGATGGGTGGTGGTAGTGGTCTTGATGCATTTTTTGTTTTGTTTTGTTTTTGTTTTTTGGGCCACACCCGTTTGACGCTCAGGGGTTACTCCAGGCTATGCGCTCAGAAATTGCTCCTGGCTTGGGGGGAACCATATGGAATGCCGGGGAATTGAACCACGGTCTGTCCTACGCTAGCACTTGCAAGGCAGTCACCTTACCTCTAGTGCCACCCTCCCGGCCCCATGGTCTTGATGCTTAATAATGGTTTAGCCTTGCATGCAGGAGGCCCAGGATAGACCTGAGTTCAATCCCTGGCATCCCATATGGTCCCTTAAACCTATTAGGAGCGATTTCTGAGCTGTGAGCCAAGAGTAGTATTCTAGACATGATACTTCACTTTATGGGTTTTTTTGTTTTGTTTTGGGAGGCCACACCTGGTGATGCTCAGGGGTTACTCCTAGCTATGTGTTCAGAAATCGCTCCTGGCTTGGGGAACCATATGGGATTAAACCACAGTCTGTCCTAGAATAGACACCTTACCGCTTGTGCCACCGTTCCAGCCTTGGTTTTGTTTTGTTTTAAGGTCACACTTGGTGGTGCTCAGGGGTTACTCCTGGCTCTGTACTCAGGAATCACTCCTGGCAGGTTGGGTGCAGGGAACATATGAGATTCTGGGGATTGAACCTGGGTTGGCCACATGTGAGGCAAATGCCCTACCCACATTTTTAAGTTTCAATTTCCTCACTACTTGCCCCATAGGACCATTCAGCAGAGTGAAGACAGGGAGGGCCCTGGGACTAGGAGAGAGATCCAAACTGGCATCTCTGTTCCGGTATCTGCTCCCTTTGCTCAGAGCAATTACCCACTTTTCATGCTCAATTCTGTCCTGATTCCTTTCAAGTCTCAGAACAGGACCCCACAGGCAGGGCTGCTTACACCTTCTCTGGATGCCTCCTCCCATTCCCCGCTCAGGCCTCCTGCTCCCAGCCTCAGTTTCTCCACTTGGACTCCTCCTTTTGTCCCAGATCAGGGATTACCTGTTCCCTTCTGGAAGACGCTCTCTATTCTGGCTTCTTCTTTTTTGTTTTTGTTTTTTGGGTCACACCTGGCAGCGCTCAAGGGTTACTCCTAGCTCCACGCTCAGAAATCACTCCTGGCAGGCTCGGGGGACCATATGGGATGCTGGGATTCGAACAACCATCCTTCTGCATGCAAGGCAAACACCTTACCTCCATGCTATCTCTCTAGCCCCTCTATTCTAGCTTCTAACACTAGGATCTGACCCCATATAGGGATCAGTCACATAACTAAATGTGGGGTTGTGAAAACTTTGGCAATAATAAAAGGTTTATGAAGTCATCTCGTCTCAGCATTAATTCAGAATCAGCCCTGTTGTGAAGCTGAGGGTTTCTGGCCACACTTGCCCATGTTCCATTTTTTTTGTTTGTTTGGGTTTTTTTGTTTGTTTGTTTTTGTTTTTGGGTCACACCCGGCAGTGCTCAGGGGTTACTCCTGGCTGTCTGCTCAGAGATAGCTCCTGGCAGGCACGGGGGACCATATGGGATACCAGGATTCAAACCAGCCACCTTTGGTCCTGGATCGGCTGCTTGCAAGGCAAACACCGCTGTGCTATCTCTCCGGGCCCCCATGTTCCATTTTTTGGGTAAAAGGGATTCTGAGAAGAGAAAGTTTAAGTTTTGATTTGCCACCCAAGCTCCCAAATTAGTCTGAGTTTCCACTAATTGCAGGCCCATCTCAGGACTGTCTGCAGGAGTCTCCTCAGCTTTCAGAGTTTTCCTGTCTCCCTTTTCTTTAGCAAATGCCCCATCCTACTGGACTGGTCCAGCCTCCGCATGTAGAACATCAACTCCAATTTCTTCTTATTTTGGAATAGAGAAGAGTTTGACTGTGCCTGGCAGTGCTCAGGGATCACTCCTGGCGAGATTCAGGAGACCACATAAGGTGCCGGAGATCAGCCCAGGTTGTCTGTGTGCAAGCCAAATGCCCTACCCACTGTACTGTCGCTCCTTGTTACCTAGAACCCTCTGTGACTCCTGGTGTGCCCAGAACAGTCCAAGGTCCTCAGTCTCTCTAGAATAGAAACATAACTTAAAGATTTAGGGGCTGCACAAATGTTTCCCCCAAATCTCCCAGCAATCATATGGGTCATTAAGGTGCCTGACAGAGCTGGGAAAATAGCAAAGCAAACCCCAGACACAGGTTAGACACAGGTTGGCCAAAGAAACCGTCACTAGCACTGCCTTGTGGATAGACCCAGCATTGCCAGAGCAACAGCCTAGCCTTCACCAAAATCAGACTCGAACTGCCCCTCTGCGGATCTGCCCCTTTTCCTACAACCCTTTAGAAACACAGAATGAGGAGCCGGAGCGATGGTGCAAGCGGTAGGATGTTTGCCTTGCACGTACTAACCTAGGATGGACCTTGGTTCGATCCCCTGGTATCCCATATGGTCCCTCAAGCCAGGAGCGATTTCTGAGCGCATAGCCAGGAGTAACCCCTGAGTGTCACCAGTGTGACCCAATAGAATGAAACAAAACAAAACAAAAAAAAATCCATGCAACACATACTCGGTGGCACCAGAGGTCCCAGCCTCATGTCCTGTCAGGGTTGTACCTGATACTGAGTGGCGACTCATACATCCATACATCAAGGCTTCCAACTTCAATCTCCAGGGCACACTGAGAACCTGGTCAGATATTTGGGCACCCTTCTGCTTAGGCTATCTAGACCTGTATTGTATCTGTCTGCCTTGCTGGTACCGCTGCTTCCAGGTCCCTTTCAGAAAGCTCCAGGGAGTAAAAGGAGTTCTGGGCTATGTTTGGGGTCTGCTCTGTTCAAGGAATAGCCCCCAGACCAACGATCCACACTGACCAATTCTACCTCCTAAACTGAACCTTACCCCACCCCATGAGAGGGGCACTCATAGATCAGGAGGCAAGCAAGGCCCAAAGGGTTAAACTGCCCACAAACCCCAAAGCTGCAAAATGCTTCCTCCTGGACCCAACCCAGCCCAACTGGCTCCAGGAAGAAGGGGAGTTGGCCCCGGAGTGGCCAGGAAGGGCCGTCCCCAGAGCAAGGTCCCTCCAGGGGCCCCACTGCAGGAGACTGAGGGAGCCGGTGCCAGTCAACCTGCGGTCTGTCCTCTCTCCATCCATCCGGCCAAGTCCAAAGTTCTCCCTCTGCTCTTTTGCCCACACAGCCAGAGGTGGAAGATATGTCTGGCATTGAGGGGGGAGGCGGAAGGGCGTCTCGGGTTCTTGGGTCCAAGTTGGCAGAGGTCTGCCATGTCTTCTTCGACCCTGTTTACCAGGCATGCTGGGGCCTCATATGGGTGCCGAAAGTGCCACAACACCACGCCTCTGGCTCCTATTTGCATCCGAGCCTGACCCAAGGGTTCGCCAGAGGAAGAGCACCCTAACCCTAGCCCCCCAGCACACAAGTAACCACGGCACAAGGAAAAGCCACCGAAGTGTCCAAACCCAGGGGCTGGGTCCTGAGTCAGAACAGTGAGTATGCCCATGTCTCATCCAACAAAGGACAGGGCATTGAGGGGAAACTGAGGCAAAAATCAAGAAGGTGAGATGGGATAGCAGGAAGGTAGTTGGGCACAGCTCCCCAGAAAATTGAAGTTAATAGCTAATCAGATGGAGGAGACCTCAGCAGGAGGCGGGGAAGGTTCCCCCCGCCTGGGGTCTCAGAGAGGGGTGTTCTGAAGAGGACAAAGGGGCAGACACTGGTGGAACCAAAGTCGGGGCTCAGGCAAGGGGGACTCACCCTCCTTCTCCGCCATGTCACGGCCTCTTGTTAATGATTCCCCCGCTGACCTCCTGGGCCGGGGCAGGACCTGTGGGGAGGTGAACGGAGGCAGGGCCGGGCCGAGCCAGTCCAGCCTGGTGCCCCGCTCCCAGGCGCCCATCCAGGTGGGCGGCAGGGACTGGGTCCCGGCCAGAACAAGCCGTGGTCACAGACGCAGATCGGGCTAGGTTCAAGGATGGGGTCAGCGTCTGACCGGTGGCTGGGGAAACACCAGGATGCCAGGCTGGGAGACCCATGCTCGGGCCAGAGTGACCAGGACCCTGTGTATCTGCATCCTTGGGCTTGGACAAGCAAGGAATCAGCCTTGGTTCCTGACTTCCAGAAAAAGTAAAGTCTGGGGGCCAGAACCCCTCAGTAGGAGTGAGGAAGGAAGGGCCTTGGAGCCCAGGGCCCAATCGGAGTATGGAGAAGGGGGTTCCCAAGCTCCCAGTCCTAGCTGACAATTTGAGTGCTTGGAACCTTCTTTTGGGAAGTGGAAATAAGGGTGGTGCAAGGCGAGGGGACCCAAGTCGTGGGACGGAAACTGAGGACCCTGTCCTTACCCTGGGGTCCAGCGGGTGCCGGCAGGTGGAGAGATGGTGCCGGCAGGTGGAGAGATGGTGCGGGTGGGTGGAGAGATGGTGCGGGCTGCGGTCAGTCTCCCGGCATGGGCAGGAGCATGGCGGCCCAGCAGCAGGGTGCCGAGGAGGCTTGAGGCAGCAGCAGAAGCAACAGCGACAGCAGCAGCAGCAGCAGCAGCAGAGCAGTAAGGGGCCTGCCTACTAGGCCGGGGCCTCACCTGAGGAGGAGGGGGCCGGCCGGGGGCGGGCTAGGGGCGGAGAGGGGTGGAGAGGGGCCGGGCCAGGGGATTGGCAGCGCCCAGGCCACCTGGCTCATGGGGCCGGACTCCAGGGGCCGGTCCTGCCCAAGACCTGCCTACTGAGACGGTGCCCCAGGGGCCCAGGTGAGCTGAAAGCTAGAAGCCTGGAAGCCGGCTGGGCCTGACTGCCAGATTTGGGGCAACCCGGCAGGTTGGGACGGGGACTTTGAAGGACTCAGGGAAGGATCAGATGGAGGGACTAGGCTGTCCTGCCACCTCATGGGCAACCCATCCTCACCCTTCCCTAGCCACCAGGACCCTACAGTTCCCCCTGCCCGTCGCCACTTCCTTACCCCCTGTCCAGTTTTGGAAGCGGGCAGCCATGCCCTTGCTCCCACAGGAGTCCCAGATTCTGCACCCCTCCAACCCCCTGCCCTTCCCCCGCCGCTTTCCACTAAGTCACGGGGGCTGGTTTGCTTTGGCAGCTTCTCAGCTGCCTGCAACAGTGACCTCTGGAGCCAGGAAAAGTCCTAGGAGGGGGATGGGGGCTGGGCCCCAGAAAGAGCAGACTAGAGCCCCGAAACCCAGGCCAAGTGTCAGGAAGTGTCCTGAAAGCAGATACACACACTGTCCCGCCAGAAGCCAAGAGCCAGCCACCGGTTCACCCTGCCAGACCCCGGGCCACAGACACAGCTTGCAGGGTCAGCGTCCACATGGCTGGCACAGTCGCTGCTGTCCTTCAGGCCTCCCCCCACCTCTCCCTCTGTCATGGTGCAGCCTAGGTGTCATCAGGCGTTTCCCACCCAGTGCCACTTCTTCAGACTCTGCACTGAGAATTCTGCTGCCCCCCCCTTCTATTCTCCTGCCTCCCCTAGACCCCTCTGCCTTCACATTCATCAGGCACCTGGCTCCATGTGGGGCAGAGCCCAGACACCTCCTCCCATATCCAGCTGCCTCTTGGTGAGAGAGAGCCCCTAAATAGGGAGGCTCTTGGATTAGAGGTGAGGGAGGTCGAAGGTAACTGGGCAGAGGAAGGGGGAAGGAGAGAGAGAGAGACAGAGAGAGAGAGAGAGAGAGAGAGAGAGAGAGAGAGAGAGAGAGAGAGAGAGAGAGAGAGAGAGAGAGAGAGAGAGAGAGAGAGAGAGAGACTGGGAATCAAGTCAGAGAATCTTTATTTCATGAACAAAACTACGTGTGTCAAGAGAGACGAGGCTGAACAGGCCCTTTCTGAGGGGCCACAGAGGCTGGTGAGAGGGGGGTGGGCTGGGGCGAAAGTACATCACAGGGTCGGGGACCCCAGGTCCAGCCAGAGGAAGCAGGAGGGGAAATGCTGCTGGGAGGGTGGAGTGGGTCCCAGGACTCCCTGCCCCTAACTGTTCTGGGGCCCATCCAGCCCCTCTGCTGAAGGGGAAAGAGGGGCTGGGCCCCCCAAATGTGCATCTGAAGCAGCCAATATGTGCAAATCAGCAAGAAGGAGGGGTGCGGAGCCGCTGCCCCCACATCCCCGCCCCCTCCCCAGACAGGCAGCAGAAGCAGGGGTGGGGGCAGCGGAAGTATTGCTTTACCCATCATGCATGGCGGTGGTGGGCAACAGGCCGAAGGAAGGAGGCCGGATCGGGGGTGTGAGCCAAGCCCCCCTGCCCCCCACCCTGGCGGCTCCATTGGCAGGTCTCTGAGGCTTGTGGGGGCCCAGGAGTAGCCGAGCCCCCCACTGGGGGCAGGCTGTGCCCAGATGCTCCCCCATTTAGGGCTGGCTCTTCCTAGAGGCGGAACACAGGGCCTAAATGCAGGAGAGATGGGTTTGTGGGGTTATAGAGGTTGAGGGATGGAACCACCGGCCCCCCCACACTGAACCCCCACCCTCAACTCAGGGCCCTGCTCACCAGCTATTCGGCCACCTGGATGCCCGTACAGTTCTCTTTGCTTTCCGAGGTGATGGCCAGGTACTCGGAGCTGTGGGGGAAGCGGTAGCTGCTCAGGCTCGGCAGATGGGGTGAGGAAGGGATTGGGGGTGTCAGATATCGGGGCCTGAATGCTTGCACCTCTGGGCGAAGGAGGTGCTGAGCCTGAATTCTGGGTGCAGTGAGATGGGATTAGGAAGTCCGAGAGGAGGGTGCTGGGACCAGAGAGCAAAAGCTTCCTTTGGGGAGAATGAGAACCAGGACAGGGTGACTAGGACTAAGTCATTTGGGGGGACCAGGATAGATGGGAGGATTAGGACAGACAGGGAGACTAGGACAGATGAGGGGACCAAGACAGAGATAGATGAGGGAACCAGGACAGAAGAGAGACCAGGACACATGGGGGACTTGGACAGATGGGAGTCCTGGATAGATGAGGAGACCAGGACAGATGAGGGGACCTGGACAAATGGGGGAACCTGGACAGAGGACCATGACAGACAGGGGGTGACCAGGACAGATAAGGAGACCAGGATAGATGGAGGACCAGGACAGATGAGGGGACCTAGATAGATAGAGGGACCAGGACAGCCTGGGGAGGGGGACTGGACAGATGGGGAACCAGGACCAATGGGGGCCCCTGGGGTGGCCCTGCCGCCCTCAGCTCTGGTTCCCTGGCTGGGCCCAGCCCACTCACGCATTCTCCTGCGCGGCAGCCTCGGTGGCAGCGGCAATTTTCTTGTAGCAGTAAACCATCTCCGCCACCAGCCATATGGTCAATACGACGATGAGCACGTACATCATGATCTCAGACACAATGGACGCCATGTCTCTGTTGGCTGTAAGGGCCACATGGGGACAGTACTGTATGACCCCAGGTGAAGGCTCGCCCTCACAGGGCCTGAGAGGAATGACCCCACTTCTTCCCAAAACGTGGCCAGCCCTGGGACTGTTTCTTTTTCCCTTGGCAAGGGGAACTGGCTCCCCTGCAGTGGTAGGGCACAGAGCGCTCACTCTCGGCAATGCTCGGCCACCTGGCCAGCAGGTCAGTGCCAGGGCCCAAAGATGAGGTGCTATTGGGCCCCTATGGTGCCAGGGACCATCAAGGTCACCCTGACAATGAAACCCAGGGCTACACCTGCAATGATCAGGAGGTGGTGCTGGGTGGGACCCAGTCAAGCACCCACCTCACTCCTTTTTTCTCCCCCATATCCTTTTATTGTTTTGGGGCCACACCCAGCCATGCTCAGGGGGCCATATGGAGTGCTGGGAATTGAACCTGGGTTGGCTGCATGCAAAGCTAGTGTGCTATCACTCTGGCTCAAGTCCTGTGATTCTGCATCGAAGCATTTTAGGTCCCCCCGCCAGCTCCCATCTATGGGTAACTAGGGGGTACATCTTTCTCCCTCTTGGGGCTGCTGCTGCCTGAGAGCTAGGCCTCTAGTCTGGAACATTCCCACTTATAGCCCAGCTCTGCCTTGCACCACTGCCTGCTCTTGGCAAGTGAATCAGCCTCCGAGGGCCTCAGTTTCCACGTTTGTAAAACCTAAGGACTGGGGCCCAGAGAGATGATACAGCATGGAAGTCTCTTGTCCTGCACGTAGCCAACCTGTGTTCGATCCCCGACACTCCCTTGAGCCAGGAGTGATCCCCTTAGCACAGAGTTAGGAGTGAGTCCTGAGTACTGCTGGGTGAGGCCCCCAAACCAGAAAGAAGAGGAGAGAAAATACAACATAGCCAATATGGCCCCGAGAAATGGTGACAACTGCACAAGACACAAAGTCCTGAGGCAGCAGTGCAGCCAACAAGATGGCGCCGGTAGGCGCATGTGGTAGATCCTGAGAGAGCTGAGCACAGGAGCTACGAGCAAGAGCTCTGCAACCAACACTGCCAGGATTCAAGTTCCAGTTCTGCCTCAGAGCTCAGTGGCCCCGCCCTTGGAGGAAGGCACGAGAGCTTCAAGTTCTCTTTGCTTAAAGAAGGCAGATTTCCAACCAAAGCCCAGAGTAAAGAAATAAATTTAAAAAACTGAGTAATGGCCAGGGGACATGGAGCAGCCCCCAAGCACCCCCAAGCTGGATGTGGCCAAAACCATAAACCCCAAAGAAAAACAAACAAACAATCAAAAAAAAAAAAAAAAAAAAAGAATGTGTATTTCCAGGGGAATACAGTGATTCTTTTTCCGGAAAGGGGCTTTAGGCAAAATAAATTGATGAAAGTCTTATTTTAAAGCCTTAATCCAATAAAGGATTATTACAACCTTAATCCAAATAGTTCTGTCTCTGTAAATGGGGTGAGGGCACAGTCCCCTCAGGGATGGGGGGACGGAAAGGAGCAGACCTGGCACCATGCAGTACTCAGGAACTCAGTTCCAGCTGCCCTGCTACAACCTTCCTAGACCAGGCGCGGCCAATACAAATACCTCACACATCTCACACATCACTCATTCGTCTCTCCCAGAACCTCAGATATGCAACAGCAGCAGCTCATGGCCTGAAATCTTGCAAGCAGATGGCCTCATGCTCACAGCAACCCCAAAGGAGGAGAAGAAGGGGGAGGAGAAGGTGAAGGAGGAGGAAGAGGGTGAAGGCCTTCCTGGCCTGCTGAGGTCAGGGAGCATGAGATGCTGAGTAGGACTGGGGGTGGGGGAGGTGGTTAAGCTCATGCCATTGAAATCTGATTCCATCCCATTGATCCTGGAACTAAGTCTCCAAGCACTTTTAGGTTCCTGGAATTGCCCTTCTCCCAATCACATTAAAACCAATGGACCTTGGGACCACCAAGATAGTACAGTGGGTAGGGCATTTACCTTGCACGTGGCCGACCTAGGTTCAAACCCCAACACCACATGATTCCCTGAGCAGTGGAGGAAGTGAGCCCTGAGCACCGTCTGGTATGGCCTCAAAGGAAAAACATAAGAAAAACAAAAGGAGCATAGATCTAGAGCCATTTCCTGGAGGCCCAGGGAAGGAGCAAGAGGGAAGGAGCAAGAGAGAAGGAGCTAGCTCAGAAAGGCACTGCCAGGATTGGATTCAGAGCCAGGATCCCTTGGTCCCAAGTGGAGCCACTGTAGCTGCTCCGGAAACTTCCACAGCCACAGGAAGCCTCCCCAGAAGACACCCTCTTGGAGAGATCCTGCAAGCCCCACTTCTCAGAGAAGAAGGGAGGCAGTGGGGTCATACCAAGGTTCAAGGTGATAAAAGCAAAATTAAAACAAAAGAAGACATGTCCTCACTGGGCAGACCCTGAGTTCTTTTTAAATGCCCCCATTTTTTTTTTTGTTTGTTTGTTTATTGGGCCACACCTGGTGGCACTCAGGGTTTACTCCTAGTTCTGCACTCAAAAATCATTCTTGGCAGGCTCAGGGGACCATATGGGTTACCAGGGATCGAACCCGGGTCAGTCACACGCAAGGCAAATGCCCTATCCGCTGTGCTATCCCTCCAGCCTGCCCCCAATCTTCTAAGAGCTTCACCATCCTGCTCACTTGAGCAGTCCCCAGTCTGGAAGTCCCTATTTGTGACTCTGCCCAAGCCCCACTCCCTTCAAGTCACCCTCCCCTCAGACTAGGCACATCCAATAGAAACAGCCCCTGGGGGCTCCCAGGCTTTCCATGATCTCCATACCCCAATCCATCCAAATCATTCCAGAACCAGCCCCCACAACTCCTCCTTTGAAAATGACTCAGCTTGTCCATTAGGGTTCATTACCAGGAGGCGATATTGGCTGATGGGTGCTGTTGGAGAGGGAAGGATAATACAAAAATAATTTGGCAAGAGTGGCAATACCAACAAGCTGGTGATGTCATGAAGAATGAAAGAAGTGCTGTGGGCTGTGGGCTGAAGAGCCATGATAAAAATACTCCAGTATGGGGGCTGGGGATATGACTCAAGTGGTAGAGTATGTGCCTTGCATGTGCAAGGTCCTGGGTTTGATCCCCAGCATTACAAGGCTCCCCAGAGCCACCAGGTATGTCCCCACACTAAGAGAAAAGAAAAAGCCTACTCGAGCCTCACGGCTGTTGCTGACTACAGTCTAAGGAATAAGATAGAAAATAATGCTAAGGAGAGATCACATTTTCAAATACTTGGTAGGATGGTGGATAATGAGAAAAAGCCAAAACCAAGCGGAGGGATTGGGGCCCCGGAGAGACTGATGGGGGGGGGGGGGGCTGTTGTTGAACGGTGCAAGCATGCAGGAGACCCTATCATAAACAGTAATGCCAATCAAGGCACCTCCAGAAGAAAGGATGAAGAAGATCGCCAGGCCCAGCCACAACCAGAAAGCAAGAGAGAGGCAGACTGAGTTAGAAATTTGCAAAGTGGGGCCGGGCGGTGGCGCTAGAGGTAAGGTGCCTGCCTTGCCTGCGCTAGCCTGGACGGACCACGGTTCGATCCCCCGGTGTCCCATATGGTCCCCCAAGCCAGGAGCAACTTCTGAGCGCATAGCCAGGAGTAACCCCTGAGCGTCAACGGGTGTGGCCCAAAAACCAAAAAAAAAAAAAAAAAAAAAAAGAAATTTGCAAAGTACTGTGGATTCTGCTGAAAACCTTGGCTAAGATGAGGGGCTGGGAAGGTGGCGCTAGAGGTAAGGTGTCTGCCTTGCAAGCGCTAGCATAGGACGGACCGAGGTTCAATCCTCTGGCGTCCCATATGGTCCCCCAAGCCAGGGGTGATTTCTGAGCACATAGCCAGGAGTAACCCCTGAGCGTCAAACGGTGTGGCCCAAAAACCAAAAAAAAAAAAAAAGAAAGGAAAAAATAAAGAAAACCTTGACTAAGATGTTATGCAGAGCAGTGATGCAATCAGTAGGGTGTCTGCCTTGCCCATGCTAGCCTAAGAAGGACTGCGGTTCGATCCTCCAGCGTCCCATATGGTCACCCAAGCCAGGAGCGATTTCTGAGCACAGAGCCAGGAGGAACCCCTGAGCGTCACCGGGAGTGGCCCAAAAACCAAAGAGAGAGACAGAGAGAGAGAGACAGAGAGAGACTGGGTGCTGAGGTCCAAGCTCAAAGTTTTGAGGGAAATCTGGGTTCAATCCCTGGCACCTCATGGTCCCCCAACGCCCCATTGGTGAAGAATGACCCAAGACAGCAGAGTGGAAGTGACCTCCTTCTGCCCATCCAGCAGTGGCTCAGATACCAAAAACAACTGTAAGATCCCAGGCTCACTGAGTTCCAGCTGACCAATGACCAGAGGGAAAGAGCCAGAATTTCTCTGTGAGAGGACAGATAAGGACCCCAATATCTTGGGGCCAGAGAGATAGCATGGAGGTAGGGTGTTTGCCTTGCATACAGAAGAACTGTGGTTCAAATCCTGGCATCCCATATGGTCCCCCAAGTCTGCCAGAAGCAATTTCTGAGTGTAGTGCCAGGAGTAACCCCTGAGCATTGCTGGGTGTGACCCAAAAGCCAAAAAAAAAAAAGGGACTCCAATATCAGTGACCCCTGTGACATCCTCTCCAGCCCAGGGTAATATCCCACCAGCCTGGTGACAACATCAAAGAGACCCAGTTGTGCTTTGCACTGGCGTCACCTTGACAGCAAAGGCACAAATTCTAAAGATAAACAAGTCCGGGGCTGGCTGGCAGTGGAGCTGGAGGAATCCTGTGAGAACAAAGCCACAGGCCTGTGGCCTTGACTGGGTTCAAATCCCAGGCCCGTCTCTGTGGCACAGGTCACAGAGTCAGCTCTCTTTGAGCCACGACCTTCCCTCTTGCACAGGAATGGTATGAACCCCTGGCTCAGGGGTGGCCGGAAAGAACCAGTGAGGACCCAGTTACATGTAGGAGCCCCCTCAATCCTTCTGCGTGGGCAGCGTGACTGTGTGTTGTGCTTCCCACAGAGCTACTTGCCACAGCTCTGCTGGCCCAAGGTCACGGGCTGCAAGGTTCTGGAAAATTCCAATTTACACCCATCAGCAGACGATTCAACAAAGGAGCCCAAAGGAACTGAGGCCAAAGGATGAAACGAATCAAAAGCGCTTTCGATTCTGGCTGCTCAGCGTGGCCCCAGCCAGCAGCATCAGCCTTGCCCCAGAATATGTAAGAAAGAACTCGGGGGGGGGGGGGGGGGGGAGAGGGGGAAGCGGTGGCACAAGTGGTAAGGCATCTGTCTTGCAGGTGCTAACGTAGGATGGACCACGATTTGATTCCCCCTCCCGGCGTTCCATAGGGTCCCCCTAGACAGGAGCAATTTCTGAGTGCATAGCCAGGAGTAACCCCTGAGCGTCACAGGGTAAGGCCCAAAAAAGCAAAATAAATAAATAAATAAATAAGAACTCAGGGGGGCTCCACTGCTGTGGCAAGGCTCTGGAATCCGTGGCACAGCACAGTGGGGAGTGGGCAGCTCTGGGCCCCAGGATGGCAGGTCCTAGTCCGGTGGCAAAGCTGGACTTGCACTCACTAGAGAAAATGAGGCCAGAACCAGAGCTGGGGGAGAGGTGGGGCGCCCTCTGCTGACGCAGGTGACGGCTGCTGGGGAGTGGAGCCAGCCTGTGCCCTCCATCTGCCATCTGTCCCTCCATCTGGCCACCAGGGGCTCAGCGGCAACCTCGCTCACCTTTGTCCACCACCTCCAGGTGGATCTTCTTGACGACGCTGGTATTGTGCTCATAGTTCTCGAAGAAGAGCAGGCGGTACACATGGCACTCGTAGTCGCCTGAGTGATTGTAGGTGACGTTGGTGATAAAGATGGACAGGTCCTGCAGGTCCTTGGTGCCCCGGCTGCCATTCCACACCACGCGGCCCTCGAAGCGCTCGTCCTCCTCCAGCTGCAGCACCTCGTTCTCATAACGCAGGATCTGGGGGCGGCCAGCCGGGCTCACTGCCTGCACCCCTCTCTCCCTGACACCCCTTCCCTGCTATCCCCCGAGACACGGGTGGGTGCAGGCATGGGGTCTGGAAACTGGACCTCAAGGCAGGGAGGACAAGAGAGGGGTATATATGGGATCCACAGAATTATCCACACCCCAACTCTTGCCCCTAGACCTCTGAACACACAGACACAGACAGACAGACACACACACACACACACACACACACACACACACCCCTTTCCATTCCTTACAATTCTTCTGAGCCCAGATGCATGCCTGAGATAGAGACCCCAGTTTTCCTAGAGGTTACCCCCCCCCATGGCATTCCAAGGTTCAGGTGTCAGAGCCAGACCCTTGTTCCATGCAATATCCTAGCACATCCAGTGCTGCCACTTAAACAAGCCTATGAGTGAGAGACCCCTGACTCTCCAATCTTTACCGAGAGGGACCACCAGACTTGGAGACGCAGTGACCTGGTGCCCTGCTGCCCAGTGGCAGAGCCAGAAGCTAAACCTAGACCCCATGAACACCCCAGCCGTGCCCTCTCACCTTGACGAACTCCTCGGTGCCCTTCTGACGGAAGGTCCACTCCGTGAAGGTCTCGGCGGTGGTCTCGCTGCGCCGTTTGCAGGAGATGCAGAGGATTTTGAAGGTCATCCCGTACACGGCCTCGGTCTCCGAGTCCACCTCCACACAGCCTCCCCAGGCTGCTGACACTGAGGGGGACGGTGGGCTCAGGGCAGGTAGAACGACCTATCAAGCTGGGTGGCACTGGCCCCACTGTTGGGAGAGTCTCTGAGCCCTCTGTGTCCCCTGGATGATGTTGGCCTCCAAAGCACACAGCAGACACACGGCCTGGCCTGCCCTGTGCACATTATGGCCTTGTGCCTCAGTTTCACTCTGGCAAACCCCAAGGAAGCCAGAGTCTTCATTGCTGGCAGCTTGGGGGGGCCATGGAAACCCCATCAATGGAGTTGGTTAACTTGGGCTGGGGGAGATCACTTAGTCCAGCCCTGATGTGGCTGGAAGGTCAGGGAAGTTAGAGGGGACAAGAGTTTGTTCCCAGACCCCGTGGACAGAGGTGAGGAAGGCAAGGCCTCAGAGGGAGGGTGGCCTCCTGTCGCCCATCTGACCAGGTTCCAGCCCTACTCCTGCATCTCCCAACTCTCCTACCGCCATGCCACTCCTGCTGAGCCTTTGCTGGCACCCCACTTTGTCGCCCCCCCCCCCCAAAAAAAAAACCTTCCCAGATTTCTAGCGAATGCTCCATTCTGCCTGCTCCAGTTCTGGCTTTGGATCACTTCTATGGATCCCCCGGGGCTTCTGGGCTTTCTCCACTATCTCCAGAGCCTCTGACTGCGCCTCTTCCTTATTTCTCCTGGGGTGTCCCTTCTCCGCTCCTTCTCCCCACGCACGAACACCCTTCCCCAGAGCTTTCCCCCAAAAACCAGGTCTTTCTCCCTCAAGTTTCTCTCTTCTCTACACTGCTCGGAGGAGTCTTAACTCCCCATTCCGCTCTCCGCCTAGGTACCCCCTCATTCCCCGACTTCCCATCTATCTCCCCGGTGGCCTAGCTGAACCCACGGGAGCGGTGTGGCGTGTCCTGGCTCGCTCTTTCCATCCCTTCGGTCTCCATCCCTCCCTCCCTCCCTCCTTTCCTCTCTCCCTTCCTCCCTCCCAGCTCTCCGGTCTCCGATGCCCTAGTCTCCGGGCACCGCCTCCCCACCACCACCAGCACCACCACCCCCTTGGGCGGCTGTGGGTGTCACATTGCAGCCTGCGGGGTTCAGGAGGAGGGGGGAGAGCAGCTGACTCCGTGTGTCCTCGCCCCCGGCCAACCCGCCCAGCTCAGCCAAGCTAGCCAGCCAGCCGGGCTGCGCTGCCCACCCGCGCCCCGCGCCCCGTTCCGTGCGCGCAACTTGGGAAGAAGCGGGCTGACTCCTCCGGGCCGGGCCGGGCCGGGTCGAGTCGGGGCCGGGCCTGGGGGGTGCTCCGGGGCCTTGACAGCACCCCTCGCCCCTCCGATCGCGATCGGTCACCCCCCTATCCACTCACCCAGCCGCACACTCACTCACTCACTCACCCAGTGCCGCGCCGACCACCCAGGCCAGCAGCGCGCCCATGGCTGCGTGCGGGCCGCCTGCGGGTTTGGAGAGCCGGGCGCGCGGCGGAGCGGCGGAGAGGAGAGAATGTCCCCGGGAGCGCGCGGGCGCAGCAGCAGCAGCTGCGGCTCCGGGGCCGCCAGGGGGGAGGGGGGGCCCGGCCCCCCCGCTCCGGTTACCGCCGGGGGCGGCCCAGCCCCGGGGCCCCGCGTCCGGGCATCCCCACCGCCGCCGCCGCTGCTCGGGATGCTGCGCCGGAGCGCGCCTCCGGGCGCATGGACTCCGGGAGCGCGATCCCCCCACCCCCGGCCCGCTCGCTTGGGCTCGGCTTGGGGTGCGGGCCACGGTCTCCTTCCTGCGCACTGCAGCGGCGGCGACGGTGACAGCGGCGGCGGGGCCCGGCGAGGAGGAGGAGGAGGAGGAGGCACGGAGGGGGCGGGATGAATCACCGCGGTGGGGAGGGCGCGGCCGCACCGCACCGCCTTTGCCGCAGTGGGGCTCCCCCACCCCGGCTTGGGGTGGCTCCGGGGCACCGGGTGTCTCTGACCCCACCAGAGCTTGGGGGGACCCCACCCTTACCCCAGCATGAGAGTCGAAGGAAGGTCACACACACACACACACACACACACACACACACACACACACACACACACACACACACACACACACACAGAGTCACAAGAGGACTTGGAGGATTTCGAGGTGGATTTAGGACTTGATATGATGAATGGAGGTCACCCCTCCTGGGAAGGAGCCTGGGGGGAACTTGGCTGGGATCTCTAAAGTGACCTAGCCTTCCGACCCTAGAAGCTGGAAGCCAGAGTTTGGGGATGGGGGGAATGGACACCCACCGCCCACGTAGGTGTGGGATGTGGGGGGCACTCAGGAGGACTAGGCAGATGATTTGGGAGCCCCTCTCCAGCAGGAGGTGCTCTGGGGTGCCCCCTCCTCTGTGCCTTCTCAACTCTAGCTCTCCTGGGGGGGGGTCCCCACTGTTCGCCACAGCCAAGTTGCTTCTTGCCTCCTCCCACTCACTCTACCTGGACCCACCTTTCATCTGCAACTTTAATGTCACCTTCTTTGGGTGACATTTTTCTAGGGCGGGAAGGCTGGGGCAGGGGTGTGGATACCACTCAGTCCTGTCCTTTAGTTGGTCCCTTTACTTGCCCACACCTGACTTTTCTCCTTTTCCTTTCTACTTTCTTACTGCCTGAGCCCCCAGAAGGTATCCTGTTCCCCCATGACCCTGGGCACACCAGGCACTGAGCTTGGCCACCAATGACGAAATCCCTGTACCAGGGCCTCTCCATGGGCTGATCCGGGCACCTCCCTAAACTTTCACAGCCACTTCTACTCGATCTGTTTCAGAGAAGGGGAAACTGAGGCACAGCATTCCAGGGCCAGAGAGTGGGAATGTGAGATCTGGCTAGGACTAGGGAGGGAGCATGACATGGCTGGGGACTTGCTGGTCCAGTGCCAGGACCCCTCCACCCCCACCCTTAGGCTCTGTGAGAGGAGCCAGGATGTGAGCAGGTCCGGGGCAGAGGGACAGGAAGCAGGGAGGACACCAGACACCCCTGTGGCCTGTCCTCTGTGCTGTCCAAGTGCCCTGCAGAAAATGACCTCTTCTGCCGTTCCCAGGGATGACGTAGAGGTGGCAGGAGAGAACCACATGGCCCAGCACATGCCTACGTGTACTATCTTCTTTCCCTGAGTAAGCATCATCACTGCGCCCATTTTAGATATGGAAAACTGAGGTTGAGAGCACCACTTGCACGCACAGGTAGCTTGAGGACAGGAGAGCTGGACCTGCCCTCCCAGTGTCCTTCCTGCCTCTGCCCAAAGCTGCATCAGGGTTAGGACTTGGGATCCTGCCCCACTCGGGAGCCAGCTCTGGGTTCAGTAGAGAGGACCAGCAAGCTCTTCTGGAACTCAGGAAGTCACCTTGACAGAGGCCACAAGGGGTCAGAACTTTGCATCTAAGAGCACAGACACAAGGGCCAGGCCTGCTTCCCTGCTGGGAATCCTCAAGTGACAGCCTGGAGTCACAGAGGGACAGGATGACCCTCTACGACCTTAGGATCTTCACAGAGGCTGGTAATCACTCAGAACATATGACCCAGGCCGGAGAGATAGCATGGAGGTAGGGTGTTTGCCTTGCATGCAGAAGGATGGTGGTCAAAATCTCGGCATCCCATTTGGTTCCCTGAGCCTGCCAGGAACGATTTCTGAGTGTAGAGCCAGGAGGAACCTGACTCTGTCGCTGTCGGGTGTGACCCAAAAAAACAAAACAAAAACAAAAAAAAGAACATATGACCCATTACCTGACTCCTCTGTTTTTCTGTACCTATTATGTGTCAGGTTGCTAAGTGGCCATGATCACTGTGTTCTAATGGTGATTTTGAAAATGGGGCCCTACACACATCACCTGGAAACTTGCACCCCAGCACTGTTTCCTCACCCCACCCCCTGGATATCAATTTGTGTAAGAGTCAGGAATTCAGGCCGCCCGGAGAAATGCAGACACTTCCTCTACGAGGCCCTGCCTGCAAATAAGTCACAGCTCTTTCCAACCCTTTATTAGGGCTCCGTTGGCCCCCAATAAATATAATACATTAACCTCAGAGCTGAGGAAATGGTGCGCCCCAAGAGGCACCCCCACCCCCAGGCTGGGCAGAATAAGTTAGTGGGGTTGGACGAAGGCCAGACCAGCTCCCAGGCTGGGCGGGCGGAGGAGGCAGGACGCAGGTGCGCTGGTCTAAAGTGCATCTTGGGCCTGTGGTCCCCGTGTTGTGTTGTGTTGGTGAGGCCCCGGGGAGGGAGCGGGGAGGTTCCCTGGCGCTCACACTGTGCCAGCAGTGGCCGCCGAGGCTCTGTGTCCCTCTGTCCATTGGGGGAATGGCCCCCATCTTCAGGAGAGGCCATCGTCAGGCCGGGGCGGAGTGTCGAAGGGCGGCTCTGAGATGCTGATTCCTTGCTGCAGCTTCTCCAGGGAAAACTTCATCTGGGGAGAGGGGGTTAGGGTGAGGGTGAATGCAGAAAGGGACAGAAAGTCCAGATAGCAGTGGCACCCATCAGCCAGGGTGACCCTATGACATGTTTAACCTCTTGCCAGCAGCAGACACAGGACCCAGGAGACCAGGGTTCCCATCCCAGCTCTGCTCTTACTGGAATCCTTAGGGCCACTGTTGTTGTTTTTTTTTTTGGTTTTTCGGGCCACACCCGTTTGATGCTCAAGGGTTATTCCTAGCTACGCTCAGAAATTGCCCCTGGCTTGGGGGGACCATATGGGATGCTGGGGGATCGAACCATGGTCCTTTTTCCTTGGCTAGCGTTTGCAAGGCAGACACCTTACCTCTAGCGCCACCTCGCTGGCCCCCTTAGGGCCACTGTTAACCCAACTGTTTGGTCCCAGAACAAAAGCAGATGGATCAGCAGCTTGCCTGGGCCATGGGGCTACTCTGGGGGTGGAGGAGGTCCTGGCACCAGGCAACCGCTCATGGACACTGACAGTTCTGAGTGCTACAGTACAGCCCCAGGGGCCAGGCTGACCTCCTGAGACTGGTCCCTCACTCCAGGAGCTGGGGGAGGAATTAGAGCAGCCCCCTCAAGGCTGACGAGGAACAAATTGGTTAGTCATCTGCAGCCCTTCGTACAGCCCAACCCAATCTGCGACTGCTGTTCTCATTAACGCGCAGAGCCATGAAGCCAGCCTGTGGCCTCGGCAACGGGGGGGGGGGAGGAAATAATCAGAGCTTCACTGAAGGTGAGGCCCAGCTTCTACTGCACCCCCCACCCCAACTCGGCTCTGGGGAGCTTGTGCTCTGCAGCCTGGCCTCGAGCCCAGACCCCCTTCTCACCAGCTCAAGTGCCCATGCCTGGCGCCCAGCTGCCCGCATCCCCTCCCCAGCGCTGGACATCTGTACCAGCCGCTACGTGGTGCCCGGGTTCACTCAGCAGCTACTGTGTGCCGGGTCGGAGCTGGCACACACTAGTGGTCAGACACATGATCCGTGTTTCCTCCGAGCCTGACCCTTCTGATGTCTCCTTGAGACAAGTCTCTGAGCATGCAAGCTGGCATGTGCAAGGTGGCCGTGCCCCATAGCAGAATCTGAACCTGGCCCAAAGAGGTGCTATTTGGACATCCCTTTTGGAGATGACACTAATATCCTTCACAGTGGAAAGGTCACAGGACCAAGTCTGCCCAACCTTAGGTTCTGTGACCGGCTCAGTGATGGACAGCACCCCACTGGCCCACAGGAATGAGTGTTATTTCCTGGTCCATCCTAGGGGCCAAGGTACCTCCCAACCCAGCCCTGGGGGAGCAGAGCTGTTGCAGTACAAGGGATCAACTCGTACTCCATTGGGTAGCTGGACCCAGTTTGGTCTCTGAATTGGGACAAGAGCAAGAAAGACACTCCCACCCAGATTTTTCTGGCAACCGTGTGGGAAGAAGGGGACCAAGGAGAGGCTTCCTCCTGTTACAAAGATGGAAACGGGGACCGGAGAGATAGCACAGCAGTAGGGTGTTTGTCTTGCAAGCAGCTGATCCAGGACCAATGGTGGTTCGAATCCTGCCATCCTATATGGTCCCCCGAGCCTGCCAGGAGTGATTTCTGAGCGAAGAACCAGGAGTAACCCCTGAGCTCCGCTGGGTGTGACCCAAAGAAAACAAACAAACAGCAACAACAACAAAAAGATGAAAATGGTAGCCCAGGGAGTGCCGTACCTCATCCAGAAGTTCCACCGAGGCACGCAGGATCTGGCGCCATTTGCGCACCTCACTGCTGTGGAACTGCTTCTGCAGTGCCAGGATCTCTGCCCACTCAGATGCCGTCTGCGGGAACTTCCTGGGGATAGGGATAAGGGGAGGCAGTGAGCCTGGGGAAGAACCCACAGCACTGCATCGGCCCCACCCCAACCCTCTCGCACCCAGCTCACCCCTTGGCCAGGGCCAGACTGTGCCAGGACTCAAAAGTGTGGGCCGTCCGCTCCAGCGACCAGAGGCGATAGAAGAGGAGGACATTGAGGGCGATAAGGACCATGAGGCTGCAGGGGTGGAAGCCGGGAAGGGGTCAAAGGTTAGGTGTGGGGGCAACCAAAGCTGAGGAACACTGCAGACCTCTGAGAACACCCCCCCCCCCGACTGTTCCACTTTGCACAAGAAATTAAGTCTTGGGGAGAGGGGCACACATTCCATGCTATAATGCCACCAAGGTGCGGTGAGACCCTGCCGATCTGATGCAGGTGCTTAGAGCATATCCCGGGGAGCAAGCAAAGAGCAAGGCAAAGGCCCGAGCCAAGTGGGGTTACAGGAAGCAGACCCCTACCTCACACAGATCCTGAGGAGGCAGTGAGGGAGACAAAGAAGTGAGAGCAGCCTGGTCCATCTCCCACCCTCCCAATCCTGCGCTCTGCCCATGGGCCTCTCCTGGACCTATGTGGGGAAACTGAGGCCCAGAAGGTTCTGCCCTCTCACTCCTGAGTGTGGGAAACATGCTCAGCCCCCTTCTAGAGCACTCAATCCTCACCCTGGGCCCTCAGGCTCAGCTCAAGAGTATTCCCAGTCAATATCCTGAAAGGCCACCATGCACCGGAGAAATTCCTCCCACCTCTCTGATGTTTCTGCACCCTGTCCCACCCCCTCTATTCCACACTCTTTTTCCCCTTCACACTGATCTGGGGCCCAGCTCTGTCTCCTCCAGGACTGCATGTCACCCAGCAGAGTGCAGGTTCAGAATGCAGGAGTGAATTCTGTTCCTCCAATTCTGTCTGCTCCCCAGGTGAGGTTAGGCCCAACTTTCCAAAGCCCCCCTTCGATAACCTTCCCCCCTTCCTTAGTAGGGAGGACCATTCCACCACAATCTGAGAAGGTAGGCTGAGCCTTGCCTCTGCTCTGCAAGGCAATGCCCAGAGAGATTGAACACTGACTTTTGAGGGGACCCAGCCAGCAGGTAGATCCCAGCCTAGCCCAACTCACACAACGCTGATGAGAACCAGGGCGTTGGGGATGCCTGCACCGGGGCCCCGGTCCACGGGTGGCTCCGAAAAGCGGGAGCTGAGGGAACCTGCAGGAAGTGACTCCGGGTGAGATGGCACAGGGCACCCCCTCGCTCCACTCACCCTACCTACCCGCCATGCCAGACCTGATAAGGTGGACTCACCCGAGGGGTGTATGCCAGCCCGGGTACAGGGGTCAGGATCGGGGTGTTGGGGACCATCGTTGTGGCCCCGACAGCTCAGGGGTCGCTTCCGCCTCCGCAGGCCAGACAGGAGGCCCCGGGCATCCTTCCCGCTCTCCTCCAGGGACAGCTTCTCAGCCTTGGCGAGTTCCCGCTCTGTGGACACAGGAGAGGGTGCTGCCCGTCTATACCCACCTGTCCAGCTCCACGTCTGCCCCAACTCCCCTGAAGGGCTCCTACCCAAGTGGTGAAAGTAATCTTCAATGCCACTCCATGTGTTCTTCTCGATGAGGGACTTCACCAGGCTCCAGGGTTGCTTCCGGTAGCGGATCTCAGAGGACACGCTGGGGCCGGGCAGGGATGGGCAGAGGCATCAGCAATCCCGGCTGCCCTGTGAACCCCACTCACCCCTCGTACTGCTGGATCAGCTCCGCAACCCACTTATTATGCAGCTCCACCCAAGTTCCCCATAGAAGGGGGCCCTGTTCAAGGAAGCAGACCCATCTCCAACGGAGCTCCGTAAACCCCTAAAACCTGCTATGAGCTTCTCTCTCTGGGGGAACAGGTCCCTCAGGGTGCTCCTGAGCCCTAGTATCCCACAACCTTCTGCTCTCTGAGGGGACAAGGGTGCTCACCGGAGCCGGGCCTTGTTGCGGGGCAGGCCCAGGATACAGTAGCGGTGTGCGGTGTAGAAATAGTCCTGGTACGGGATGCCCTGGGTTAGCACCTCTGAGTCCACCACGCACCCGCCGGCCTGTGGGCCACGCCGGAACAGTGTCTGTGGGCAACATTGTGGGAAGAGTAAGGTCTCACAGACACACACCATTGTGAGAGGACTAAGGTCACACACACACACCCACACACCCCACTGCCCTGGCCCACCTGTGTCTCCACCACAGAGGCGCTCTTGGGGCCCAGCGGGTTGCTGATGGGGATCGTGTACGTCAGCACACGGCGCTGGTGGCACTTGCTATCCCCGCTCCAGGGGCTCAAGGTTAAATCTGTGAGAGGGAGGAGCAGAATGAGGAGCACAGTCTCTAGCCCTCTGCCCACATGCCTTTCTTGGGGAGCTCCAGGTCTGTGGGGACCTGCTCCTCACAACTCTGCCTCTTCCCTTCTGGGAATCCAGAAACTTAAACTGTGGGTGCTACTTGGAGCTAGGAAATTTCCAGGCACTTTCCCCAGGAGGCAGTCTCCCCGAACCTCAGTTTCCCTTTCTGCACCATTCCTGGCTTTCTCTCAGGCTCTGAGGTGTGTCATCACCTCCTCCGAGGTCTCCTCATCCCTCATATCCATGGGGTCCAATCTAGCCATAACATCTTCTCAGAGCTGCCCCTTCCTTGGGTTCTCACTAAGGGACACTTGTGGTGCTTGGACATCCCCCTCATCTGGTCCACCAGCCCCAAGCACTTTCCCGCCTGTCTGCAAAGGGCCCCTCTTGTTTCCACAGGGCTGCTGATATATTTTTTGTTGGGGGGGCCCACACCTGGTGATGCTCAGGGGTTACTCTTGGCTATGCACTCAGAAATCAATCCTGGCTTGGGGGACCATATGGGATGCCAGGGGATGATATGGTCATATGGTCAGCCGTGTGCAAGGCAAATGCCCTACCGCTGCACCACTGCTCTGGCCCTCAAGGATATCTTCTTAAAGTCTCAGCTCACCTTGCCCCTTGTCTGTTGAGAACTTTTAATGCCATACCCCAGTGACCCCAGAATCTGAATCCTCCAGCCTAACATGCCAGTTCCAGAAGGATGCATGTATGCCTGTCCCCATCACAAGGCAGGATCTTGCTCGCTGCAGAGAGGAGCTTGGTGGATCCATAAAAAGAAACTAGATCCTGTGACAGTCCTGGCCTGGCCCTTCCCCACTGGTCTTAACTCCCTGTGAATGCTCCCTTCCCACCCTGCTCAGGGACAGTCCTCTGGGCTTGTCTCCAGTTTCAGGGTATCTGCAGATTTGAGGGGGTCCCCTCTGGAACATGCTCTCTTTCTTTCCAGGGGAACTCAATTACTTCTTCAGGCTTCAGTTTCCAGTTCTCCTCCTTGGCCTGTCGCAAGTCCCCAACTGGCTCTCACCCTCCCTTGACTGAGTGCACTGTTAAGTGGGACCATCTCCTTCTGTCCGTCTCACCAGGCTCCAGGGCACCTCTCCCCTGACTCTGCATGGTCGTGCCGGCCGACTGGGAGCCAGTACTCACACTGGCTGCTACTGCTAGGAGCGCACATCCAGGAAAGATGCATGACCTTCTTACAAGGCCCAATGAGACAAGCACTTGGTTCCCACCCCCACAGGGGCGGACATGGTCCAAGATCAGCAGCAGTAGGAGCCTCTCCCTGCTCCCCATTCTTGTCCCACACCCCCACACCCGGCTGACCTGTGAACTTGCACTGCTGCAGGAAGCCCTGCAGGAAGGGCGAGTCCGAGAAGAGCATCTGCTGGAGTCGCTCAGCACCCACGTGAAAGACAGAGTTGATGAGGAGGCGGCCGGAGAGGTCGGGGAGCAGCGCGGCCAGATCAGCTGGACACAGAAGGGCAAGGGTGAGGCCTTGGCATCCCCCTTCTAGACATCTGCTCTGAGGGTTCCCTCTTCCAGACATGCCCCCTCCATGCCTTGTGGGGGAGATAAGTAGGATCCAACCCAGCTAATCCAAGCCACCACCAATCGGAGTCACCAGAATTGGCCAGAAAAGGGGCCAGAGAGATAGTACAGTGGTAAGGCATTAGCCTTGCATGCGGCCAACACAAGATGAACCCCCAGTTCGAATCCCGGCATCCCATATGGTCCCCCAAGCCTGCCAGGAGTGACTTCTGAGCACAGAACCAGATGTGACCCCCCCCCAAACAAAACGAACAAAAAATAAAATGGGGGGCTGGAGAGATAGCATGGAGGTAAAGCGTTTGCCTTTCATGCAAGAGGTCATCGGTTCAAATCCCAGCGTCCCATATGGTCCCCTGTGCCTGCCAGGAGCAATTTCTGAGCATGGAGCCAGGAGTAACCCCTGAGCACTGCCAGGTGTGACCCAAAAACCACAAAAAAAAAAAAAAAAAATAAAATAAAATGGCCGGGAAAGGGGACACACAGAGCATTAGAGTGAGCTCCCAGGTGCTGGAGCTGAAATTCTCAACTAGTGATTGATTCAGGGTGATGTGAGACCAACCAATGATTGGCTCAGGATCAATCAGAGGTATTTAGCTGGAGCTTTTGGAGCAGCCAGTGAGACATGGGGGCTCTGTCTAGGGTAGAGCTGGGGCAGAGCTGGGGCTCTTTCTGCTCCCACAAAAGCCGAGGCCACCTGAGAATAAAGTTGGCATAGGCAAAGAAGACAGGAGGATAAAAAGAAAATGGCAGCTAACACTTATTAAGTGATCCAGACACTTGACACGTGCTTAGTTCATAATTAATTCTTAATTCTTCCAATGAGCAACCCATGATGAGGTGTGATGGGTACTAGCGCCATCCTTATTATTATTATTATTATTATTATTATTATTATTATTATTATTGGCTTTTGGGCCACACTCAGCGGTGCTCAGGGGTTATTCCTGGCTCTGCATTCAAAGCAGGTTCAGGGGACCATATGGAATGCCAGGGATCAAACCCAGGTCTGTGCTGGTTGGCTGCATACAAGGTAAACGTCCTACTGTTGTACTATCAGTCTGGTCCCAAAACAATATAGGAAATTTTGATGTTTCCGCCCGGTTAAGATTCTCCCTATTTTGCAGAGCAAGAAAATGAGGCTCAGAGATGTCCTCAGTCAGAGTCCCCAATTCCTGAACTAGGAAGTTATGTCACCCGGATGTGAACCCTGCGAATCTGGTGTCAGCATCTGTGCTTATCCCACAGCCAAGCTGCCCTCAAACAGCATTCCAGACACATGGATTTCCTTTTATTTGTTTTTAGGCTACACCTGGTGGTGCTCTGGGTTTACTCCTGGCTCTGCACTTCAGGCAGATAGATCACTCCTGGCAATGCTTGGGGGACCATATAGGATGTCAGAGATTGAGCCCAAGTTGGCCACATGCAAGGAAAGTGCCTCATCTGCTATATTATCTCTCTGGCCCCACGACACCTGGGACTTCTCAGTCCTAGGCCCTCACAAACCCCACTTAGGTCGCCTGAGAGAGGTTTCACAGGCCATCGCCAACTCACCTTCCTCCCCAGTGGATGAGGAGGAGTTACTCGTGTCCGTTAACACTTCTTCACTGGGCAGGAGCTCCAAAGGGCCCAGGGAGGTGGGGCCGTCAGATGGGGTAGGCTCAGAACTTGGCGGTTCTGCCACTGGGGTCGCTGTCTGGCTGGAGGAGGCTTCTGGCTGTCTGTCTGTTGGCTCCTCCTTGTCCTCCTCTATCTATAAGAGACACTCATAAAACTCAGTCCCTTAGTACATCCCAGAGGGAGAGGGGCACATTGGGCGACCAGAATTTAAGGCTGTGAGAAAACTAGCACTGGAGAGTGAGACATATATGCTGAGCCCCCTGAGTCTAAGTTCTCCCAGGCTGGTCCTGAGATCAGTTATCGCCTTTTCCAGGCCCATCCATTCCAACTGAGACACCCAGTTCCATCTTTTCATCTTCATCCTGTTCTTCTATCACGACTCCTCATCTCCCCCAATTGGCCAGACTGCCCACCACCACACCTCACCCCTTTTTTCCTGTCTCTCACCCTTAGTACCCTCACCCCTTCCCCCCTTCCTCACCCCGTGGTCTGCATCGCTACTGGCTCGGGAAAGGTTGGGGGTGAGGCGTCCTCGGCGTGAGCCCACTGGGCTGGGCTCCTGGCTCTGGTCAGCTGCCCCCGATTGGGCGATGTCGCTCAGAGCAATCACATCACCCACGTCCTTGGGAGTCCTGCAGGGAAAGGGAAGGGGCGTGACTGTGGGTTCCTCAACACCCTGCACCCCCCCCCACCTCAGTCCACTGAGGACTCCAGGAGCTCGATAATCGGCCACCCCCCCCCATCCTGGGAACTAGCTGCTGACCAACTCACCCCAGCCCGTTCAGCTGCAAGGGGCAGACATAGTCCTCGTCCTCGCTGGTGAGGCCCAGCTCCGAGCCATAGCACTGATGTACCAGGTTCCAGAGTTCACGGGGACTCAGCGTCTGGGTGGGCAGGACAGAAGGAAAGGCTTTGGTCTCCACCTCCTAGAGGAGGCCAAGGCCCACACACTGGCCTAGGCAGTCCTCAGCGTCTGCCATTCCTATGATATCCACACGGGGGCAGCAGCACGCCCCTTTCCAGCCCTTCCAGTCCTCACCCAAAAGCAGGAGCTCCCTGCTGTTTACCCCCAAAAGTGCTGTTTACCCCCAAAGTCCTCAATATACTCAACATACTAAAAGCTAAAAAGCTCCCACTTTCACGGGGTGCACCTGGCCTGGGATGGGCAGATCAAGAGCTCAGGTCACACACACAGGTGATAGGGGCGACTTTGTGCTCTCTGCACCCCCAAAGGGATGATACAAGTGTCATCACATGAGAACTAAGAGCAAGGCAGCAGCAGCAACAAACAGCCACTCGCTCAGGAGGAACAGGCCATGTGGGCTCCTGACCCCCTTCTGAAGACAGTTCTGTCAGGCAGGCGCTAATATTCTCTTCCTGGCTGGCGCTGAGCTCAGAGGTGTGGGAACTGCCCTCAACAGCCATTCACTTATCTGGGCCCAACTCTGGATGTGACGAGGAAGCCACAGCCCCACCAGTACTGTCCATCTCACAGGCTCCCGTAACCACAGAAACCCAATCTGTTTGGGTGACTAGTTCTCCCGGCTCCAGGGATGAATGAGAGCAGATTTACTCCCATTCATCTTTCCCATGCAACCAAGGGGGGTAGGGGGTCCAGTTCTAGCCAAAGAAATTGAACAAGAGGGCCCGGGGAGATAGCACAGTGGTGTTTGCCTTGCAAGCAGCCGATCCAGGACCAAAGGTGGTTGGTTCGAATCCCGGTGTCCTATGTGGTCCCCCGAGCCTGCCAGGAGCTATTTCTGAGCAGACAGTCAGGAGTCACCTGACTCCTGAGTCACCACCACTGGGTGTGGCCCAAAAACGAAGGGAAAAAAAAAAAGAAATTGAACAAGAAGTCACTTAACAAGAACTTTCTTTTGGGGGGGGGGGGGGGAAGGGGCATACCCGGTAGCACTCAGTGGTTACTCCTGGCTCTTCGCTCAGGAATCATTCCTGGCAGGCTCCGGGGACCATATGGGATACTGTGGATTGAACTGGCTGCATGCAAGGCAAACGCCCTATCCACTGTGCCATCGCTCCAGCCCAACAAGAAGTTTCTTTATAAGCAGTGTCCACCCCTTGCACTTGAGGAGTGCTCCTTTCCTGTCCTCCCCTTCCCCATTCCCTCTTGAGAAGTGAAATGAGTGAATTCAGGTGCCACAAAGAACAGTGGTTGGCCCCACAGCACAGTTTGTTGGGGTTTGGGGCCACACCCAGCTGTGTTCAGGACTTACACCTATCCCTGGGCTCCCTGGGGGTGGGGGGGCTTGGGGGGACCATTTGGGTAGCTGGAATCAAACCTGGATAGGCTACATGCAAGGCAAGCACCCTATCTACTGTCCTCTCTCTCCAGGCAACAGTTCCAGTTCTTTTGTAGTGGGGAGAAACACACCTGGTGGTGATCAGGATTTCTTCCTTAGAGATCACTCCTGGCAGTGCTCAGGGGACCAAATGCAGTGTGTGGGGGTGGGGGGTGGATACACCCCAGTGGTGCTAAGGGGCTACTCCTGGCTCTATGCGCAATGTGTCATTTCTGGCAGGGCTCAAGGAACATGGGGTACCAGGAATTGAATCAAATCCTGGCTCTGGTATGCAAAGCATGCACTCACCCCACTGAATTCTCCCTCCGTGAGTGAGAGATTACCGGCCCTCCTGCAACAATGCCCTAGGTTTGCTTAAACCACTGTCTGGTTGTCTAATTGGGTTGGTATTTCCTTGCAGCTGCACGAATCGTGTATAAAATCCTGCAACTGCTGTGGGTATTCCAGAAGGTCCACCTGGACTTCCATCTGGACTGGCACATAGCATATATGTGTGCAGGGTTTCCCAGGGACCACAGGACATGCGATGCTCTCGCTGCTCTGGCAGCTAATGCACCATGTGGAGTCCGTGTTTAAGGACTACCCCACTTTTGGCCAGGGGGAGAGCTTAAATGCTGTGCACATGTTGTGAGCTAGATCCCCAACACTGAAAAGCTCCCAAGCAACAGGGCACATAGCCCTAGACGGTCCCTGCACAGCTGGCCCTGAGCACCAGTCAGGCCTGCATAGCTAAGCTGAGAATCACTGAAAAATAATCCAAACAACCCTGGGGGAGGCTTTCAAAAACATTAAATAAAATGTTTTACGGTTCCCAGCTTCAATTTCTAATACAGAAAAAAATTCTTGATATAGTCTACCGAAACAAAAGTTCTTTAGAGTCTACAATAATTTCCAAGGTGTAAAAGGATTCCTAAAACTATAAAGTGGGGGGGACCGGAAAGATAGCACAATGGTAGGGCATTTGCCTTGCACGTAGCTGATCCAGGACGAACAGTGGTTCGAATCCCAACATCCATTATGGTCTCCCAAGCCTGCCAGGAGCAATTTCTGAGCGCAGAGCCAGGAGTAATCACTTAGTGATTTTGGATGTGACCCTAAACCAAAAGAAAAAAAAAAAAAAAAGAAAAACTGTGGTGTACCCTAAGACCCACCCATCTCTGGGAGGGGTCTGAACCGGATAGTAGGTGTAACTTTACCTGCAAGCCCCTCCCATTCCTGGGAGGGGTTTGGAAAAAGGTAGATAAGGCTGGGACCAAGGGAATTCGGCCCTTTTTTGGCTCTTTGCCCTTTTGCCGTTTCTCTCTTGGCCCGGCTTGGCTTCCTGGCTTTTGGATCTTTGGGCCGCATGGAGCCCAAAGGGAAGATGGCTAACAGGAGATAAGATGCAGGGCTAGCAAAATATAGCTGTGCTTGAAAGGTTAACATAGGCCACACACCTGTGGTGGCTAGGGCATAAATAAAGATGATTCTTCCTGAAGGCTGCGTGTGAGTGAGTGATTTCACCTGGGCCTGGAACTCGCCGGCTGCATGGAGGTTGCAGAGCCATGTGGGCTGGATGGCATCATCCACCTTCCAGCCTCATCGTTAATTATTTGATTCTACAAATGGCGCTCTGAACTTTGACCTGAATCCTGGACCCAACAAAACAGCAAAAATGGTGAGATTTCTGCTCTTCTGTTTGATTTTCGCTCTGTTCACATGCAGTCAGCCCAAAGTGTATGGCCACGTGGAGCCATGTTCAAAGATGGCCGCAACCCCTTCTAGGGGCAAAAGGGCAACTGAAAGGAGGGAGATGAAAGCTTGCATCACCTCCAGCCCAGGCCAAGGCCCAGAACTAAAACTTTGTTACAAAAACCAAAAACCTCGGCCTCTACAAAAACTTATTAAAAGCTTAAATTGGAAACGGAGGAGAAAAAAGACTGTATTAAAAATGGACTGATTTTCTGAAAATGACCTTTGGCTTAAATTTGGATTTCGACTTTGGAAATTTCGAACTGAACTTTTAGTTTAAATCACTTGGAACTCTGAACATCCAAAGTGCTCCCAGAGGGGAAAAAAGGCAGCGGTGAAGCCCCTGCGGCAAAAAGCTCCAAGCGGCAAGCTCCAAGCAGCTCGGCTCGGCTGGGATCTCGGCTGGAATCGGCTTGGCTGGGCTCAGCTTTGCCCGGAAAAGCGAAAAACCTGGAATCCTCGCTCCAGATCACAAACCGGCAGCGGAGCCTGGAACTACGAAAGAAAGCCACGTGGTAAGATCAGCGTGGGACAAACCAACATCTGAACTTTAAAAGTTTACAAAAGCCACGTGGTGAGATCAGCGTGGGACAAATTAATCTAAACTATGGTTTTAGGTGTAGAAAATTAGTGGGTAGTAATATTTTACTCATAGTTGGTAATGGGATAAGTTTTAGCTAGTTAGTGGTTAAAAAATAAAAATATAAGGAAGGTAATACAGCTTAGCCCATTTAAACATCTAATTTCTAACCACCTGCATCTTTGTCTTAAGTCATTTTCTTTATGATTTAAATGTGTTTTGTTGTCTTTCAAAGTTAATATTTTCAATTGCAAAATGTTTTACTGTGTATTTTAATGTACTTAGCCTGTTTTTAAAATGTATGTTATGCATGTATGCTGAAGTACTTGTGTATAGGAAAAATATAGGAACAGTGAAGTTCCCCCAATATAGTTTAAAAGTATAAAAACATGTAAGTTCCGAAATAGTGCTTGGTAAAAAAGCATTAATAGAATTTTAGGTTACAGGTGTAAAGTATATTTTGCAAATGATATGTTTTTGAAAAGGGCTGGTATATTAATTTTCACTTTATTACGTTGGCGCATGAAAATATTTAAAAAAGGGGGAAATGTGGTGTACCCTAAGACCCACCCATCTCTGGGAGGGGTCTGAACCGGATAGTAGGTGTAACTTTACCTGCAAGCCCCTCCCATTCCTGGGAGGGGTTTGGAAAAAGGTAGATAAGGCTGGGACCAAGGGAATTCGGCCCTTTTTTGCCTTTTGCCCTTTTGCCGTTTCTCTCTTGGCCCGGCTTGGCTTCCTGGCTTTTGGATCTTTGGGCCGCATGGAGCCCAAAGGGAAGATGGCTAACAGGAGATAAGATGCAGGGCTAGCAAAATATAGCTGAATGCTTAAAAGGTTGACATAGGCCACACACCTGTGGTGGCTAGGGCATGAATAAAGATAATTCTTTTTGAAGCCTGCCTGTGAGTGAGTCTTGATTACGCCGACTACCTGGGCCTGGAACTTGCCAGCTGGATGGGGGATGAAGCCACGTGGCTGGGGCCTAAGCACAAAGGCCTCCATCCACCGCCATCCAGCCCCATCGTTAATTATTTTATGCTACAAAAAACACCACACACAAAAAAACCAAAAACTATAAAGTGGGCCCGGAGAGATAGCACAGCGGTGTTTGCCTTGCAAGCAGCCGATCCAGGAACAAAGGTGGTTGGTTCGAATCCCAGTGTCCCATATGGTCCCCTGTGCCTGCCAGGAGCTATTTCTGAGCAGACAGCCAGGAGGAACCCCTGAGCACTGCCGGGTGTGGTCCAAAAACCAAAACCAAAACCAAAAAACACTATAAAGTGGTATATTCTCTATTATAACTTCATATTAAGTTATAAGCATACCTAAGACTTACCCCAGTCATGCACACCGATATTTCTTACACTAAAACATATAGCTATAGCCGTTGCGGTGGCGCTAGAGGTAAGATGTCTGCCTTGCCAGCGCTAGCCTAGGACAGACCACGGTTCGATCCCCCGGCATCCCATATGGTCCCCCAAGCCAGGAGTGACTTCTGAGCACATAGCCAGGAGTAACCCCTGAGCGTCACTGGGTGTGGCCCAAAAACCAAAAAAAAAAAAAAAGGAGAGAGAGAAATATGTCTGGTACTAATCAAGAAGCACAGGTGACTGGCTAAGTTTTATCAGAAAGAAATGAAGAATGAAGACCCTGTCACACTGCACTTGTTCTGTAACCAGCAGGCATGTAACCATGGTTACCAGGCTGGAGAGCACACTTCCATCACAGCAGAATCTTCCAGCATGTGGTGCCAAAAGACTATCTAGAATCACAAGGCCGCAGTCAGACATGACTGCAACACAGGCCATAAACCCTCCTTTCTGGGTGGGAGAGATGGCACAGCGGGAGACATTTGCCTTGCATGCAGCTGACCCAGGACCAATGGTGGTTCGAATCCCAGCATTCCATATGGTCTCCTGAGCCTGCCAGGAGCGATTTCTGAGCGCAGAGACAGGAGTAACTCCTGAGCATTGCTGGGTGTGACCCAAAAACCAAAACAAACATAACCCTTCATTTCTGAGTGTTAGGATTTACAGATGGTGAATAAGAGGCCAGAGGCGGGCTTTTCTTACTAACTGTCTCTGGCACTGGAGCCCAGAAAGGAAGGCACAGATATCATGTCTGGTACCCAGGAGATCTGGGGATATCCTTCTGTTCCCCAAGATGTGACCTCCTAACCTCACGACCCCTCTGGCTCACTCAAGCCCCCTCACCCAGGCCTTGTCTGGACCCACCTTTTCGAGCAGAGCATTCTGCCAGAGGCGGAAGATGAGGAGGAAGCAGCGGTCCCGGGCCCCGAAGGAGGTGAAGAAATGCTGCAGGAGAGCAGGGGTGCGGGGTCAGAGGGCAAGCTCCATACCTGCCCATAGAGCATTCCCAGATTCCCATGCACTGGACAATGCTGGGGTCCCCCATATTCCTGATAGCATCAGAGCTGCTGTCCCAGCTGGAAAACAGGCCGCGACCAGGTGGGCTCACAGCCACACTGAGGGGTGTGGGTAATTGATCCCCTCCCAGAAGCTTCTGGAAAATCTCCATTTCCCTTCCTGCTGGCCCAGAGTGAGGCAGCAGTCATGGAACTAGGAGGTGACAATGAGGGGTTGGACTGATAATCAGAGCATGGACTGAGGCCAGGGATTGGTCCTCCCAGACAGGGGGCACTGGGGCTGGGAGCTGCCATCCTGTTCACCTTCTCGCTCTCAGTGCAGATCTGGATGGCGTTGGGGATCAGCTTAGCCGTCTTCTCCTTCTTCAGACACGTCACTTCCTTCAACTGGATGGAAATCTGAGGACGAGGAGCAGGTGAGACGGGGTGGGGGTGCCAGACCCCGCTGCCACCCGCCATCCCCCTGCTGCTGCCTGGGCCCACGGGGGTCTCACTGTGGTCTCCCAGCGAAAGATGTTACTGTAAAAGCAGATCCAATTCTCCGAGAGATAGAGGCGGCCCTGCAGGAGGATTTCCCGCTGCAAGGCACAGGAGTAATCTGAGGCGGCGGGGGAGAGACGCAGACACCCGAGTCACACACTGGCCTGGACAGCCCGGCCCAGCGCTGGGTGCAGGGCAGGGTGCGGGGCGCAGAGTGCTCACCCACTATGAGGCGCTCGGCTTCTGGGAGCTTGCTGAAGAGTTTCCGGAAGTCTTCATTGCGCTGCTTGTATGTGGGGCTTAGCATCTGTGGGGGGGGGGGGCATTGGGGTGGTGAGGAACCTGAAGAGTGGGGTACCCCCTCTTACCTTGCCCCTGCCCGGGCTGATAGCTTCACCTCTTGCAACTGATCTTGAGGTCCTGCTAGTCTAAACCAGCCCACCCCCAGCATCCTGGATTCTCAGGGAATGTGCCCTCCCTGGGTCCTGTAAGGTGGGGTTCAGCTCTTGGGGAGAATAGCTCTAGGTCACACAGGATATAGGAACAGCATAGCGTACCCCTCAGCCTGCACACCCCACCCCTACTTCTTCCTCACCATCTCAGGCAGACACTTACACTGTACCAGCTCTGCATCTTCTGCAAGAGAAAGGATGGGAGTCAGAAAAGTGGCCCCAATTTCCACCCTTACCCCTCTGCCCCCACCCCACCCCTACCCCAGGATGGCACCAACTTTGCTGTTGCGAATGAAGTTCCGGCTGCCCAGGCTCTGGGTGCTGGGTGTCCCTGGCACCCCGCCCTTCTCCGAGGAGCTATCTGACCCCTTCTCCACCATGGTGCTTGGCTCTGGTTCAGGTGGGGGGCGGCTTGGAGGCAGAAGCTGCAGACGCTTCCGGAGAGATGGGGAGCTGCTGGGTGTGCTCCGGCCAGAGTGGGGGGCGGTGCTGGGGGGAAGAGAAAGAGAGGTAACTTGGAGAGAATAGTAGGGATACCTGAGGAAGCCCACTTTCAGCCCATGGGCTCCAGCACCCCTACCTGGCAGTGACTGGGTTGGCCCCCCAAACTCCCAGCACCTCAGAACATGCCTGGTGGCTATACTTTTTTGATTTGTTGTTTTGGGCCACACCCAGTGGCACTCAAAGGTTACTCCTAGCTATGCTCAGAAACCACTCCTGGCAGCTCAGGGTACCATATGGATACCTAGGATCGAACCTGGGTAGGCCGCATGTAAGGCAAGAGCCCTACCAGCTATGCTATTGCTCTAGCCCCTGTATTTTTTTTTTTTTTTGGTCACACCCAGCAATACTCAGGGGTCACTCCAAGCTCTGTGCTCAGAAATTATTCCTGGTGGTATTAGTGGAGCATCTGTTAGTGGAGCCTATGGCTCCAAAATGAGGGTCTGGTGAGACGCAGGCCTGGAAGCAAACATCAACGCAGAAAATAATCCACACAGTGAAGAGGTACAAGAATGGGTTCAGGAAATCCAGTGCTCAAGCAAGGAATTCAACAGTGAAGAGGTACAAGAATGGGTTCAGGAAATCCAGTGCTCAAGCAAGGAATTCAACCACCCAAGCTTTTTCATCCTAACATGGAACACAGCTCAGTGGAAAACTGAAGAATGAGCCCCATGGGGCCGGAGATATAGCACAGCAGTGTTTGCCCTTCAAGCAGCCGATGCAGAACCTAAGGACCTAAGGTGGTTGGTTCAAATCCGGTGTCCCATATGGTCCCCCAAGCAGATAGCCAGGAGCAACCCCTGAGCACAGCCGGGCGTGGCCCAAAAACCAAAAAAAAAAAAAAAAAAAAAAAAAGAAATGAGCCCCTGCTTCCCTCACACCCCGGCTTTTATTGACAAGAATCAGGGCCGGGCTTGGAGAGATAGCACAGAGGTGTTTGCCTTGCAAGCAGCTGATCCAGGACCAAAGGTGGTTGGTTCGAATCCCGGTGTCCCATATGGTCCCCGTGCCTGCCAGGAGCTATTTCTGAGCAGACAGCCAGGAGTAACCCCTGAGCACCGCCGGGTGTGGCCCAAAAACCAAAAAAAAAAAAAAAAAAAGAATCAGGGCCCAGGCCAGAGAGATAGCGTGGAGGTAGGGCATTTGCCTTGCATGCAGAAGGATGATGGTTTGAATCCTGGCATCCCATATGGTCCCCCGAGCCTGCCAGGAGTGATTTCTGAGCATAGAGCCAGGAGTAACTCCTGAGGGCTGCCGGGTGTGACCCAAAAACAAAACAAAACAACAAAAAAAGAATCAGGTCCCACCCGAGGGTGGGAGAAGAATACCAAGTAGGGAATAATCCAATATACCATCACCAGATCACACCCTAGGGTGGAATACAATTATTGATCAGGGTAGGATCAGTAACCCAACAGTGGTGCGCAGGGGATGATCATATGGGATGTTGGGGATTGAATCTTGGCTGGCTGCTTGGAAGGCAAATACCCTCCCTGCGGTAATCTCTCCACCCCCTATCTGGTGGTTGTAGAGTTAATGGATTCTGCACACATCAAGTGCTTCTGAAAGTCCCCCATTTGAGGGCACCCAGCCGTGCCAGAATTGCCTCAGACAATAAAGGCTAATTGAACAGCACTTAATATTCCACTGCTTAAGTGCAAAGCCTAAGCATTTTTGTTAATATTCCGCTGTCTGAGTGCAAAGCCTAAGCATTTTTCATCATTTTCTTTCCCTCACCTTTAGCTTCTTGAGCTGAGAGCAAGTCTCCTGGGCCCCAGCCCCAAACCTACTGCATCCTTCCCGTACTGCTCCTCGGGTTGGACAGGAGCTGGGCCCCAAGTCCTGTCCAGCTGCCCTAGCTGAGTTCCTCAACCTCCAACTATAGGCAAGGGCCTCCCCTCGGAGGCGGATGACCTGGAATGTTCCCTTTCACCTCGCCACCTTCATGTCCTTCCCGTCACTGCCTCCACGCTGGCCATTCTGGCAATTTGTCCCTCAGAGGTGTGTGTCCTGGCCATTCCTGTCCCTCTAGTCTCCACCTCAGCCTGGAAGTTCCCACACCACCACCTCCTCCCACAACACTTCTTGTTTGCTGCCTCAGTTTACTACATCCTAGATACTGAATTTTCAGTAGTCTTAAGTGGTGCTGGTGGTCCTACACCCCAAACAGTACCCACAGAGTGAAGACTGGGAGACGGTGACAGGGACAGGGGACCTAGTTCCAAGGTTCCTGTCTTGGGGTGTGGGGTGAGTCTGGGGGCTGCTGGACAGCCCAGCTTCACTCTGCCCAACCCGATTTCTGTGCACCCCATCCCACCCCTTCCGGTACACAAATGCTGAGCAACTGTGACCCACAGCCCTGGGAGGGCCCCTGAGGGTGCTCCCACATGTTCCTCCCATTCTCACTCTTACTCTCCCAGCTCCAGCCCCTGCTGCCTTTTGCTTTTTTGGGGTGTTCCCTCCCTGGCCCTTTGTCTTTTCCGGGTGTCCCTCAGAACTCTGGTTCAAACGAGCCCTGCTTCCTGGGAGTCCTCAAAGCACCCCATATCTGAGCTCCCTTCTTCAGCCCCGTCTGGCCAGCAACTGACCGCAGACAGTCCGAGTCCCCAGAGGTCTGGGAGCTCCTTGGTGACAAGTCTTGGTGTTTGTTATGTTGTGTTATAAAAGGAAGACAGAAGAATAAAGCAATAAAGGAAGTCAAATAAAAAAAAAGAAAGAAATAAAAAGGAAGTCAAGATGCCAGAGCGATAACACAACAGGTAAGGCTTTGCCTTGTATGTGGCTGACTCAGCTTCAATCTCCGGCATCCCATATGGTCCCCCTGAGCACTGACTGCAAGGAATGATTCTTGAGTGCAGAGCCAGGAGTCACCACTGAGCACTGCTGGGTGTGGCCCCAAAACAAATAATAAAGTTATTGGTGACCCTAGGTTGCCCAATTTCCCCATGGAATCATTGAAGCTGCTTGTTCCCCTGCCCCAGAGTCAGGGATCCCCCTGTACCAGGGCAGAACCCACACTACTGCCTCACCCTCTAATGGCCACGCTGGCCCTTCCAGTCACCTCACCCTCACTTGCCTCTTGCTGTGCATCCTTTATACCTTTCCTGCCAGTCTGGGGCTCCTTCACCTCCTTCAGTGCCCTTCCCTCACCTGCATCTTATCTCTCTCTGCACATCCCCTGGTGAGCTGGATGGCATGGACTAACTAAACCAGTGCCCCCAACTGAAGGTCTCGCTCTCTTGAACCAAACAAGTAATGCTCTCACAAGGTTGGACTCAAGCATGTGTGTTCCATGTTAACCCACAGTGCCAAGGCCCAAGGTATGCTGCAGCCTCACTGTGTGTCCCTTAGCACATGTCTGCCCCTTTTGGTGCTTCCATTCTTGAGTACCAAAGAATAGAACAATCCCTTCCCATCACAGACCTATCATAGGGGCAGTCCCAGGGGTGCTCGGTGCCATCCCCAGAGTCTGTGGAGGTATTCTGGGATACATAGCTTCATCCCCTTCTCATCAACAGGCAGTATACAGGTGCCTCAGTCTGGGCTGCAGAGCCCAGTTCTGTGGGCTCCAGGCATGGGGGACAGAGATGGCCTCAGGCGCCCACACTACCTTGGGGGCCCCAGGAAGTTGTAACATTGGTACCTTCTGGGTAGAAACCTTCTGAGGAAGAAACTGGGGTGGAGACTTGGCAAGTTCAAGCCAAGGCCCACAGTGATCAAGGAGGGTCAGGCAGCTCAGTGGGGGACACAGGGTATGATAAGGAACAGGATTGGGGAGGAACCAGCCAGAACTGGCCTGGGCTTGGTGGGTCTGAGGACAGAGGGGTGGCCAAGAAGGCAGAGGCCACCTGCACTGGAGGGTCCCAAACCTAGTCGGCACCCAAGGGAGGATAGGCTCACACACACCCTAACCAGAGTCTTCACCCACTGTTCTAGCTTCTTGGCAGTACAAAGAGGAAGTGGCTGGGTGCAGACAGCCCTGAGGCGGTCTAATCAGAGATGGAAAGGAGCCTACAGGCTGGAGGACCGTTATGGGGGGGGGGGGTGTTTAACCTCCCTGCCCCCTACTGCTGACTTCCTGGCTGTCCACAGGCCGAGGTGGGGGCACACACACACACACCAGGGCCCAGGGCCATGGAAGCTGCATTTCCCCAGATGTCACAAGTGTTCCCATTTCCTCTCTCACTCACCAGTTAGCAGGGGTGCCCCAGGGCTGTGAGTCCCCCTCCCAGGCATCCTGTCCCTTGTCACCAGCCAGGGCCTAGAGTGAGCAGGGACAGAGAGGATCATGGGGAAAACCACTGAGCTCCTCTCAATGACATCCCCACACACACGAGGGGCAAGCAACAGGGCCTGGGACAGATGTCAAAGGCCGGCACCACACTGGAGGGGAAGGAAGTCGCAGGATGAGCTTCGGGCCTGCTGGAAAGTGCCAGGAATAAAGGGCAGCAGCGGGAGTGGAGGTTGGGGGTGGGTGGGGCACCAAGTCACCCGAGGGGGCCCTGGCCACTCTGAACAATACTGTGTCCTGCTAGTCCAGGATCCAGCATTATAAACTCTCCGGGGGGGGGGGCAATGTCAGGTAAGAGATGCCAGAACCCAGGGAACAAGGGGACACGCCAGCTCTCAGGAAGGGGGTACTCCAAAAACCCACACTGAGAGCCACCACAAAGGATCCCTCCAGCTCTGCATCCGCACAAAACGCAGAGGGTCTGGGCATTTCCAGCGACAATATCAGGAAGACACCCATCGAAGCAGACCGGAATGGGGGGGAAGCCAGCCAGCCAGCCAGCCAGCAAGCAGAAGCTTGGCTGCAGAAGCTCCAGCTAGACACAGCGACGTGGCCCAGGGACAGACACACTCGGGGACCGGGAGCGGGGCGGGGCGGGGAAAAAAAGGGCCGCAGACACGTGTGCACACGCAACAGCACGGAGGGGTGCAAGGGGGACCCCCGAATGTCGGTGAAAACGACATTTATTTCCCAGCCACAGGGCCACGGGGGGGAAAGAATAAAATCTAGCTTTGCAAACGCACAGGGTTCAGGCCACAACACGGCAGGAATTCGGGGCACAGCTGCTCGCGCGCCAGGAGCCCCCCCGCCACGCACAGCCAGGCCGCGGGGGGACGCCCCATGGGCGGGCACCCCTTCGCCCAGCAGGAGGGCACCCCCGGCATCCTGGCGCCCAGAATCCGCGAGATCGAGACCCAGCTGGGCCGGAGGGAGCTGCACCCGCATCGCCCGGCCCTCCAGATCCCCGGGAACCGGCCCGATCGCGCCCCGGACCCGCCCACCCGCGCGTGGACCCCAACCCCGCGGGGCGCCGCTCCCTCCCCCACGCCGCTTACTCGAACATGGATGCGTCGCGGACGGGCACACGGCTAGGCCGGGCCGGGCCGGGCTACGCGGGGCTGCGTCCCCGCCGGGCACCCGCCTCGCCGATGGGCCGCGGCCCGCACAAAGGCCGCAGCAGCCGCCGCCGCCGCCGCCGCCGCAGCCGCCGCGCTCCGCCGCCCGCGCGCGCACGCGCCCTAGAGCCCGCCCGCCCCGCGCGTCACGGCTCCGCCCCTACCCGGGAAGGACACGCCCCCGTCCAGCCAAGCTCCGCTCCGCCCCTTGCTAGGCCACGCCCATGTCCAACAAGACCCGCCCTGTTCCAGACAGGCCACGCCCCCTGGTTAGCTCGGCCCCGCCCCTCACCCGGGGTTGTCAGCGCGGCCTGCCCCTGCAGGGCGGGAGCTGCTTGCATGCTTGCGGGACGCCAGGGCCAGGCGCCTGGGACGCGGGAGGGGACCTTCTGCATCCCAACAAAAGCACCCAAGGGGGCCGGAGAGATAGCATGGAGGTAGGGCGTTTGCCTTGCATGCACAAGGTCGGTGGTTCGAATCCCATATGGTCATCCCATAGGGTCCCCCCTGTGAGCCTGCCGGGAGGAAATCCTAAGGCTGCCGGTGCGACCCAAAAACCAAACCCAAACAAAACAGCAAAGGCATTTGGCTTCAGCTACCACCTTCCCTTACCCCCCACTCCTCTGGGCTTCCACGCACCCCGAAGCCCCCCAGCCCGGATCCTCACCCTTCCCGGATGAGGTTGGAGAAGTGGGGGGCCCCACCCAGGGTGGGGCGGTGGTGCCCGGAAAACTATCAATCAGGGTGGAAGTCCCTGCAGAAGGTTGCCTCCTTTGCCCCCCATCGTCCCAGTCTCTCTGGCCCTCTTATAGGTCAATGGGCCTGGCCCAGGTTTCGTTGGATCCAGCTTCCCTGGGGCTTACCTGGGTTCAAGCACCGGGCATGGGACCTTGCTAAAGTGGTGGAGGGGTTTTTCCCCTTGATAAGGGGCGCAGCCACCCTTAGAATCTGGAGCTCCAGGAAGCGGCTACCCACCCACCCAGGTTACAGTCAGCTGATCCTCCCTTTCTGATGCCAGAGCTGGTGTCTGTCTGTCCATCTAGGCGGTGTTGGGACATTCCTTGACCCAGAATTCAGAGAAGTGACGTTTTTCCCCTACAGCTTCAGGGCAGTCAGAGGAGGCACCCAGCCCTGTCTGTCGCAGGACAGACGAAAGTCGCTGTGTTTCCTCCCCTTTCTGACCTGAACACCTCTCTCTGCGCTTTGGCCCTACCCCACCCTATTTCTCATCTTTGTCTGCCCACACAAGTCACCTGAGTTGTAAATCCTAATCCCAGCCTCTGTCCTCACCTGCTGGACTGGGCAGCTGCCTCCTCCAGGTCTCCCTGTATGTCCAGTTTCACAGCTAGAGGAGTCTCTGAACCCCAAGTCAGGTCAAGGCTCTCAGGACTCAGAGCCTCAAGTGCTCAAAACAAAGCCCTGGTGTTGTGCCAGGCCCCATGGGGGTTTTACCTCCCTGCCAGCCACCTCCCTCACTTATTCCCTTCAACCTCCCTGCTGCTACTTTAGCTCAGGCACAGCCCTGTCCCTGGGCCTTTGCACTTGCTCTTGCCACTGCCGAGGGTCTTCTCTCAATCCCTCAGTTCCTCCAGACTGCCTCTCTGCCACATCCTTGTTTGTTTGTTTGTTTTTGGGTCACACTCAGCAGTGCTCAGGGATTACTCCTGGCTCTACGCTCAGAAATCGATCCTGGCAGGCTCGGGGGACCATAAGGGATGCCGGGATTCAAACCACCGATCTTCTGCATGCAAGGCAAACGCCTTAACCTCCATGCTATCTCTCCGGCCCCTTTACAACATCTTAAACCGGCCCTCCATTTACTGTCTCCCCTGAGTCTCACTGCCTCAGTCTCCCTCAATCTTTTTCCAGATATCTCTCTCTCTCTCTCTCTCTTTTTTTTTTTAGATCTCTTGAAATACTAGAAATACTTGTAAACTAGGAAATATTTATTCCTATGGGAATATAACGCTCATCTGCGCATCCTGCCATTGTGGACATTTTGCTATTTTTGCAACTGATTTTCTTTTTTTATTTTTATTTTTTTGGTTTTTGGGCCACACCCTGTGACGCTCAGGGGTTACTCCTGGCTATGCGCTCAGAAGTTGCTCCTGGCTTGGGGGACCATATGGGACACCGGGGGATCGAACCGCAGTCCGTCCAAGGCTGGCGCAGGCAAGGCAGGCGCACCTTACCTTTAGCGCCACCGCCCGGCCCCGCAACTGATTTTCTTAATTTATTTGGTTTTGGGGGCCACACCTAGCAACATTCAAGGGTTATTTCTGGCTCTTTTCTCGGTTCTCCTAGTAGTACTCAGGGATCATATGGGATGCCAAGAATCAAACCCAGGTTCCCTTGCCAGCCTCGTGATTTTTTTTTTTAAATAAATTATTCTCTGGACCAGAAAGAGCACATGCTTTGCACAAAGAAGGGCTAAGTCTGCTTCCAAGTCCTGTGAGCATCCACCAAGCTGATGCTGTCTCCTTTCTTGGCCCCCCAGCCCCATGGCCCTTCTGGCCTGAAGTCTAAATGTTCTTGCTTTACCCACGTTAGAATGTACCCAGCAACAATACAGTCTATTGTTCACTGTCTTTTAAAAAGACACACACTCCTACATATCCTTTTGCAACTTGCTTTCTCCATCACTGTCTCCCAGATTCCAGCAATTACACAGAGCCCCAGCTCCATCAGCTTGAATTCTGATAAGGGAATTTCTTTTTAAGGGCCTCTTTCCTCCTGTAGTCCTGAACCTCCCAGTTCCTGTCCCCTGTGCCAGAAGTAGCAATTCTCTGCAAAAGTTTTGTTAGAACTATTCTTTCTTCCTTTTCTTCTTTCATCCTTCCTTCCTTCTTTCCTTCCTTTCTTTCCTCTTTCTTTTTCTTTCTTCTTTCTTTCTTTCCTTTCTCTTTCTTTCTTTCTTTCTTTTATTTTTTATTTTTTGCTGTGATCTGCAACAGGAAATATTTTTACATTGGTGTCTGGCCTATTCTTAGAAATATATGTATTGTCAAAAAAAGTTACAGGAAACTACACTTTACTATGCCTCAAGCATGCATTATTTCCAGTTCTGTCCTGTCTTTTGTTTGAGCCAGGGGTGAGTGCTGATTCCCTGCACTTACAAGGAATCATAACCCATAAGTGAATCATAATTTTTTTTTTTTTTTTGGTTTTTGGGCCACACCCGGTAACGCTCAGGGGTTACTCCTGGCTATGCGCTCAGAAGTTGCTCCTGGCTTGGGGGACCATATGAGACACCGGGGGATCGAACCGCAGTCCGTCCAAGGCTAGCGCAGGCAAGGCAGGCACCTTACCTCTTGCGCCACCGCCCGGCCCCGTGGGTCATAATTTTGAGTTTGAAAAACAGTGTGTGGGTCAAAGGGATCTGGGTTCTCGGCAACACAGTTCAGCTGGCTTGAGTCAGTTGTGTTCATACACAGGCCTAACATTGCCTGTTTTTGTTTGTCCATTTGTTTCACAACTTCAGGCCCTTGTGGCCAAAGTGACCTTCAACCCTTTATCTTCAGGGTGAGTGAGTGGACAGACACTCACCCGAGGCAGGCCCAAGTATGAGGCCCAAACAGCATTGCTGGGGCCAGAGCGATAGCACACTATTGCCTTGCACGCAGCTGACCCGGGTTTAATACCTGGCATTCCATATGGTCCCCCAAGCCAGGAGTGATTTCTGAGCACAGAGCCAGGAGTAACCCCTAAGGGCTGCCAGATGTGGCCCCAAAATCAACTAACCAAACAAACAAACAAAAAACACCCAGGGGCTGGAGAGATAGCATGAAGGTAAGTCATTTGCCTTGCATGCAGAAGAACATTTGAATCCTAGCATCCCATATGGTCCCCTGAGCATTGAGCCAGGAGTAGTGCCTGAGCACTGCTGGGTGTGACCCAAAAACCAAAACCAAAACAAAACAAAACAAAAAAAAAACAACCTGTATTGCCACCCTCGGCCACTTCTAACCTGTTCTGGCCTACACAGTCCAGATCTGAGGTCTTCATCTGGCGCAGGGGTGATGGGGTGCCTGGGGGTGACTCTGCATCACTGGATGGTGTTATGCGAATGGAGGGCACCCTCAGGAGCTTCCAGTGCTCAGGAGCCAGGTCTTCGGCCTGGCCACTTCGTGCCTGCCTGCTCTGCCACTCTGCTGGGGGCACAGGTGAGTCCTGGTCGCTGTCCTGGGCCAATGGGGGTGCCCAAGGCAGCAGAGATAGGAGCTCAGCCATGATGAGGGCCTTGGACAGCAGTGGTCTCTGTGGGCAACAGAAAAGAGGTGACAGGGAGAACCCTGCCCGCGCTCTATCCCTACCACCTCCAACTGCTGTTCTAGAAAGAGACAGGATCCAGGCAGCAAGGTGGTGGCCTTCCACCTTCAACCTTTGGCAATGTCTTTCCTTCATGACCCAGAGCTTCAGTTTCCTCTTTAGGAATCCCAGGGCCCAAAGCTACAACCTAGGCTGCTGAGAGCATCTGGGGCTCTGAGGGGGGCAACTAAACAGTCTGCCCCCTTACTTCCAGCCTGCACTCAGGGGGTTCGCTGATACCCCTCTTGCATACAGACACACCAGTGGAGTGGGGTGTGAGGGAGGTCAGGACCGGGCCACAAGGGGCCAAGAGGCCTAAGGTAAGTGCTGCTGAAGAGGATAAATGCAGAATCTGAGATTTCCCTTCCCTGTTTGCTTAGCAGTGGCCCCTCCCAAGACAAACAGCGGAGAGTGGCCAGTTCCTTCTTCTCCCAGGAGGGAGCCCCGAGGCTGACCCTTTGCTGCCATGGAGCACGCCAGAGCCCATGCAGGAAGATGAGATCCAAGATGAGATCCAGCCAGCCAGGCTTACAGCATGGGGAACCTCACTCCCAAGGCTTGATGGATCTCGAGAGGGCTCCCAGGTTAGGTGAAGACCCTGACAGGCCAAGCCTGGACTCTCAAGCTCTTTGCAGGAACCTCCCCGCAGCCCCCTACCTGATGGCCTCCTCGTCTTCCTGTCCTCACGGGGTTTGGACTTCCAGGGGAGGACAGTTCTCTCCTCCCCCCGCAGCAGTCCTGGCGGGGCCAGAGAGTCATGACCTTGCGAGGTGCAGGAATAGCATATCCGGCTAGAGAGCTGGAGTCGTGTTCCCCTCTGGCCAGCTGTGAACTTGCAAGGGGTGGGGTGCCCAGAGTACAAAGGAGCTAAAGTGGGGCCATCTTGTCCTTCCCCTGACTTGTCTCCGAAACGGGGGCTCCTGTCCCCAGGGCCTGCAGCCACACTACTCCCTCTCCCAGTGAGCTGATGTCACCCCCAGCTGGCCAGGCCCGGAACTTTCCCAGCCTTTTCCTCCCACCCTGCTCTAAGGAACCCCTCTTCTTTCTGGGAGGTTCTCTGGGCCTTGCAAGCCCCCTCCTACGCACCCCCCACTGTCCAGCTTCCTTGTCACAGCTTCATCTGTCTGTCTGTCATTCCTGGTGTTGCATTCCCTGATGCAGGTCAAGGCACTTTCTCTCACTTTTCCAGTTTTATTACAAAGTAATTGATGTATATTAGACCCCTTTAAAATATATTTACTTATTGGGGCCGGAGTGGTGGCACTAGAAGTAAGATGTCTGCCTTGCAAGTGCTAGCCTAGGACGGACCATGATTCAATCCTCCGGCATCCCATATAATCCCCCCAAGCCAGGAGTGATCTCTGAGCACATAACCGGGAGTAACCCCTGAGTGTCAACGGATATGGCCCATAAAACAAAAACAACAAAAAAGTGTATTTACTTATTTATGCCTCAGCCCACACCTGGCAGGGCTCAGGACTTACTCCTGTCTCTGTGCTCAAGGATCACTCCAGGTGGGCTCAGGAGACCATATGCGATGCCAGGGATCAAACCCGGTCAACCAGTCTAGTGCAAGATACACGTCCTACCCACTATGTTATCTCTCTGGTTCCATCTGTAGTCCTTTAGTGATTAAGTTTAGCAATCATATGAACTCCAAGACCTCATTCATATGCTAGTTTGGGAATCAGAATGTCATGGACAAGTTCCCTTGTGACCGCCTTAATCCACCCTCATCTCAGCCTTCTTTCCAGAAATCTCCCTCACAGTTATCATCTCTCACATTTAAAAAAAAAGTTGGGCTTAGTCTCATACTGAGTTCCTCCCTTATTTTTTCACAAAACTTTTCTGGGCCGGAGTGATAGAACATCAGTAGGACATTTGCCTTGCATGCTGCTTACCCGTACGAATCTGGGTTCAATCCCTAGCATCCCATATGGTCCCCCAAGCCTGCCAGGAGCAATTTCTGAGCACAGAGCCAGGAGTAATCCCTGAACGCTGCCAGGTGTGGCCCAAAAACCAAAAAATAAATTAAAAAAAAAAAAACTTTTCTATCTTTCAGAAAATGGTCACAGTGAGACACATCCATAAATAATATAATTTGGGGGTAGCACAGACATCTATGCCTTGCATGTGGGTGGGGGGGCTGATCTGGCTCCAACACTACCAGGAGCTGAGCACTGAGCCAGGTGTAAATCCTGTGCCCAGCCAGGTGTGTCCTGAAAGCAAAAATAAGAACAATATATGTTTTAGTCTTATTTGCTTGGAACTCCTTGAAATGAAATCATATCATGTGCTGTCTCACCTGTGACCTGACTTTCTCATTCAAATGTTTCCTACCTTTCCTGCATGGGGTGGGCGGCCATTACTGGTCATCTACTTTCGTGGCTGCACAACTGTCACCTGTGGTGTGCGTCACATCTAGTTCTCTCAGGCATCGTTCTAGTTGGTTCATGTTTTTCTTTTTTTTTTTTTTTTTTTTTTTTTTTTTTGGTTTTTGGGCCACACCCGGTAACGCTCAGGGGTTACTCCTGGCTATGCGCTCAGAAGTCGCTCCTGGCTTGGGGGACCATATGGGACGCCGGGGGATCGAACCGCGGTCCGTCTCCTAGGCTAGCGCAGGTAAGGCAGGCACCTTACCTCCAGCGCCACCGCCCGGCCCGGTTCATGTTTTTCTATTCTAATAAAAGCAGTTGCTTGACCATATGGGATGCCAGGGATTAAACCCGGGTCAGCTGGGTATATATTGGGTATATTTCTTTACTTTTTGTTTTGTTTTGTTTTGTTTTGAGCCACACCCATTGACATTCAGGAGTTTACTCTTGGCTCTCTGCACTCAGAAATCACTCCTGGCAGGCTCGGGGGACCATATGCCAGGGACTGAACCTGGGTCAGCTGGGTGCAAGGCAAACGCCCTACCTGCTTGCTATTGCTCCAGCCCCTGGGTATATTTCTTCACGAATTTGCATGTCATCCTTGCACAAGGGCCATACTAATCTTCTCTGTATCGTTCCAATTTTAGTATATGTGCTGCTGAAGCGAGCACAGCCCCTGGGTATATTTCTAAGGCGGCACCTGTATTAACCAGATTCCCACTTGTTTCCTGTCATCTGGTCCTCAGAGAGGACTGCAGGTCTCTTTCTCTCTCTTTCTCTCTGAGTGCTCATGTTGGTCCATGACCTACTGTGTCCATGAGGCACTGACTTGATTAGTTAAACTTTAAAGTAAGTTGTGATATTGGTGAAGTGAGGCTTCCTCTCATTTCTCTCCCATAGGACTCAACAACATGGAGAACTTGATGGCCATACTCTAACCATCGGATGACTTGGGGGACCAGAGCAATAGTACAGTGATAGGGCATTTGCCTTCCATATGGTAGACCCAGGCTCAATTCTCGGCATCCCAGATGATCCCCTAAGCCTGCCAGGAGCGATTTCTTTTTGTTTGTTTGTTTTGGTTTTGGGTCACAACCGGCAGCGCTAAGAGGTTACTCCTGGCTCGGTGCTCAGAAATCACTCCTGGCAGGCTCGGGGACTATATGGGGTACCAGGAATCAAACTGGCGTCCGTCCGGGGTTGGCCGTGTGCAAGGCAAATGCTCTACTGCTGTACTTTTGCTCGGGCCCAAGGAGCTATTTCTAAGCACAGAGCCAGGAGTAATCCCTAAAAGCCACTGTGTGTGGCTCCAAAACAAAAACAAACAAAAAACAGACAACTTGATAACTGAGTTTTTCCAAATGTCCATACATAATTCCTCTCCATGGATTGTTTTTTGTTTGTTTGTTTGTTTTGGGGCCACACCCGGCGGTGCTCAGGGGTCACACCTGGCTGTCTGCTCAGAAAAAGCTCCTGGCAGGCACGGGGGACCATATGGGACACCGGGATTCGAACCAACCACCTTTGGTCCTGGATCGGCTGCTTGCAAGGCAAACGCCGCTGTGCTATCTCTCCGGGCCCGTCCTCTCCATAGATTTATTTGACTATTTTGCTTCTATTTTTGTTTGGTTTGGTTTTGGTTTTTGAGTCACACCCAGTGGCACTCAGGGTTTACTCCTATCTCTGTGCTCAGAAATTGCTCCTGACAGGCTCAATGGACCGTATGAGATGCCAGGGATCAAACCCAGGTTTATCCCAGGTCTGCTACGTGGAAGGCAACCGCCTAACTGCTGTGCTATTGCTCTGGTCCCTGTTTTGGTTTTTGGGTCACACCTGGCAATGTGCAGGGCTTACTGCTGGCTCTACACACAGGAATCACTCCTGACAGTGGTTGGGGGACCATATGGGATGCTGGGGATCAAATTCAAGAAACTTTCTCACTGTCCTATCACTCCTGCTCCTGGATTTATATGTTGTAACTTAAACATATTCTGTATATTTAGGTGTTTTTTTTTTTTTTTTTTTTTTTTTTTTTTTTTTTTTTTTTTTGGTTTTTGGGCCACACCCAGCGGTGCTCAGGGGTTACTCCTGGCTGTCTGCTCAGAAATAGCTCCTGGCAGGCACGGGGGACCATATGGGACACCGGGATTCGAACCAACCACCTTTGGTCCTGGATCGGCTGCTTGCAAGGCAAACGCCGCTGTGCTATCTCTCCGGGCCCATATTTAGGTGTTTTAAACCATGGGAAAATGTTGTATATGTAAACATTTTAATGGGATTATTATGTTACTGACCCTACCCTGATCTGTGATAGTGCCCTACCCTAGGGTGTGACCTGGCATTCTGCTCCCACCATTGGGTGGTACCTGATTCTGGGGCATAAAAGCAAGAGTCTGTGGAAGGCGAGAGGCTTTTTTCCTGTGGCCTTTGGGCTTCGGGCTTCGGCCTCTTCATGGAATAAAGAGCTGTTTTCTTTGGAAACCAGACTGCCTGTTGGCTTTTTTCCCCCGCTGTATTCACCTCAGAACCACCGACTGAACAGGGTAACAGATGTGTGGTCTGAGCTGGAGGAGAAAGGCCTCATCCTCCATTCCTCCATCAGTCAACCTCTTCAGGGGCTGACTTGCAACAGGAAAATATATGCAGTATAAAGATACAGCTTTTGAGGCCGGGCGGTGGCGCTGGAGGTAAGGTGCCTGCCTTGCCTGCGCTAGCCTAGGACGGACCGAGGTTCGATCCCCCGGCGTCCCATGTGGTCCCCCAAGAAGCCAGGAGCAACTTCTGAGCGCATAGCCAGGAGTAACCCCTGAGCGTCACAGGGTGTGGCCCAAAAACCAAAAAAAAAAAAAAAAAAAAAAAAAATACAGCTTTTTACGTAATAATAAAGAAAATGGAAATCTTCCTCCATAGAAGGCAGAAATGCTTTTTAATCATTCTTCCCTTCAAAAATAATCACTGTCCTGATCTCTGATAACCCTTGCTTTACTTTTTAGTTTTACTACTTGAGTACACAGCCATAAAAATCCGTGTTTAACTTGTGTCTGAACTTTAAATTCTTTTGCATTTGACTTTTTAACTTACCATTACATTTTGAGTCAACCAACTTATTTGTATATAGCTGAAACTGTGTCTTATCATGAGATGGTCTACTGATAAAATAGTTGGCAAATACCAATATTTACTTGGTAATTCAGTTGATGAACATTTCAGAGCTATGACTCTGTGGTTCCTCTCTATTATAACCAAGTAGTCATTCACTCATCCATCCATCCCTCCATCCATTTATTCCTCTGTCCATCTATCCATCCACCCATGCATGCATCCATTCATTCCACCATTCAGGCATCCATGGATTTTAAGAGTTTTATTGGTCTAGTTGTTAACCCCTGTGCAAATACCATACTATCTTAATTATATATACACAGTTTATGACGAGTCAATACATGGATGGAAAGTCTTCCCACCTTGCTCCTATTTAAGAATGTCTTAGCTAGGTTGGAGTGATAGCACAGTGAATAGGCCATTTGCCTTGCATGTGTGCAACCTAGATTCAATTCCCCCATCCCATATGGTTCCCCTGAGCACCACCAGGAATGATCCTTGAGCTCAGAGCCAAGAGTAACCTCTGAGCAACACTGACTGTGACCCAAAAAATGCTTTAGTTTTTCCCACTGGAACAAGACTGATAGACAGATAGTACGGTGAGGAGGTACCTGTCTTGTACATGGTCAACCCGGGTTCAATCCCTGGTACCCCATATGACCTCCCAAACACTGTCAGGAGAGGTCCATGAATGCAGAGTAAGCCCTGAGCACTATCAGTTGCCCCACTTAGCTTTCCATGTTAGAAGTTTGTGGTGTGTTTTTTTTTCCACATTATATATAGAAAGATTGCCTGGAAGTTCATATTTAGTAGTAGAACCCAGTCTAAAGTTTACAATTGAAACCATTGAAAGAACATGGAAGACAGAAGTGAGAAATAGTTTTTTTCAGGCAAGGATCATGATTTCTCTTAAGGAAACTTGTTAAGAAATGTCTATAGATGGACCAGAAAGATAGCACAATGGTAGGGTGTTTGCCTTGCACACAGCTGATCCAGGAAGGACAGTAATTCGAATCCCAGCATCCCATATGGTACCCCAGGAATGATTTCTGAGCACAGAGCCAGGAGTAACCCCTGAGCACTGCTGCCAGGTCTGATGCCCCCCAAACAAACAAAAAAACAAATGAAATGCCTATAGAACCTCCTATGGTGTCATCCAGTGACTGCCCAATCAGAGATTGGAGGTCCCTGTGAGTTCTCCAAGTCTGGACAGACTCCAAAGCATCTAGCTATTTCTTCACTCATCTCACGTGGAATGCATTTTTTTCCAGCACCCTTTCTTTTCTCCCTACACAGATTGTTGTCTTAAAGAAATGTTGAGCTTGGGCCAGACAGATGGTATTTTGGGCAAAATGCTTGCCTTGTATATATGGCTGACACTTGTTCGATCCCTGGCACTACCCCTGAGCATATCTGAGTTGTGGCCCCTAAAGCAAACTAAACACCCAAACCCAAGAAATATTGGGCTGGACTCAAGCTCCTTCCTAAAGGGATACATTATATGAAGGACTGTGCTCACAACCAACTTCCTCTTTAATTTTTTTATCTCTGCCTTAGCTGACAAAGTTTAGAGTAAGTTCGTGATTGGCCTTAAGGCTGGGTGGGGGATAGATTCATTAAGTGTCTAATGTCTGTAGAGACACTGGAAAGGGCTGGTACATCGAAATAGAATAATCTCAAACAGGACAGGTATTTCTATACTCAGGGCTCAGGCTTCCCTTTCTGAAGCTCCTGCGCTTGAAAAACCATCTGTTTCTTACCCTTACTTTCTGTCTTCCCACATTAAAAGGAGGGGGAGGGCCACAAGGACCCACAAAGACTCCACTTCCATTGGAGTTTCCACACCCAGTAGAGATGTCCAGATGGTGTCTGAAGGTTCCATTTCCCTCACCTAGATGGGTGCTCAGACAGGGCAGGCTGGCATAGTTCTGACAAATAAAAAGAAATGCCATGGCCTTTACACACTGTGAGCACGTCAGGATTTCTTGGCTACACCTGTTTCCAATGAACTGTGACTTCTGTGGGTGTTTTTTTTCCCTCTGAGGTGTCCATGTGGGTCTGGTGAGTTTGACTTCTTACCAATCCCACCCACACTCTCTATATCAAAGTCTCCCCTCAAGGGTGTCTGATTTGAATAAATCTCCTCCCACACTCTACCCTGGAAAATCCCCAGTTCTCTGAGACCCTCCCTTCCTGTGCTTTGTTTGCACCCTGAAAGTCTGTCCTTTGGGCTAGCAGGATAGAAGGCAGGGAGCTTTTCTATAAGAAACTGTTTCTACAAATACCCTCAGATCTGCCAACAGCTGATGTAGGACAAGCTGAGCAGTGTCTTCTGGCCACTCTCGGCACTTCACTTCCTAACAGTGAAGTGGGCCTAACAGTGAACAGGTCTGGGGCCTCTGCTTGTCTTTTCAGCATCTTGGATTGAAGAGCCCATGACATTGATCTAAGAACCAAGACACTCAAGGCAAAGACCATTTCCTGTCCTTAAATTGGGATTTCAGAGGAGAAAGAGTCATGGAAAAAGAAATCCAAACCCTGACTAATTGATAGGGCAGGCCCCCTAAGGATGAAGATGGATTATTTTGTTTGTATTTTGTAGACCATAAAAACTGTACTTCCAGAGGCTTTCTTAGTTCCTTCACCTCAATATTCTATTTTTTTTTTGGGGGGGGGGCCACACCTAGCGGTGCTCAGGGGTTACTCCTGGCTGTCTGCTCAGAAATAGCTCCTGGCAGGCACAGGGGACCACATGGGACACCGGGATTCGAACCAACCACCTTTGGTCCTAGATCAGCTGCTTGCAAGGCAAACGCCGCTGTGCTATCTCTCCGGGCCCCACCCCAATATTCTTCTCAACACCCGATTTTCTATTTTTATTCTTTTAAATGTCATCCCCACTCTCAAAATCCCAAGGAGTGACCTAAACACAGACTAAGAAGGGGTGGCCCATTCTACTTTATAAACCTAAAAAAAATTGAAATTTTTTCTAATCACTTAGGTTTGTTTCTGCATAGATATTATATATAACTATATATAATATGTCATTTATACTATATAATATTATGTATAAATTATATATAAGTATATAATCAGAACCTAATGTAACATTGTACATTAAAAATAATTATTTAAAAGAGTCGAATTATTTTGGGGGCCAGAGAGATAACATGAAGGTAGGGCATTTGCCTTACCTGAAGAAGGATGACGGTTCGAATCCCAGCATCCTATATGGTCCCCCGAGCTTTCCAAGAGTAATTTCTGAGCTTAGAGCCAGGAGTAAGCCCTGAGTGTTGCTGGGTGTGACCCAAAAACCAAAAAAAAAAAAAAATTTGGGAATATCTTCCACCCTAGGTGGGACATCCATCCCATATCTTATCCAGAATGCAAAGGCCTCAAGATCATGTTTATCTTGGAAGAGTCTTAGCAGTAGGAATTGATCAGTACCAATGCTTTTCTAGGACTTCTACCCTCTCATGAATTCACCCTTTCTTTTTGGTGGGAGGTCACACCCAGCAGCATTCAGGGGTTACTCCTGGCTCTAAGCTCAGAAATTGCTCCTGGCAGGCTCGGGAGACCATATGGGATGCCAGGATTCGAACCATCGTCCTTCTGCTTGCAGGGCAAATGCCCTACCTCCATGCTACCTCTCCAGCCCCGAATCCACCCTTTCTTGGTGGCTCTTCTAGAAATGTTGAATTAAGTATGGGGAGATAGCCCTCTCCTCTCCCCCATCTATGAATTTACAGCTCCCATTACCTATAAAATATAGTGGGAAACAACCAGAGCATCTAATAGGAGATAAGTAAAATGTTTAAAACAGTACCCCAGTTTCTGCTTTAGCAATGGTTCTGGGGGGGGTGGGAGTTGGAATGAGCATCTATGAGTCCGGATTTCAGCAACACTTTCTCTGAGGTGCTGGAAAAATAGGGGTCCGGGAGTAAGAGGAAGCACTTGAGAGAGCTTGTCATATTTTCATGTTGGTTTTATTTAACTCAGGGTGTTTTTCCATAATTAGGCAAATACTTAAAATGAAAAAGTCATGAGTGATTGCTTGCAAAGAGGCTCTTCAAGAAGTGAGGAATTGGTTCCTGTTTGCTCCACAGTCCTATCCACCAGGACGCAAGCTCTCCCAACAGTCAGGTTCAGCATAACTAGACTCCTTCCTGTTTTGGGTATTTGGATTAGGCCTATTTTTAATTTAAAACTTTTTTGATTAACTATAGTTAATTTTATTTGTTCTGTATTGTATAAACACTGGTTTATAAAATAGCTTCTTTCAAGATTAGTTCTACAGCTCTTCAAACGTACCTTACAATACCACAACTATTACCAAAGCAGCAAGGAGTCACCTACATTCACTGACTGCCTCCCTCCCCCTTCCTACCTCTCCTACTTTCTCTCCGGAAGCCTCAGTACTGTTGTCTGAACCCAAAGCTTTGTTCTCATTTATTTATTTATTCTTTCCTTTGCTTTGTTTTTACCCCACAAACGAGTGAGATCACCCAATATTCGTCAGTATCCTTTTGACCCAGTTCATTGAGCATGACTCTTTCCATTCCTCCCATGTTGTTGCTAGTAGCACAATTTCATCTTTTCTTATGGCTGAGTAATATTCCATGCTCTCAGAGTTCACTCCTGGCAGGGCTCAGGGATGCAGTGTATTGAACTAAGGACACCGCTTGCAAGGCAAGTGCCCTTCCCACTGGATTAAAACTCCAGTCAGGGGCCCGGAGAGATAGCACAGCGGCATTTGCCTTGCAAGCAGCTGGTCCAGGACCAAAGGTGGTTGGTTCGAATCCCGGTGTCCCATATGGTCCCCCGTGCCTACCAGGAGCTATTTCTGAGCAGATAGCCAGCCGGGTGTGGCCCAAAAACAAAAACAAAAACAAAAAACTCCAGTTAGGTATATAACACAATTGTATTTTTTGGTTTTGAGCCACACCTGGCAATGCTCTGCTTAGGGTTAACTCCTGACTCTGCACACAAGAATTACTACTGGCAGTGCTATGGGGTAAGAGGGGGGACCATATTGGATGCTGGAAATCAAACCTGCGTCAGCCACGTGCAATGCAAACACTCTACCTATTGTACTAGTGCTCCAGCCCCTATGCCACCATTTCCTTATCCGTCAACTATTAAGTACTTGAGCTGCTTCCAGCTCTTGTCTTTTGTACACAGAGCTGCAATAAACACAGGTGTGCATATATAACTTGTCAAAATAATGTTTTTGTAGCTAACTAGGAGTGGAACTGCTGGACCGGTATTTCAAAAGAACCTCCATACTGGTAGAGTTCTCATGTGTGTGCATTTTCACTCACCATGGGCCATTGATATGCAAGTCAACATTTACAGTCCCACCAACTGTTCCTTTTTCTCCACCCCTTCACCCATGTTTGTCTTTGGCCTCTTTCTTATAGGCCATTCTCACTGATGTGAGACAAGAACTTTGCTTTTTTTTTTTTTATTTGTTTTCTTTTTCTTTTTGCTTTTTTGTTTTTGTTTTTGTTTTTGGGTCACACCCGGCAGTGCTCAGGGGTTCCTCCTGGCTTCATGCTCAGAAATTGCTCCTGGCAGGCACGGGGGACCATATGGGACGCCGGGATTCGAACCAATGACCTTCTGCATGAAAGGCAAACGCCTTACCTCCATGCTATCTCTCCGGCCCCTCTGTTTTCTTTTTCTTTTTATTCTTTTGGGAAGAACTTTGCTTTTCTAATTGATAACCAAAAAATTTTTATGTGCCCACATATTTAAAGTTTATGTACTGGACCAGAGTGATAGCACAGCAGGTAGGGCATTTGCTTTGCATGAGGGCCAATCCAGGTTTGATCCTCAGCAATACATATGATCCCTTGAGCCTGCTAGAAGTAACCCCTGAGCACCACTGGGTATGGCCCCAAAACAACAATTAAATAAAGTTTATATACTATACTATGTGCCTACTATATTTCAATAAATAGCACAAAGTAAGAGAAAAAAATCAATGACATGTTGCAATAGGTTATCAACGTTAAAACACTTTATTGAAGTGAAATTAATGTTTGAGAAACAGACACATTTAAGACCTCTATTGTTTTGTTTTGTTTTGTTTTTGTTTTGGGGTTTTTATGGTCTACATCTGGCAACACTCAAGGGATCCTCCTGGCTCTGCACTCAGAAATCACTCCTAGGGGCCAGAGAGATAGCATGGAGATAGAGCATTTGCTTTGCATGCAGAAGGACAGTGGTTTGAATCCTGGAATCCCATATAGTCCCCCAAGTCTGCCAGGAGCAACTTCTGAGCACAGAGCCAAAAGTAACCCCTGAGCGCTGCCGGGTATGACCCAAAAACCAAAAACAAACAAACAAACAAAAAAAGAAATCACTCCATATGGGATGGTGTGGTTCCAGTCTGTGTTCTTCCTGGGTCAGTCTCATGCAAGGTAAATGCCCTACCACTGTGCTACAAATCCGGCCCCCTCCATCAAGTCTTAACCCATTTCTGCTTTCCTGAGACATCAAATCAGATTAGTAAATATAATCCTGAACTCCCCAATCGCCCCAAAGTTTCCTCCTGTCTTTGTCCACATGCTGCCATCCCTGCTACAGTAGCACTTCCGTGTTCAATGTTTCCACAAGTGAGATTATTGCCAAGCGCTTTCTTTCAAAAATCAAACCAATCCAGCAAGGAGAACTTGAAATATAAGTGTGCTCCTTACATCTTGCATAACTTGAAAGTGTCACATAGGTCAGACCACTGCCTCGGAGAGAGGGAGGCCCACAGAAGTCAATCAAATGGTCCATTGGTTGGTTGATGGAGGTGAAACCAGGCAGGGTTGTCTATAGTTATGTTCTCAGCCTGAGCCTGCAACACATGCACGCAAGCATGCACTCACACGCATACACACAAACACACGCATGCATGCTGAAATCTTTCCTTTGGACGGCAGAGAATGGGGTGCACACACCTGGCAGCCAAAACTTTCCTGGCACTGCCTGGCATTGAGGTCAGGGTCAGGTTGCATTACCAGGGCCTTCTCCGAGGCCTACAGGTTAAAGTCACACACCAGCACTCAGAGAGATGGGTGATGGGTCAGTTGGTGGAAATGGAATCTCCTTCCATATCTCCACATAAGCACAGAAGTACCAGTTTCTCAGGATGGCAGAAAGAGGAGTGCACAGTGGATGTGTCTAGTGCACAGATCTTACTTCCTCCCTAACAGAACATGCGCAGAGAAAGATTAATAGCAGAATCTAGGTGAGCTTCAAGTGAGATTGAAGTTTCTTATGAAGCAAGTTGGAGAGAAGAAGACAGAGTGTGGAGAAGCCATTGCCTCTGTCTGGCAGCCTGAGCGAAAAGGAATGATAGACAATTCTCTCGAGATCGGGAGAAGAGAGATAAAGTGGTGACTGTTGGGCTGACTCTCTAGGGTTTGTTAAGGACCCAGGATGGCTTCTGCTCTGTGGGAATCTAAAGACAGAGGCCACAGTGGCTCGTTTCACTTGGGTGAAGGGGCAGAGGCCTCCTAGTGGCTTCTGACTCAGGTACAGTGGAATTGTGGGAGCAGGAGGAGTCTGGGATGTTCGATGTCAGCAAATTCTGCCAGTGTGTGCTCGAGGACATCAAGTCAGTGCTTTAAGCTCTGGCCAGCAGTAGCAAAGACTTCCAGAGAAAGTTTAGATCTCATTCAGGAGATGGTACATAATCTGGGAAAGCAGAGTTTTATTCTGGGATACATGCTGACCCAAAGCAGCACCTCTAGCTCCATTTTTACTTCACTATGTTGGCTCCCCCAGCACAGTGCAACCTTTGTACTGGGTGCTGAGGTGGGAATGTCTTCCTTGTGGATTCCAAGAGTACAAGTTCTGCCCTCAGCAAATCTGTGCACACTCCGTGTGTTACCAGGCAAGGTTTTCCCCCACACAATGCTTCCTTCTTGGTTTCTGTCAGTGAAGACTGACTGTTGACTTGTGCTGGATTCAGGCCCATGTGAGGTGTTGAGAAGCCAAGTTACAGAGATTTGGTGAGTGACGCTATTTGGTCTGGTGTGAAATCAGCCTGTATTTCCAACCCCAGGTGGAAGGGTCTGAAGCAAAGTGAAGGATTAAAAAGCCAAGATAGTCAGGAGAGAATCGTGGACCTGGATTGGTTTCTTGTTTTGTGGTGTCTCTTCACGTGTCAAGTCAAATCCAAACCTCTTTTTATTCTACCAGTACAAATTCAATGGGGAGGTGGAGGGTCGAGTGAGATATAGATAGACTTTTACAAGCCAAAGGGCTAGGTAAAAAGAAAGAGGAAGTTGGGGGAGCACCTTTGTTTTAATTTCTTTTTATTTTGCTTTATTGAAATAATTGTGATGAACAAAATTCTTGATAGTTGAATTTGAAGTATACATTGAGTCAGGGCCCTTCCCACCATCAGTGTCAACCTCCCTCCACGAATGGCCCCAGAGTGCAACCTATATGACCACACTTTGCCCCTGGCCTGCCAGTATAACAGGCATCTTTAAGTTTAGATTGTTAAAATTTAGGTCTTGCTACTATCACACCTTTACTTTTTTTTTTTTTTTTTTTTTTTTTTTTTTTTTACTTTTTTCCTTTAAGGAAAAAAAATACAACTTACTGAACTTAAAAACAATTGTAGTAGAATGCCTGTCTCGAATACAGGCAGGGGATGGGAAAGGGTGTAGGGAGCCGAACTGATGGAACCTAGAACAAAGGTGCCTCAGAAATCCCTGACCTTGTTACCCACGTGACCAGAGGCACCCATGCCCTGAGGACAAAGGAAATAGACAAATACTAAAGTAAATTCAAAACAGCCCAATACATCCAGCCAGAAAGAAAATTATAAAGCAACTTGCCTTTGTGTTAGCAAAAGATTAATATGATTACAGCTGATGTTTTATTTATACTTGCTGAGTAAAATTTATAAGACCCTGTTTGGATCTTGTGCTTTCAGTATAAACATGTGCTCAGGTCTACCTTTTTACCCCTCCCTATTACCTGCCCCCAGCTTATGCTAATGAGTGCTTGCAGTTGTAATTGGTGGAAACCTGTAACACCCTCTGACGTATTTCACCCTTAAAAGCTGATCTCCCCGGCAATAAACCCCTTTTGAACAGCGCGAGTTGTCTTGAGGGTCTCTTACTAACTTCTTAAGTTTTCTTCACAGATCGGACCTGCTCGAGTAAACCCACAAATTACTAGCGACCCTCATTCCCACACCCCCGCGGGTCGGGGGTCCCCCACCGAAGGTTGCAAAAGGGGAAGGGGGTAATGTTACACTGGTGAAGGGGGGTGTTCTGGTTATGACTGTAACCCAAATATGATCATGTTACTTAAAAATATATATTAAAAAAAAAAAGAGGGCCCGGAGAGATAGCACAGTGGTGTTTGCCTTGCAAGCAGCCAATCCAGGACCTAAGGTGGTTGGTTCGAATCCCGGTGTCCCATATGGTCCCCCGTGCCTGCCAGGAGCTATTTCTGAGCAGACAGCCAGGAGTAACCCCTGAGCACCACCGGGTGTGGCCCACCCCCCCAAAAAAAAAGAATGAATGAGGGGACTGGAAAACCTGTCTAGAGTACAGGTGGGGGGGCTGGGATGGAGGGAGATTTGGGACATTGCTGGTGGGAATGTTGCACTGGAGATGGGAGGTGCTATTTACATGACTGAAACCTAATCACAATCATATTTGTAATCAAGATGTTTAAATAAATAAAAATATAAAAAAAAATTAGGTCTCTTGATTCTACTATCATTGACTTTGGCTTGGATATTTTGTTCTGTCCTTATTTATTCCTCATCAATGCATCTGAAACCACTTGACCCTTGGTCCCCAACCTTTTCTTTGATCCTTTCTTCTTAGTTTTATAGAAAAATGTGGGAATATGTGTTAACATAGAGTAATCCGTGTCCCAAGCTTCTATGAAAAATCTAAGAAATTAAAAAAATCCAATTTAAAAAAAATGTGTGTGTGTGTGTGTGTGTGTGTGTGGCAGGTTTTTTGTATGTTTAATACCTTTGTTTTAGGTAAAAGCAGGGTGTGATCTAACAATTCACCCTTCTGTTAAAATTTTTTTGAGAAGGACTACATAAATTTTGTTCTGTTCTTCATGAGAGGCAGGAACCCCAGAGTGGCTATTAATTTGTATAGACACAGTAAAAGTTGGGGAAATCAAAAGAAAAATCCTTTAGCAGTAAGTAAAGTAGTGAGAAAATTTTCTAATTCCTAGGAATCACTGCTGATGAGGGTAGAATTGGCTGTAAAGTTTTATGGGTTAGATTTTGCATACATCATTCTCAAAACTTTTATCAGCTTTTTCCATATCCTTGTTTTATATATATCACAATTTTTTTCATAGACTTCTTTGAACATAAACATTAGAACCTTTCTGCAGATATACTTAATTTGAAAACAAGTTCTTAAAAAAACAAAAAATAAATTAAAAAAGAAAGATTTTCCATTTTCTCCTGACCTGCTCAGAGGCTTTCTCTCTCTCTCTCCCTCTCTCTCTCTTCTTCTCTCTTCCTTCCTCCCTCCCTCTTTTTCCCTTCCCTTTTCCCCCTCCCCTCCTTGGGGAGGGCTACAACAGAAAAAGAATTAAAAAACAAAAAATAAATAAAAACAAATTCTTAAACATTCTTTTCTTTTCTTTTCTTTTCTTTTCTTTTCTTTTCTTTTCTTTTCTTTTCTTTTTTTTTTTTTTGGTTTCTGGATCACACCCAGCAGCGCTTAGGGGCTACTCCTAGCTCTATGCTCAGAAATTGCCCCCCAGCAGGCTTGGGGGACCATATGGGATGCTGGGATTTGAACCACCGTCCTTCTGCATGCAAGGAAAACACCTTACCTCCATGCTATCTCTCTAGTTCCTTTTAAATTTTTTTTTTTTGGGCGGGGGGGGGGGCACACTCGGCAGCGCTCTGTAGTTACTCCTGGCTATCTGCTCAGAAATAGCTCCTGGCAGGCTAGAAGGACCATATGGGACACCAGAATTCGAACCAACCACCTTAGGTCCTGGATCAGTTCTTAAATATTCTTACACTGAGCACTGTAATTCGAGCCTAGAGCATCCAAATTCCTTTTCCATAAAATTTTTTTTGTTTTGTTTTGTTTTGTTTTTGTTTGTTTGTTTTGGGGTCACACCCCACAGCGCTCAGGGGTTAATCCAGGCTCTACGATCAGAAATCGCTCCTGGCAGGCTCAGGGGACCATATGGGATGCCGGGTTTCGAACTACCGACCTTCTGCACCTTCTCCGGCCCCTTCCATAAATTTCTATAAATAAAATCATAAGAACATTTCTGTAGATATATATATATATATGTATATAATCTGAAAATAAGTCTGCTAAAATAGTCTTATAATGAGCAATTAAATAAGAGACTATAGTATCCAAGTTCCTTTTCCATAGACTTCTGAGGACAAAGACATTAGTGCATATTTTGCAGACATAATTGAGAATAAGTTGCTAAATAATATACACAATCAAGCATCACAGCAATTGGGAAACTTTCACTGGGATAGCTGAGAACCATTAAAAATCTAACAGGCCGGAGAGATAGCATGGAGGTAAGGCATTTGCCTTGCATGCAGAAGGTTGGTGATTCAAAACCCAGCATCCTATATGGTCCCCAGAGCCTGTCAGGAGAGATTTCTAGCATAGAGCCAGGAGTAGCCGCTGAGCACTGCTGTGTGTGACCCAAAAACAAACAAACATAACAAAAATCTAACAACATTATGTATTTCCCCAAACTGAGCAAACTAATTAAATTACTGGAATTGGATACATAATTATCTGTTTGCAGTGGGGACATAGAACAAAAGAGTACCTATTAAGATTTATATGGTAGGGCCGGAGTGATAGTACAGCAGTAGGATGTTTGCCTTGCACACTGATGACCCAGGACAGACCTGGGTTTGATGCTCGGCATCCCATATGGTGCCCCGAGCCTGACAGGTGTGATTTCTGAATACAGAGCCAGGAATAGCTCCTGAGCACTGTCAGGTGTGGCCCCCAAACAAACAAAAACAAAAACAAAATTCATACAGGTAAAACACACAGTTTAACCAGCAATATAGCGACTAATGCAAATAGGGTCAAGAGATTATCCTAGAACAGTGGTCGGCAACCTGCGGCTCGCGAGTCACATGTGGCTCTTTCCACTTTTAATTTGGCTCTTCTGTGTGCCGGGCGGCCGCTCCAAGAGTCAGGACTCTGCTCCTAGCCTCTGTCAGTGCGCGCCCTGTGTGGCTCTCAAAATAAATTTCAATCGTGGTTTTGGCGAGATTTGGCTCAGTTGAAAAAAAAAGGTTGCCGACCACTGTCCTAGAAGAAGGTTAACTTTTTGGAATTGCAAGAGGTTCTGAAAGCAGCTTTTCCTCAGTTAGGCTGGGCTTGAATTTTTCATCTCTACCTTCTGTGGTTGTGTTGCTGAGGTCACCTGGGACAGAAAGGCCTTTGGTCCCTGGGCCGAAATCTGGGGTTCGGGGGTGGGGAACCAACTCATCTCCTTGCTGTTGGTCTCCCTCCAATGGGGCTGTCTCTTTGGTTTCTACTCCATTAGTGACCTCAATAAGCTGCTGCAGGTTGGGGGCCGAAGTCCTTGCACAAAGATCCTTTGGTAGAAGAAAGGTGGTGGGTGTCGGCATCTGGGTCGCTGCCCAGAGTCTCCGGCTCTCTCCTCTTTACTGCCTGCTTCTGTCCCTTCTGCTTGAAGGGACCTCTGCTACCAAGGGTGGTGGTGGGGCAGCTAAGCGAAGTTGGGAATGAATGGGCAGAACCTCTGTTGATTGGGAGCATAGCAACTACTGTTTACTGGCAGTCTGCCAGGTCTGGATTCATAGTAACTTTTGGACCCTCTCTCCTTTCAGGACATCAAACTCCACAGTCTTTCCACCTCCAGCACTACACAGAGAAACTTCCTGCGATTGTTTCTCTGAATAGCTGGCCAGTGAACAAAGACATCTTCTTTGGTGTCATTTCTATTGATAAATCCATAACTGTTCCGGACATTGAATCATTTAACAGTGCCCAGGACTTGGATTGCCAGCACTGGCTTGTCTACCTGACTCAGGGCTTGGAGTGTGAGGGTAAATCTGGTGGAGATACTAACTCAGAGATTCTAACTCTTGAGTCTGCAGAGATGGTAACTGGCTCATCATTCTTGGAAGATGGGGGTCTCTCTGGTTTAGTTTAGTGCCAGTAGTACACAATAATTATCAGCCCTGGGAAGGTCTTTAGATGGAGAATTCGTCACCACTGGGAAGACACCCTTCCCCTCTTGGGGCATGTACATGGGAGAATCTCTAGGGAGCCTGGCCTGTACAGTTCAGAGAGAGAAATGCAGGTAGATGGACCAGAGCAACATGAAGTTATTCAGAAGGGAGGTCAGGTGCACAAATGTTCTGGTGAAAGGCACAGCACGTTCAGTCCAGCTTGAGGGGGCTGGACCGTTATGGTGATTATAGAGGGTTAAATCACTCACATCATTGGGGTCTTCTCACATCTCTGGATCCCTGTCCAGGTGCCAGTTGTGAAATCATCCCACACACTGTATTTCCAACCCCAGTGGATAGGTCTGAAGCAGAGTAGCCATGAAGAATTAATAAATCAGGGGCTGGAGTGATAGCACAGTGGTAAGGCATTTGCCTTGCAAACAGCAGATCTAGGATGGACAGTGGTTCAAATCCCAGCATCCCATATGGTTCCCCCGAACCTGCCAAGAGTGATTTCTGAGAATAGAGCCAGGAGTAACCCCTAAGCACTACTGGATGTGACCCCCCCCCCAAAAAAAAGATTTCAATTGAGAGGGGGAGGGTCAAGTAAGATCTAGGTGGATTTTTACAAGACAAAGAACCAGATGAAAAGAAAGATGAGGTTGGGGCTGGAGAGATAGCACTGAGGTAGGGCATTTGCTGTGGTTCGAATCCCGGCATCCCATATGGTCTCCCACGCCTGCCAGGATAGTGTTTTGGGTAAAAGCAGGGTGTGATCTAATAGTCTGGGGTCATCAGATCATCCCCTACATGGTATCCAAAGGACCTCATCCAGCCCCTAAATTTGAGAGTCTTACAGTACTCAAGACAAAAAGAAAATCCCTAAGTCCCTTGACCACTAAATTTGTGGCAAAATACAGGAGCCAGACAGACACAATGTGGATCCACCAGATCTGTGCAGTGGATAGACATCGTCTCAGTCTGGGGTGGGGGTGAGGGCTAGGTTCTGAGATCCAATTGTCCTAAGGAAGAAAAAACTGTCTTAGACATGGACTGGGTGGGTATGTATGCAGAGACAGATGTTAGTAGAAATGGGGAATAAAAATTCCATGCTACAATGTTTTCTTTTTTTTTTCTTTTTTTTTTTTTTTTTTTGGTTTTTGGGCCACACCCGGTGGTGCTCAGGGGTTACTCCTGGCTGTCTGCTCAAAAATAGCTCCTGGCAGGCACAGGGGGGACCATATGGGACACTGAGATTCGAACCAACCACCTTTGGTCCTGAATCGGCTGCTTGCAAGGCAAACACCGCTGTGCTATCTCTCTGGGCCCGCTACAATGTTTTCAAGGCCAAGAGCCCTATCCCCAACTCCCTAAGAAGCTCAAGCAAAAAAAAAAAAAAAAAAAAAAAAAAAAAAAAAAAAAGCAAAAAAAAAAAGAAGCTCAAGCAAAAGGATTTTCAACTTCCTGTGTAGTTACACAAGAGGAACTGTCCATGTCATGTCAGGAAGAGATTTGAACTGTGGGTGTGTTTGGATTCTTTGAAATGGTTCATTGACTATTTCTAGGTTGGAGCAACTTTATTTTTTATAGGGCTTAGCTCACATTTTTGGTTTGCTTTTTGCTTTTCTATTTTGTTTTATTTTGGTTCCAAATGCAGCTGCACTCAGGATTTATTCATGGTTCTGGTCTTAGGCATCATTCTTAGGGGACCCAGAGATAGAACCTCTGTTCATCACACGCAAAAAATATTTTGAACTGGGAAATTGCTGGTCATTTTTAGTTATTATTTATATTTATTATTCTTTTTGTTTTGTTGAGGGCTTGTTCCTGGCTCTGTGCTCAGAGATTCTTCCTGAATGGACTCAGGGGACCATATGAGATGCCAGGTTGGCTGCGTACAAGGCAAATAAATGTCTTCCTGTTGTACTACCACTCCCACTCCTAAACTATAAAAATTCTAGAACGCAGCACCAGAAAAACCAAACGTTTGTGAATTAAGCATCTTAAGCATTTCTGATCCATCTTGGGAGAGAAAAATCGAAAAAGAACACATTCTGGAATGGTACAAAGGTATCAAAAGAAAAGAGAAAAAAACAGGGCCCGGAGAGATAGCACAGCGGCGTTTGCCTTACAAGCAGCCGATCCAGGACCAAAGGTGGTTGGTTCGAATCCCGGTGTCCCATATGGTCCCCCGTGCCTGCCAGGAGCTATTTCTGAGCAGACAGCCAGGAGTAACCCCTGAGCACCGCCAGGTGTGACCCAAAAACAAAAACAAAAACAAAAACAAAAAAAGAGAAAAAACAACAGTAGGATAATTTTGGAGGAAAAATACAAGATTGGAAAAGGCTGGGAAGTCAAACAAACTTAAAGAGTCAATTAAGAGAACAATAAAACATTAACAATCACAGATTGAGAGAAAATAAGTAAAGAAAATGCTGCCACAGTGTCCCTAGAACCAGAGAACCCCAGAAAGCAAGGACATGCTCTTTTAGAACTGCTGGAGATTAAAAAAAAATATTGCCCATGTGAAAGCCAGTTGGAATTACAGCTGATTTCTCAAGAGTACAAACAAGAACCAGAAGAATTTTCCGGGGGAAGTGGGGGCACTGCCTTACACGAGCAGAGAGAAACAGGGTCTGCCAGGTGCCCACGCGTGAAATAAAAAAGCAACGGGAGCTACACACTTTCCAAGCAACTTAAGTGGAAATCTTGTGCCAGAAGTAGACCCACAACAATCAAGGGGATCTTGGAAGATTTAGGTTAGCATTTGAGGAAAGATGTGAGTCCCGTGAGCCCCAAGATGGAATCAGAAGTAGTGAAAGTCAAAATGTGGGCAGATTGTCTAAAGCCACACACATCTGTTTTTCAGAGTATGGAGAAGAGGGTTAGAACAAAAATAGGGGCCGGAGTAATAGCACAGTGATAGGGCATTTATCTCGCATGTGACCAACCAGGGATGGACCCAGGTTCGATCCCCGGCATCCTTCTGGTACCCTGAGCCTGCCAGGAGCTATTTCTAAGCTCAGAGCCAGGAGTAACCCCCGAGTGCCACTGGGCGTGACCCAAACCCCCCACCGCCACCCCACAAAAAAAATGTACAAAATTAACCTAAAGAATAGGTGATGTTGTGACTGCCAAGGTTGGGTTTTACTGCAGCTCTATAGAGATTGCAGGCGGAGAAAAAGCTTTGTTTACAGCCAGTGTAGGTTGGACAACAGTGAACCCCTGTAGTGAGAAGCAGCTTATGAGGGGAGTATATTTGAGAAGAGGCAGGTGCAAACTCGTGGGCACCAGCTGGGCAATAAAGTCCTGTGGGGGCTGACTGATGCATGCAGGCACCTCCGTATCTGCTCAGCACAGTGGATCTAAAGAAAGATCGCTAATTAAGGGCTCTTCCTCATAGAGCCTTTGGGGAAGGACAGATAAGGGAAAGGGAACATGATTCACTTACTTAACTGCCCCTGCCCAGAGCAGTTTGCTGGCTTGAATTCAGAATCTGTAGGAGTTGGTTTTCGAATTAAACTCTTCTAGGAACCAGAGAGGTGGCAATGGGCAAAAGGGGTAAAGTAAGTTAGTTACTTGCTTGGCATGTAGCCCATCCCGGTTTAACAATTCAGAACCACATGGATATGGTCCCCTGATCTTCTGAGCACTACCCAGAATGTCCCCCAGCACAAAGCCAGGATTAAGCCCTGAGCCCAGCTAGGTGAGACCACCCCCCCTAAATCAAACCAAACCAAGACAGAAAACAGAATCAGAGTATTCTAAAGTAACCCCTGAAATTTACTGAAAGAAACTCTAGAACATTACACATTTAAAATAATACAAAAAGATGGGGCTGGAGAGATAGCATAGTAGATAGTGGTAGGGCGTGTGCCTTGCACGCAGCTAAATCTAAGAGGGATGGTGGTTCGAATCCCGGCATATCATACGGTCCCCCATGCGTCCAGGAGCAACTTCTGAGCGTAGAGCCAGGAGTAACCCCTGAGCCACCAAAACAAAAACAAAAACCCAATAAATAAATAAATAAATAAATAAATAAATAAATAAATAAATAAACCTAAAATAATACAAAAAGAGTGCATAGCATCTGCAAAGTAAATGGGAAAAAAAAAAGGGAGGAAAAAAGCCCTCTATCCAAAATAGCACAAGTGGGGGGGGGGAGTGGTGTGCATGTTGGGGTGAATAAGATAGGATATAGTGAAAGCACACATGCTATTATGGCTGAAATATAACAAATTAATTTCTAATTAACCAAATTTCTTCTTAAAAGTCCTTTTATATGCTTTTAAAAAAAAATGAAGGCAGAGGGTTGGTCTTACCCCAAGGTAATTGAAGACCTTTGGAAGTACAAGGGGCTAAACAGGGATCAGTAATATGCAAAATAAGCACCTTATCTCCTATTCTACCTTCCCTGGATCCTCATTGCATGCTTTGTATCAAATAACTAACATACACAGATAAAGAACAGTTTAAAAAAAAAAAGGATAGAGAAAAGATTGATCAGAAAAATGCCAACCGAAAGAAAGGCCATGTATGTATAATGATAACCAATAAGATGTTAAAGCAACATATATTTTAGAGGTCAAGGCAATAAAGACAGAACAGTATAAAAGTTCTGCTGGAGGGGCCAGAGAGATAGCACAGCAGTAGGGTTTTTGCCTTGCATTTGCATGCAGCTGACCCAGGACTGACGATGGTTTGTAACCCAGCATCCCATATGGTCCCCCATGCCTGCCAGGAGTGATTTCCGAGTGCAGATCAGAGCCAGGAGTAATCCAAGTGCTGCCAGGTGTGGCCCAAAAACCAACCAAGCAAACAAACAAAAAAAAGTCTGCTGGAAAGATAGTACAGTGGAGAAGGCACTTGTCTTGCATGGAACCAACCTGAGTACTGCTGGGAGTGACCTCAGAGCACAATGCCAGGACTAAACCCTCAGTATTGTGGTTGTGTGTGCCCTCCCCCCACAACAATAAAGTATGAAAGTTCAACTCATCAGGAAAAAGAGCAGCATTAAGCTAAGATGACTAAAGAGCAAGTTATGTAAAAGAATGCACATTCTTCTAAGCATGCATGCATGAAATATTTACTGGCACAGGTGACCTTTGTGAAGTTGGGAAAGGAGACAGTAGCTTCAAGAAGGGGGTAGGGCATTTGTCTTGCAAGAAGCAGATGCGGGTTTGATCTCTGGCATCCCATATTATCCCCCAAGTCCACCAGGAGTGAATCCTGAGTACAGAGCTAGGATCGTAGTTACTAGTCACTAGTTACTAGTAATCCTAGTAACCCACACTGCTGGGTGTGGCACAAAAAAAAGGAAAACAAAAAAGAAAAAAGAAAAGAAAGAAAGAAAAAGGAAAGAAAAAAGAAAGAAGAAAAGAAAGGAAAAGAAAAGAAGAAAAGGGGCCGGTGAGGTGGCGCTAGAGGTAAGGTGTCTGCCTTGCAAGCGCTAGCCAAGGAAAGGACCACGGTTCGATCCCCCGGCGTCCCATATGGTCCCCCCAAGCCAGGTGCAATTTCTGAGCTCGTAGCCAGGAGTAATCCATCTAGTACTGATGAAAGTATGAGATGAGCCCCTGCATGGTGCAGACCTAAGGGTTCTCTAACAAGGTGGTTATCACCTACACCTCGGTTCCACTTGTTCTGCCAGGTGTGGAAAATGATCCCTGCCACCCAATTTCTCTGGAAGCCATGGACTCAGGCTGAAGGAACTGCTCTTGTCAGGAAAGTCAGTCCTAGCTCTTACCCAGGCGTTTTAGTCATTCCAGGAAAGAATTTCAGGAGCTGGAGCAATAACAAAGCTACATTTGTCTTGCAGTCGACCAACCTGGGAAGGACCTGAGTTCGATTTCCCAGCATCCCACATGGTCCCCCAAGCCTGCCAAGAGCCATTTTTGAGTGCAGAACCAGGACTAATCCCTAGAATGCCTCCTTATATGACCCCAAGATCTAAATAAATAAATGTTTAAATAAAAAAGAAAAGAATTTCAGAAGGAGATGGAGGGAAAGAGAAACAGAATAATTTGCTCAGGAGAGGGGAAAACTTAGCTTACACTTCTCAGGAGATAGTCTGTGTCTAGGACCCCCAAATAGAGAAGCAACTGTTTGCTTTTGCTGAGTTGACTGTATAAATTTTTTTTAAATATTTTGGTTTGACTTGGAGCCACACCTGACAATGCTTAGGGATTACTCCTGGCTCAGCACTCAGGAATCACTCCTGGCTGTACTTAGGGGATCAAACCTGAGTTGAGCACAGGAAGGCAAGTAAGTGCCTTATCAGAGGTAGGGTGTTTGCCTTGCACGAGGCCAACCCTGGATGGACACTGGTTCGGGCTTCCCATATGGTCCCCAAAGCCTACCAGGACTGATTTGTGAGAGAGAGAGAGAGAGAGAGAGAGAGAGAGAGAGAGAGAGAGAGAGAAAGAGAGAGAGAGAGAGAGAGAAAGAGAGAGAGAGAGAGAGAGAGAGTCCCTTTGCTGTGACATTGTCAAGGAGAAGTTTGAAACTCCTGGTGTCCACCTTCATGCCCTGACCACAAACTTTTATTCCTGCAAAGGCTTCTCCCCCAAACTGGAATCCTGTCATCTCTAGGCTGTGCTGGCACCAGGAAGAATCTAATCAGGTCCATGTCCACTAAATGGGTCCAGCCACTGTGCTTTTAGATGACTTTAGGGCTGGTGACAGAGTAACTTCTTTCAATCTCTTCTTGGTTTTATGACTTTCACCAAAATAATATTGCCAGGGGATTATTGCACCCTCACTCTGCCTACTTTACTTACAAAAGTTCATGGCCATAAAGAAAATGACAACACTTTTGTTGCAGTTGGGTGGTAAACCAGTACATTCTTTGGTGAAAAAATTAAGTTCAGGAACCCAAGGATGACTGACTCTGGCCAAAGGCCCTACCTTCCAAGCTCAGTGAGGTCATCCCAGTGCCACTCATGTTACACCTGTTGTTGGGGACTTGGGTCACAAAGGAGAGTGTGTGTTGAGCCCCACGCTGCTTGAAGTGCTCAGTCCTGGTTATTACAACCCAGAAAAGGGGCAAGAAAAGGGGGGGAAAAGGTTACAAGAAAAACTTGTGTTTGGAAGTGAACACACTAGTAAGTAGTGAATAAATGGTACAAAGGAAGAGACATTGCAGATAGATGTGAGGATTAGAGTACATTATCATTAACTCTTTGTCATTATGGGTTGAAAAAAAATTTGGGGGGGGAACCACATCTGACTGTGCTCAGGCATTATTCTTGGCTCTGCACTCAGAAATCATTCCTTGGGGCTAGAGCGGTGGCACAAGTGGTAGGGCATTGCCTTGTAAGCACTAACTTAGAACAGACCTCAGTTTGATCTACCAGTTTGGTCCCCCAAGCCAGGAGCTATTTCTGAGTGCATAGCCAGAAGTAACCGCTGAGTGTCACCAGGTGTAGCCCAAAAAAGCAAAAAAAAAAAAAAAAAAAAAAAGAAAGAAAGAAATTACTCCTGGCAGGCTCAGGGGACCATATGGGATGCCAGGGATTGAATTCGTGTCCGTCCTGGGTTGGCAGTGTGCAAGGCAAATGCCCTACTGCTGTGCTATCACTCTGGCCCCATGCAATATCAATCTTATACAAACTGGTTTTGAGAAGGAAAAGTGAGGAACGGTCACTTAGTGCATTATGGCTAGTATTAGCTTTATTATTATTATTATATTATTATTATTATTTTATTATTATTGTTTTGGGGCCACACCCAGCAGTGCTCAAGGGTTACTCCTGTCTCTGTGCTCAGAAATTGCTCCTGGCAGGCTTGGGGGACCATATGGGATGTCAGGAACCGAACTCAGGACCATCCTGGTCGGCCGCTTGCAAGGCAAACGCCCTGTCTCCGGCCTCATGGCTAGCATTATCTTATCTCAAAATATATAATCTCATATGAGAAAGGAACTTTAAACTCATAAACATAGAATCATAAATCTTTTTTTGTTTGTTTTTGGATCATATCCGGCAATGCTCAGGTACTTCTGAGAAATTACTCCTGGGTATTTTTTAGGGAACCATTTTTTAGGGAGCAGGGATTGAACCCAGATCAGCTGTGTGCAAGCAAGTGCCCTACCCACTGTACTGTCTCTCTGGCCCCCCCAAATCAAAAATCTTAAACAAAATATAGCAGACTGAATCCTGCAATTGGATTTATACCAATGTGTAGATACAATCCAGTACTGAGAATCAATAAATATAACCTCATAGGTCAGAATATGCAAAAATAATTCTTTAATGATTCATCATTTGGGGCCAGAGCAATAGCATAGTGGGTAGGGTGTTTGCCTTGCATGCGGCTGACCCAAGTTCTATCCCCTACGGTCCCCAGAGCCTGCCAGGGGAAATTTCTGAGTGCAATCAGGAGTAACCCCTGAGCACCACCAATGTGGCCCAGAAACAAAACCAAAAAGAAACCAAACAAACAAAACTTGAACCAGCAAATACCTCTAGGCTTGGGTGACTGGAAATGAAAAGAATGCTTCTCTTATCTTGTCTCTGTGGCAAAAGTCTATTCAGGAACGTATTTCTTTAGTTTTACAAAAACACTGTAGAATGCCTCAGAAGACCAGTCACACTGTGAGGTACAAGTCAGCAACTTACCTTTCCTAAAAATAATATTTCCTGTTTCTTTTGTCTGTCTGTCTGTCTTCTGTTTGTTTTCTGGGCCACACCCTGCTGGGTTCTGGGAATCATTTGAAATGTAGGGGATTGAACATGGTTGCTTTGACCCCAACTTTGCTGTTTCTTTTTTGGGGGTTACACCCATTTGATCCTCAGGGGTTACTCTTGGATATATATGTATATATATATATATATATATATATATATATATATATATATATATATATATATACATACATACATACACACGTAGGTACATACATATATATCGCTTCTAGCCTGGAGGAATCATATGGGACTCCCGGGGATTGAACCGCAGTCCTAGGCTAGCGCTAGCTTCTGCTTTACCTCTAGCGCTACTGCTCTGGCCCCTGTTTTTTTTTGTTGTTGTTGATTTTTTTTTTTGTTTTGTTTTGGTCATACCCAGCAGAGCTCAGGGGTTACTCTTGGCTCTGCACTCAGAAATTGCTACTGGCAGGCACAGGGGTTGGGGGGTGGGGGGAGCCATATGGGATGCCCGGATTTGAACCCCCATCCATCCTAGTTTGGCTGCTTGCAAGGCAAATGTTCTACCACTGTGCTATCTCCGGCCCTTACTGTTTTTATTTTTGTTGTTGTTGTTTTTTTTAATGAGCTAAATTTTTTGTTTTTTTGTTTTGTTTTGTTTTTTGGGCCACACCTGTTTGACGCACAGGGGTTACTCCTGGCTAAGCACTCAGAAATCGCTCCTGGCTTGGGGGGACCATATGGGACACCGGGGGATCGAACCAAGGTTTGTCCTACGCTAGCGCTTGCAAGATAGACACCTTACCTCTAGCGCCACCTTCCCAGCCCTGAGCTAAGTTTTTTGACCATACAGGCAAAATGGTTCTCTGGGACCTGCAAGCACCATCTCCCACCTGCAAATCTGTTGTAGTAGGTCTTGTTAGTGGCCAAACAAGACCTACAGATAGTCCCTATTGTTAAAATATAACAATGATAGCTCAGAACTTCAGATCTGTTTCCATAAAAAAAAAAAAAAAGATGTTGATCATATTAAAGGATCCTAGCTGAAATGACATTGGGTTGTTTTTTTTTTTTTGGTTTTTGGTTTTTGGGCCACACCCGGTGATGCTCAGGGGTTACTCCTGGCTATGCGCTCAGAAGTCGCTCCTGGCTTGGGGGACCATATGGGACGCTGGGGGATCGAACTGCGGTCCGTCCTAGGCTAGCGCAGGCAAGGCAGGCACCTTACCTCCAGCGCCACTGCCCGGCCCCAACATTGGGGTTTTATTAAAAAAATTTTATCCTAGTTTTCTACCAAAAAAAAATCAAGTGGAAAAAAGATTAGATGTTTTCAAATGGGGCCAGCAAGATAGCATGGAGGTAAGGCGTTTGCCTTCCATGCAGAAGGACGGTGGTTCTAATATCGGCATCCCATATGGTCTCCCGTGCCTGCCAGGGGTGATATCTGAGCATAGAGCCAGGAGTAACCCTGTTATGAAAACATTTTCTCCTAAAATGCTCATTCTCAGTGAACTCCTGAAATTTTCCCCCAAAAGTTCAAGAGCAACTGTTAGAATCTAAGATTTAAAATGAACTGTAACCTAATGTTGATGTTAGGATATGGTGTGCCTTTGCTTAGAAATAATATTAGAAATAACATTGCCGGGCCCGGAGAAATAGCACAGCGGCGTTTGCCTTGCAAGCAGCCGATCCAGGACCAAAGGTGGTTGGTTCGAATCCCGGTGTCCCATATGGTCCCCCGTGCCTCTGCCAGGAGCTATTTCTGAGCAGACAGCCAGGAGTAACCCCTGAGCACCGCCGGGTGTGACCCAAAAACCAAAAAAAAAGAAGTAACATTGCCCTGGCTTCTGTATTCTGCTTGAGGAATTTAATACTAGTAAACCTGGCTTTGCAGTGAGCCTAAGTGCAGCCACGACAGGTTGCAGGTTTTTTTTTTTTCTGTTTGTTTTTGTTTAGGGACCACACCCAGAGGCATTCAGGGGTTACTCCTAGCTCTCTGCTCAGAAATCTCTCCTGACAAGCTTGGGGGACCATATGGGATGCTGGGAATCGAACCCAGGTCCGTCCTGGGTTGGCCTCGTGCAAGGTAAACACCCTACCACATTGCTATTTCTCTGGCCCCACAGTTGCAGTTTTAAGGTACAAAGACTAGGTCTAAAGAACAGCCAGTTCCTGGAACCAGGCCCTCGGAGTAAATGCCAGGAAATACAGCCATATAAGGCTAAACAGAGCTGACAGATGATCAGATGACAACCACACCTTGGGTCTGCAGCAACAAACAGCCAGATGACACAACACCCTGGATTTGGGGGCTGCAGCCCACCCAGCTGTCTGCCTGATGCTACATTTACACTACAACCAATCTAGTCCAACCTTGTACTAAGGACCAAGAGTTTTAACGATCAACTACCTAGACTGAACCTCGGTATCCTATAAAATTGTCATGTAAGCCATTCTCGGGGTCCTCATTTCTTAGATGTTGGACCCCAGCATGCTGGAATAAACTCTCTTGCAATTACATTACTGCCTATCTCCCTGGTGGTCTTTTGGGTGGCGGATCCTGATTTCCGGATTCTAACAACCAGTCCAGATGGGCACTGAAAAATACAGATACTGGGAGTTAAATATTTTTTAGAAGAAAAGAGAACAATTTTCAGTTCCAGTTGTAAAAAAAACCAAAAGGTCGTAGCTCAGTGGTAGAGCACGAAATCCGCATTTGAGACCCTGGAATTGATCCCTGAAACCTCTTGCTTCCATTGAGAATGAATAAGTAAATAATAATTTTAGGAGAATGAAATATAAATCACAACACAGCATCTTACAGAGCTGGCTCGGAGGTGACTAATATTGCTAATCATAATACTGCCCCTGAATTCTGATATGCTAAAAAAAATCATGAAATGACATTTAGGAAGGAGGGAAGGAAGTCTGTGTGTGGGAGAGGAGTGGTAAGAGCTAGTATGTCATGGGGTAACAACAAATGAGTAATATCTGAATCCAAAATTCAAGGCTACCGATGAAGCTTTTATTTGTGAGCATGGAGATTGAGACAGAAGTCTCCACTTACAAGAGAGAAGATAATTTTATGTTTTGTTTTGCTTTATCTGGTCGGGGGGAGGTGGGGAAAGAACCACACCTGGCAATGCTCAGGGCTTATTCCTGGCTTTGCACTCAGGGATCACTCCTGGCAGGCTAGAATTGAACCCAGGTCAGCCACAGGCAAGGCAAGTGCCTTCCCTTTTGTACTCTGGCCCCTCTAGTGGATGAGGGAAGCCACTGCAGAGGGGAATCAACATCAAGAGATGTTGGGGGCGGGGAGATCCAGGACTGTTGCTTTCTTTCACCTTCTTTTGTATGGGATGGATGTCACTGCTTGAAATGAAAAATGTTTAAGTTTGCATTTGCTAGATTTCACTAAGATCAAGTGATGCTTCCACATATGACTTTGCATTGAACGGTGCATGCTGCAGTTTGCAGTGGAAATGAAGAGACTATTACCAAAGGCCAGTTTGGGGGCTCAACACTTAAAAAATCCAAGAGATAGGACTGGAGTCATAGCACAGTGGTAGAGCGTTTGCCTTGCACTCTGCCAACCCAGGACTGACCCCAGTTCAATCCCCAGCAGCCCATATGGTCCCCGGAGTGATTTCTGAGCACAGAGCCAGAAGTAACCCCTGAGCACTGTCAGGTGTGGCCCAAACAAACAAACAAACAAACAATCCAAGAGATAAAAATAGGGGTGGGGTGGGGAGACAGATTTATTCTGGTGCTCAAAAACCTGGGAGTATAATAGATGTGTTCTCCCAAACTATCTGACTCTCAGGTTTATATAGGGCTGATTTGAAAAGTTAAAAGTAAAAATGAGCAGGAGGGGGTATGAGAGCAGAGAGAAAAAGGGGTTCCTGTTAGTGGATGGGGGTGATATACTGCTCCTAGGAGAGCTTTGAGGTCTCAGTATCTGCTCTGTGAGGCTATCTCAGTCTTCAAGGTCTGCTCAGAGGACGTGGTGCTTGCTGTGTTCAAGGCCTTCATCCATAACTACAGTTGGTTTTACAATAAACTTAGGCCATCCCCAGAGGATGGGAGACAGAGCACAGGAGTGGGGGGGGGGTCCAACGAATAGGGATGTGGGGCCAGAGTGGGTAGGGCTTTTGCCTTGCACACAGTTGACCTGGGTTTGATCCCTGGCATCCCAAGCTTGCCAGGAGCAATTTTTTTTTTTTTGGATTTTTGGCCACACCCAGCAGCGCTCAGGGGTTCTGGCTATGCATCAGAAATCACTCCTGGCAGGCTCAGGGGACAATATGGAATGCTGAGGATCAAACAAAGTTCATCCTGGGTCAGCTGCATGCAAGGCAAAAGCCCTACCGCTGTGCTCTCTCTCTGGCCCCAGGAAAGATTTCTGAGTAGAGAGCCAAGAGTAACCAGTGAGCAATCCCAGGTATGGCCCCAAAACTAACTAAAAAAAAGGGGGGTGGCGAAGAGATAGCATGGAGGTAAGGTATTTGCTTTGCATGCAGAAGGATGGTGGTTCAAATCCCGGCATCCCATATGACCCCCTGAGCCTGCCAGGAGCAATTTCTGAGTGTAGAGCCAGGAGTAATCCCTGAGCACTGCTGGGTATGACCCAACCCCCCCCCCCCCAAAAGAAAAACGGATATGAAGGAAACAGATGATTTTTTGGCATGTTTCACTCACAAGGGCATTTTGTGCGACAGCTTCAAGTTATTAGCAAAACACTATAATGAGCTCTTTCATTTTCCCTGTTGCCACGGTGCCTGCTGAGAAATACTGGAGACTAATTTACAACACACCTCTTCATCAAAAGGCTTAATATATGGGTGGAAGGAGTGCTAAGAAGTTAACAAAAAGAATAAAAAAGAATGGATGTATTGTGACTGGAAAAACAGCACAGCTGGTAGGGTGCTTGCCTTGCACACAGCCAACCTAGGTTCCTTGGCATCTCATAGGATCCCCTGAGCACTAGGAGTAAACTCTGAGTATCACTGGGTGTGACCCAAACCCCAAAACAAACAGAAAAGGGGTGTGTGTTTTATTGTTGAAGAATTAGTCTTCAGTAACATTGATCAAAATGCAAATTATTTGAATAATCAATGATTATGATTCTGTTATTTAAATAGTTGCCCCATTATTCAAATTCATATTCAGAAAATAATTCATTTATTGTTCATTTCTGATGAGCAATGCCATCAGAACTAAAACATGAATAGGTGGGGCTGGAGCGAGAGCACAGCAGGAAGGCATTTTTCTTGCACGTGGCCAACACAGGACAGACCCTGGTTCTAATCGAAGCATCCCATACAGTCCACTGAGCCTGCCAGAGGTGACTTCTAAGCACAGAGCCAGAAGTAATCCCAGAGCGCTGCTGGATGTGACCCAAAACACAAAACAAAAAAATTAAAAAACTAAAAACATGAACATATGTGATTACGGAAGATGAAGAGCCATTTAAGATGGGAACACAGTGTAAATTTTGGTTTACAACTGAGTTAGAAAGAGAAGGAATCAGAGAACTTTGTGTCTGGCAGAAAAATATTCCTGTGTGCAGACATTGTAAAGTTCAATTTAATATTCTGTTAGTCCCTTAAGTAAATAGCTTGTACTTCCAGGAGTACAAGTCCTATAACATTGCACCCTGTCCTTTAACATCAATAGCACCCTCCCTCCCTGTCTTTGGTCTTGTCTCTCTTAGGCAACAATATACAATGCTGGGAAGATTGCTATGTTTTTGTCAAAGGAGTTAAATATGTTATAGATGCCAAAACACCTCAAACGTAAGAACAATGAAGTCTCAGACTCATTGGAATATAACATCAGTTGGAGCCAAGAAAATCCGAGACTGAGAACCAAGTGGCCTGCCAGACCTACAGTTTCATTACACACTTGTCAAAAAATTGCAAAAGTTGCATAGTCAAACTTAGGCCCACTTGCACCATCACAGAGTAGAATTCCTATGGTGGCCCCAGGAGAGCCCAAATATGATTAGAATCTGGGTAGCACCTTGACTCTGAGATATTACCACCCCATCCCTCCATCTTCTCTAAAATATTGTGAATATTCCACCTCCTATTAATTGCCTTATTTCTTTTTGGGGAAGATTTGGGCATCAACATTTACTCGACTCTGTGCTCAGACACCAGACCTTGGGGATTTCGGGAGTGTGAGCGATCAAACTTGGATCAGTTGTATACCAGGAAAAGCATCTTACCTGCTGCTTTTCTTTCCAAGCCCTAAATTGCCCATTCTGGCCACATTATAGACCTCAGAAGCTACAGATTTATGTAGGAGTAACACTACTCCCTCTGCAGGATTCTTGCACCCTGACTCAGAATAGTCACCCTCTTTGTGTGTGGTATTATTTTTAGTAAGCAATGTGTGTTAGAAAATATTCTAAGGAATGGAGAGACAGCAGTTGAGGGAAGATGCTTGCCTTGCATGGGGCCATCTCCAGTTTGAACTCTTGGTAACACATGGGGTCTGCTAAGCATCATCAAAGGTCACTTCTGAGCACTGACCCAGGAATACCTTGATCACCAAGCAAGCGCAGCAGAGTGTGACCTGGAGCCCCCCAAATTAAAAAAGTAAGAGTGCTACTCAAGCCAGAGAGATAGCATGGAGGTAAGGCATTTGTCTTGCATGCAGAAGGACGGTGGTTCGAATTCTGGCATCCCATATGGTTTTCCCGAGCCTGTCAGGAGTGATTTCTGATCATAGAGCCAGGAGTAACCCCTGAGCGCTGCCAGGTGTGACCAAAAATCCAAAAACCAAAAACCAAAAAAAAAAAAAAAAAGAGTGCTACTCATTTTTGGCATACACACATACACACACTCTGATATTTTTTTTAATTTGTTTTTGGACCACACCTGGTAGCACTCAGGGGTTACTTCTGGCTCTGTGCTCAGAAATTACTCCTAGCAGACTCAAGGGACCATATAAGATACTGGGGATTGAATCTAGTTTGGCTGCGTACAAGGCAAACACTCTACCCACTGTGCTATCACTCCAACCCACATACACTCTGATTCTTTGTTGTTGTTGTTGTTTGTTTTTTGGGTCACACCCAGCAGTGGTCAGGGGTTACTCCTGGCTCTATGCTCAGACATCACTCCTGGCAGGCTCGGGGGATCATATGGGATGCCGGAATTTGAACCACCATTCTTCTGCATGCAAGGCAAATGCCCTACCCCCATGTTATCTCTCCAGTCCCCTACAATCTGATTCTTTTTTTTTTTTGGCTTTTGAGTCACACCCGGCAACACTCAGGGGTTACTCCTGGCTCTACGCTCAGAAATCGCCCCTGGCAGGCACGAGGGACCATATGGGATGCCGGGATTTGAACCACCATCCTTCTGCATGGAAGGCAAACGCCTTACCCCCATGCTATCTCGCCGGTCCTTATATTTGATTCTTAAGTGAAAACTATTCTCTAATAATTTTTTGTTGCTACTATTTTGGTTTGGGAACACCCCCCAGTTGTAGTCAGCACTTACTTTTGGCTTTATGCCTAGGCATCACTCCTGGTGGGCTCAGGACCATAGGGGATGCTAGGGATCCTTGACCTTAGAGACAGGATTAAGGCCTGAGCACACCCCTATGTGGCCCAAAAACCAAAAATAATTTTTTTTTTTTGTGGTTTTTGGGTCACACTCGGCAGTGCTCAGGGGTTATTTCTGGCTCCAGGCTCAGAAATTGCTCCTGGAAGGCACAGAGGACCATATGGGGCACCAGGATTCGAACCGATGACCTCCTGCATGAAAGGCAAATGCCTTACCTCCATGCTATCTCTCCGGCCCCCAAAAATAATTTTTTAAAATATTCCACTGACTGGAGCTGGAGTGATAGCACAATAGGTAGGGCCTTTGCTTTGCATGCAACCCACCCTGGTTCGATCCCTGGCAACCCATATGGTCCCCCGAGAACTGCCAGAAATGACCCTGAACATAGAGCCAGGAGAAACCCGTGAGCACAGCCAGGAATGGCTTCAAAACAAAACAAAACAAATTTAACTGGCATTACAATATAATATTATGCGACTATTCATTGCACGGGGTTCCAAGCATTAATATTCTATTATGCGAACATGCAAAACTAGAGTTACAAGGCACTTGAAAGTACTGTGCTCTGCAGCAGTAGAGCGCTTGTCTTGCACACAGCCGACCTGGGAAGGACCTGATTTCAATCCCCAGCATCCCATATGGTCGACTGAGTGATTTCTGAGTGCAGAGTCACGTGTGGCCCAGAAAAAATAACAAACAAACAAGCAAAATGCAACAACAACAACAAATAAAGAAAGTACTGTGCTCTGTTTCCAAGCACTTATTTAGAGGCTAGGGGCTTAGGGTTCCTTTGGTGGCTGATGACACAGTGTTTTCCTTCTCACTTCCACACCCCTTAGACTGCTGATGGGGGCTGTCCCAGCAAGGATTCCAACTTTCTTTTTTTTTTTTCTTTTTTTTTGGGGGGGGGGGGGTTTGGGTCACACCCGGCAGCGCTCAGGGGTTCCTCCTGGCTCCATGCTCAGAAATCGCTCCTGGCAGGCTTGGGGGACCATATGGGATGCTGGGATTCGAACCATCGTCCTTCTGCATACAAGGCAAACGCCTTAGCTCCACGCTATGTCTCTGACCCCGCCACTTTCTTTTTTTGGTTTTTGGGCCACACCCTGTGACGCTCAGGGGTTACTCCTGGCTATGCGCTCAGAAGTTGCTCCTGGCTTCTTGGGGGACCATATGGGACGCCGGGGGATCGAACAGCGGTCCGTCCTAGGCTAGCGCAGGCAAGGCAGGCACCTTACCTCCAGCGCCACCGCCCGGCCCCGCCACTTTCTTTTTTGACTGGAGCCCCTTCCTGCCCTCCAGCAGCACTTTTGCACAAGTAGCTTTATAGTTCTGTCTCCAGCAGTGTGACAGGTGGGAAGTCCCCTCTCCCTGGGGTCATCACCCCAACACTCTGAGCATCCTTTGCTCTGTGTCTTGGTTCTCTCCCCACTACTCTCTATATCCTACCTCCCCTGAGAACCTGAACGTGCAGCCTACCCAGTCTCCCTGGATAAATCTTGCCTCCCACCTACCCCCCTTTTCTGAGGTGAACTTCAGTCTCTCTCGTTCTAGATACATCCCTTCAGTATCCCCTGGGCCTGAGTGACTGAAGTGTCCCTTGACCTTCGTGTCTTGTGACCACTACTCAAACCACTGTGCCTGACACCAATTTACAGACAAGTCCCATTATAAATGCTTCAGCCATACACTTACCCCTATCTCTCCCGTCTTGGTCCCCAAGGAAATAAATAAAAATGTCTGTCCAAGTTTACCATCATAGATCATAAAAGCACTTGCTAGCCATTGAAAATCCCTGAGTGGAACAAGAGCGCCCCAAGGACAGTGCTAGGAGTCACTCAGGCAGTGTGGCTGCTGCCACAGTGGGTGAAGGAGCACCCAGGATTCTCCACGTTCCTTTGCTGCACCTCCCTGGGTCCCAGGTATGTAGGTTTGGGCAGGTGCCTCTGCAGCTTTCCTGCCTCCTGGGCTGCAGTCCAGGCAACTCCCTGTCTCTTCTGGGTGGCCCCACAAGTTGGGGGGCGGGGCACACAGGAGTTGATTCAGGCCTCTCAGATTCCCAATGCCTGAATGCACAACAGACTCTGTGTGTGTGTGTGTGTGTGTGTGTGTATTGGGGGGTAATCTAGTGGAATTTTGACACTCAATAACACTTTGCTTCCCAAAACTAAGTTGAGGGGTCTGTTTTGTTCCCCCCTCTTTTTTTAGGGGGGGGTCACACTTGGCTGGTTCAGTTACTCCTGGCTCTGTGCTCAGAAATCACTCCTGGAAGGAGTGGGATGCTGGGATTCGAACCACTGTTCATCCTGGATCAGCTGCATGCAAGGCAAACGCCCTACTGCTGTGCTATCTCTCCGGCCCTTGTTTCCCCTTAATGATGATAATTTTCAAATTTTGCCCCTAAAAGAGAATAAAACAACAACTCACCTGTGTAAGGCCCAGCTTTGAAATTTATTAATATTTATTGCTTTGGTTTGATTTGGTTTTTTGGTGCTCAGGGGCTGCTCCCAGCTTAGTGTTGAGGGAGCTATTCCTGGAGAGGAGCTGGCAATCCTGCTGTGCTGGGTTTGAAACCCAGCTCCTATGTGCAAAGCTTGTGCTCAAATTATGAATGCGCTCACATCTTCTGATGTAGTTAGAGAAAAGTAACATAATTGACAAACTAAAAATACTCCTTGCTGAGGGCTTACTTCATATCTTAGATCTGATCTTCTATATCATTTATGTCATATCTTCTATCTCATTTAGAACTTTCACAAACAGAAACACTCTTGATCCTCATAAGTCTGTGGCTTAGCTTTTTGTGGACAATAGTATTTAATGTGTTTCCTACCTGCTGTAGCTGTGACCCAAGACAACTCTGGGTGGGGGTTGGGGTGGCCTTGAAGAACTAGGAGGTTTTAGCTTTTACATTTTAGGTGTTTTAGATTTAGAATATTTGAGATTTTAGGGGACTGGAGAGATAACACAGTGGTAGGGCATTTGTCTTGTGTGTGGATGACCCAGGATATCAAGACCCAGGGTTTGATCCCTGACATCCTATATGGTCCCCTGAGCCCATTAGGAGTGATTTCTAAGCACAGAGTCAGGAGTACCAGAGCACTGCCAGGTGTGACTCCAAAACAAACAAATAAAAATGAAACTGGTATCAGGGATTGAACCTGAGGCCTTTGCCTATGTCTGTCCCAGACACATCTCATTTGCACTCCCTACAGTCTTTCCTCCCCACTACCCTGTCGTTCAGAGCTGTTACCAGACTTCTCCCCTCAGCCTGCCTTGGGGTTCCTGTCTCCAAATCCTGGAGTAGCTCCCCCTTAACCCATTCTCAGCACCAGAGCAGAGCCAGCATTGGAGCTGGAGTCCCGGTCACAGCATCCCCAGGAGTTGCAGAGAAGTGTGGGAGGACAGAGGAAAGAGATGAGAGAAAGAAGGGGTACTTGTTCAGGAAGGGGGAGTGGTGGCTCAGGAATAAGGCCAGAGCTCATTCCTACCCTCCCAGTACCTCAAAGTTGCTGAGACTCTCAGAAAGAGACAGGCAGGGCTCAGACAGCAGAGGAGGGGACTTGACAGAAGTTGGGGTGCACAAGGTCAACTCCCCTAGGTGTCTTTAAGCCTTTAGAGAACACTGTGGAGTTGGGCGAGCTCAGAGGGCTGGAGCAGGTGCTTTGTAAATAAGTGGGTGGCCTAAGTGGGCCCCCGAACACTGAGCTCCAAAAAACAATGCTATCTTTTCTGGGAGCAGGAAAATCACCCTGACTTTACTTGCCTTTTTCTGCAGCACAGAGAAAACCAAAAAGAGAATGAGGTACAGGGGCATTGGCCCTCAGTTGTGAAAATGAACCAGTTCTGTCCATGTGGGTGGTATTTCTTCAGAACTGGGGCTGGAGTTTAGAACACACCTCAACACAACCCCCGTAGATTTGGGGATGCTGTAATCTCACTTATGTTCTCAGATTTCACAGGGCAAATCCCTTCCCATCACTCAGGATTACTCATCCATATATTTTTCTTGGTTTTGTTTTGGGGTTACACTTGGCTATGCTCAGGATTTATTCCTGATTCTGCCATCAGGGATCACCCTGGCATTATTTGGGAGTACCAGGAATTGAGCCTGGATCAACCATGTGCAAGTCAAGCGCCCTCCCTTCTGTCCATCTCTCCAGTCCCCACAAATAGTTTGTGTAGGAGGTACTAGAGATGTAAAGGGCAAGGAGTTCCTGGCATCCAGGGACTGCGGAAGGGAACGAGGTCCCGGGCATTGTTGAAGCCCCAGACTGAGGGAGGAAGGGGTGGGGGGAGAACGAGGGATCTGGTGAAAAGCTGTAACCGGGAAGTGAGTGGACTGTCCCGTGTCAGATAAACAAGGAATTCCACAATGATGAAAAACAAAGCCCTGGGCCCGGAGAGATAGCATAGCGGTGTTTGCCTTGCAAGCAGCCGATTCAGGACCAAAGGTGGTTGGTTCGAATCCTGGTGTCCCATATGGTCCCCAGTGCCTGCCAGGAGCTATTTCTGAGCAGACAGCCAGGAGTAACTCCTGAGCTCCGCCGGTGTGGCCCAAAAACCAAACAAAAACAAAAAACAAAGTCCTGATTTGAGAGGGTGGAGGAGGAGACGTGGAAACACGCAAAGCAAAAACCTGCAGAAACGCTAGCTACTGTTGAGGCACTTGGGCCCCAGCAACTGGAGGTGGGAGTTGTTGCATCCTATACAGTGTACATAGGAGGACCCAGGAGGGGCAGAAAAGTGGCTCCAGTGCCAGGCTCTGCCCACTCCTCGAGCAGCTCCAGCCAGTGCTGCTCTGCCCAGCAGCAAAGCCCAGAAGAGTGAGGAGGAAGCCCTTCCTGGTATTATGTAAATAATGTCATTTATGTAAATGGAGAAAAGGATATTTGCATCCAGGAGCAATGGCTCTATCCAACCCCGCTGGTGCTTAATCCCTCTGCCCCCCAGGTTCCAGGATTGACAAGTACCCAGCTCAGCTCTCAGAAGATCAAGGCCACCCAGGTCTTAGAGCAGCTGTACTTCCCCCAGAAAACTCTATAGTGGGAGATTCAGCCCCCAAGGGGGCACTCAGGAGGCAAGACAGGATTCTAGGGTAGGGGTGAACCCTGGAATATTCTCTCTAAGGAGCTGGTGCTGGGCTTGGCTCTCTGGAGCTGAGCTGTTGAGTCTGAGCTATTTTCACATTTTCTTCAACTTCACAGGAGCTCAGAAGCCACTGAGGTTTGGTCTGGGTCCTGCTCACCACACCCCAGACCAGTGAAATCGCAACACGTGTGTGTGGGGGGAGAGGCACCCTTCCATCAAGAATTTTTTTTACATTCATCCAAAAAATAGAACTTGAGCTCCCATATGATCCAGAAATGCAAATTCTTGGCATCTCGCCCAAAAGCATTAATTGGAAGGACTATAGGCATACCTATGTTTATTGATGTACTTAGTATAATAGCTGGGATATGGAAACAACCCAAATGCCTCACAACCAAACAACAACCCAAATGAGGATGAGATATATATATACATATATATGTAATAATACATACATATATATGTAATTTCTTGAAATTATAGTACATATACACAGTGGAATATTTTGCAGCTCCAAGAAAGAACCAACTCATGCAATCTGCAGCAACATGGATGAAACTAGAGGGTGCCACATTGAGTGAAGTCATTCTGAAGGAAAGAGTCAGAGACAGAATGATCTCTTATATGTGGGACTTAAAGACACACAGCAGGGGCCCGGAGAGATAGCACAGCGGCGTTTGCCTTGCAAGCAGCCGATCCAGGACCAAAGGTGGTTGGTTCAAATCCCAGTGTCCCATATGGTCCCCCGTGCCTGCCAGGAACTATTTCTGAGCAGACAGCCAGGAGTAACCCCTGAGCAATGCCGGGTGTGGCCCCAAAACAAAACAAACAAACAAAAAAAGACACACAGCAGGTAACAACAAGATCCTAAGGCAATATAATTGGAGACTGATGCACAAAATTCACTTGGGGGGAAGGAGATAGGTACCTTGGTGATGGGTGTGCCGTTGGAATTATGTCCATGAAGATCATTATTAATAGTATTGGCAATCCCCCCCAAACCCAGAAAACCATTTCTTTAAGTTCTAAACATGTGCCCCTTGAGTGGGGTTCCCCTTAAAAGTTAATGCACACCCAAATTGCCTGGGCACCTTTTTGGGGGGGGGGGTGTCACACCTGGCAGGGCTCAGGTGTTCCTCCTGGCTCTATGCTCAGAAATCGCTCCTGGCAGGCTCGGGGGACCATATGGGATGCCGGGATTTGAACCCCCGTCCTTCTGCATGCAAGGTAAATGCCCTACCTCCATGTTATCTCTCCGGCCCCTGCCTGGGAGTCTTAACATAATGCAGGTTTTGATTTAGGAGGTCTGGACTTGGGTTCCAGAAGCTCAAGCTAAAGAACCTGGACAGCTCCAAGAAGCTGGAATGGAGGTAGACAGTTTTTGCGCCCTCTAGTGATCAAATTCTTCCCAGCAGAGAAGAAATAACAGGGATGCACCTCATTAATATATGCACTTTCTGTGACTGGTATGGCCTTTTTAGCTCTGTAATCACTCAGCCAGGCCTTCCCGGATTCCAGACAAAACTGTGAGATAATGAAATTTCTAAGCCGATACATTTGTGATGATTGATTATGCAGCCATAGAAACCGAACAGAGGAAAACGATTTGGCTTTAAGCAAAGCCCCAAAGGAGACTCCCAAGTCACAGGCCGCAAACCACCGCCTCTTATCTATCTCAGGCAGATGGGTCAGCTTCCAACTTCCTGTCCTTTTGGGAGCAGGTACAGAGAATTGTGTCTGTTGCTGTATTCGTCTAAGGTTGCAACTTCTTTCTACCTGCTGTCATGGACATATTCAAGAATGGGGGAGGGTGGAGTGATAGCACAGCGGTAAGGCATTTGTCTTGCATGTGGCCAACACAGGATGGGCCCTGGTTCAAATCCCAGCATCCCATATGGTCCTCTGAGCCTTCCAGGAGCGACTTCTGAGCGCAGAGTCAGAGGTAACCCCCGAGCACCACTGGGTGTGACCCCAAAACCAAAAAACAAAAACAAAAAGAATGGGGGGGGGCAGTTACTTTCTAAGGTAGATCGTATCCTCCAAAGATGAATTCTATTCATGTGCTCTTTTTTTTTGTTTTTGTTTTTTGTTTTTTGGGCCACACCCAGCGTTGCTCAGGGGTTACTCCTGGCTATCTGCTCAGAAATAGCTCCTGGCAGGCACGGGGGACCATATGGGACACCGGGATTCGAACCAACCACCTTTGGTCCTGGATCGGCTGCTTGTAAGGCAAACACCGCTGTGCTATCTCTCCGGGGCCTCATGTGCTCTTCTTACAAGATCATCTTTCTACAACTCCATAAACTACAGGATTTAAATTATTCTCCTCTCGAATCTAGTCAACTTGAGTACACTGAATGACTTTTAAGGTTAAGGCACAAAAGACGGCAGAAGGACCAGAGAGACAGTACAGGGGTTAGGGTGCTTTTGTTGTACACAGAAGGCCCGGGTTCAATCTGTGGTCCCACATGATACCTGATTCTGAGATGAGTGAGCCAGGAGTAAGCCCTGAGCACCACAGGGATTTGTCCCAAAACAAAACAATAACAACAAAATAAAAAATAAACTTGACAGACATCATTGCTGGTTTTCTGTCCTAGGATGCTTGCCCTGAACCTCAGACAGCATATTGTTAGGAGCCCCAAATGGGGGACATCTTGGCCACAGCCTAGGTGACAGCTTATGTCCACCGAAGACTCACATCCTCAAAGCCAAACTATGGAGTAGAGTCCACTGAACTTCTTCTCTGAGCCCCGTTCAAAGAGTAGACTTGGGGACCTAAGAAATGTGGAAGACACTGCACTTTGGGAAGGATGGACTTATCCAACCAATCTGGTTATGGGGGTTTCTGCTAGCCAGTAGCTGAGTGGTAGTTCTGGTTTGAGTGGCTATGACTAAGTTCTGCAGGAAAATCACAGTGACTATCAGCCCAGCTGCACTAGACAGAGTAGGAACACAGAGAAGCTACTATAGAAAAAGAAGTGTGAATTTATAAGAGTTGAATAGAGGATTGAATTTTCCAGAAGCCAAGTAATAAATATAAATCCTTAAATGGCCCCGCTGGGCATTTATTACAGAAGAGCCCTCGTAGTTATTAGGTACAGCACACATTGACTTTTGTGGGGGCATGCCTGTGGGGTGCACTAAGGTGGTCTTGGGAGGGTATGTGTCTCACCTTCCTCACGCAGAACCTTGACGTAATTCAGCCTCCAGGGCCCATGTCATGAAATGCCAATGAGGTAAGGTTTGGAGGGTCAAGTAGACACAGATATAGAATATTTTGTTTAGTGGACCAGAGCAGTAGCATAGTGGTATGGCATTTGCCTTGCACGTGGCCAACGTGGACGGACTCCGGTTCGATTCCTGGCATCCCATATGGTCCCCTGAGCCTGCCAGAGATATTTCTAAGTGCAAAGTCAGAAGTAATCCCTGAGCTCTGCCATGTGTGGCCCAATTTGGGGGGGAGGGTTGGGGTCACACCCAGCAGTGCTCAGGGGTTCCTCCTGGTTCTACGCTCAGAAATCGCTCCTAGCAGGCTTGGGGGACCCTATGGGATGCTGGGATTTGAACCACTGTCCTTCTGCATGCAAGGCAAATGCCTTACCTCCATGCTATCTCTGGCCCCAACAATCCCATTCACAATAGTGCCACACAAACGCAAATATCTTGGAGTCAACTTGACCAAAGACGTGAAGGACCTATACAAAGAAAACTATAAAGCCCTGCTTCAAGAAATGAGAGGACACATGGAAATGGAAACACACACCCTGCTCATGGACTGGCAGGATTAACATCATTAAAATGGCAATACTCCCCCAAAGCATTATACAGATTTAATGCGATCCCCTTAAAAATACCCATGACATTCTTCCAAAAAGTGGATCAAACACTTATGAAGTTTATCTGGAACAATAAACACCCTCGAATAGCTAAAGCACTCCTAGGGAAAAGGAAAATGGGAGGCATTACTTCCCCCAATTTTAAACTGTACTACAAAGCAATAGTTATCAAAACAGCATGGTATTGGAATAAAGACAGACCCTCAGATCAGTGGAATAGCTTGAGTTCTCAGAGAACGTTCCCCAGACATACAATTACCTAATTTTTTACAAAGGAGCAAGAAATCCTAAGCGGAGCAGGGAAAATCTCTTCAACAAGTGGTGCTGGCAGAACTGGTTAGCCACTTGCAAAAAGTTAACATCATGTATGAAGGTAAAATCCAAATTAAAGACCTTGATATCAGACTGAATACCATAAGGTATATAGAACAACGCATCGGTAAAACACTCCATGACATTGAGACTAAAGGCATCTTCAAGGAGAAAACTGCACTTTCCAAACAAGTGGAAGCAGAGATCAACAGATGGGAATACATTAAACTGAGAAGCTTCTGCACCTCAAAAGAAATAGTGCCCAGGATACAAGAGTCACCCACCGAGTGGGAGAAACTATTCACCCAACACCCTTCAGATAAGGGGCTAATCTCCAAAATATACAGGGCACTGACAGAACTTTACAAGAAAAAAAACATCTAATCCCATCAAAAAATGGGGAGAAGAAATGAACAGACACTTTGATAAAAAAGAAATACAAATGGCCAAAAGGCACATGAAAAAATGTTCCTTGTCACTAATCATCAGGGAGATGCAAATCAAAACAACGATGAGATACCACCTCACACCGCAGAGATTGGTGCACATCACAAAGAATGAGAACAATCAGTGCTGGCGGGGATGTGGAGAGAAAGGAAACTCTTATCCACTGCTGGTGGGAATGCCGTCTAGTACAGCCTCTCTGGAAAGCGATACGGAGATTCCTCCAAAATCTGGAAATTGAGCTCCCATTCGACCCAGCTATTCCACTCCTAGGGATATACCCTAAGAACACAAGAATACAATACAGGGCCCGGAGAGATAGCACAGCGGCGTTTGCCTTGCAAGCAGCCGATCCAGGACCAAAGGTGATTCAAATCCCGGTGTCCCACATGGTCCCCCGTGCCTGCCAGGAGCTATTTCTGAGCAGATAGCCAGGAGTAACCTCTGAGCACCGCTGGGTGTGGCCCAAAAACCAAAAACCAAAAAAAAAAAAAAAAAAAAAAAAGAATACAAAAATCCCTTCCTTACACCTATATTTATTGCAGCACTACTCACAATAGCCAGGCTCTGGAAACAACCAAGATGCCCTTCCACAGACGAATGGCTAAAGAAACTGTGGTACATATACACAATGAAATATTATGCAGCCGTCAGGAGAGATGAAGTCATGAAATTTTCCTATACATGGATGTACATGGACTCTATCATGCTGAGTGAAATAAGTCAGAGGGGGAGAGAGAAAGACATGCAGAATAGTCTCACTCATCTATGGGTTTTAAGAAAAATAAAAGTCATTTTTGTAACAATCCTCAGAGACAATGAGAGGAGGGCTGGAACACCAGCTCACTCCATGAAGCTCACCACAAAGAGTGGTGAGTACAGCTATAGCAATAACTACACCGAGAACTACCATAATCATGTGAATGAATGAGGGAACTGGAAAGCCTGTCTGGAGTACAGGTGGGGGGTGGGGTGGGATGGAGGGAGATTTGGGACATTGGTGGTGGGAATGTTGCACAGGTGAAGGGGGTATTCTTTACATGACTGAAACCTAATCACAATCATTTATGTAATCAAGATGTTCAAATAAAGAAGAAAAAAAAGAATGAGAACAAGCAGTGTTGGCAGGGATGTGGAAAGAAAGGAACTTTAAAAAAAAAGAAAAAGAAAAGAAAATAAGACAGGAGCCAAAGGGATAGCACGGCAGTAGGGCATTTGCTTGCATGTGGCGGAACCCAGGAGGGACCTGGTTTGATCCCCAGCATCCCATATGATCCCCTGAGCCTGCTAGGAGTGATTTCTGAGTGCCTCCAGGTGTGGCACAAAAACCAATAATTAAATAAATAAATGAAAACAAAACAGACACCAGGGAGAAAAGCCTAGGGTCAGGAGGCTTCCAGCATCAAGGACTCAGCACCAACCTTCTGTCTCATCAATCTTTATTGTATAGATTCAATCCACATGGAGGGAAGGGCAGACGTAGTTAACAAACCAAAGTACCTATCTCATATTACTCAGGCCTAGGTGGATCTTTTACATCTTGAATGGGGTGGGTGAAGGGAAAAGGAAACCAGGACAAAACCTTGTTTTGGCTAAAGCATGGTGTGAGCTCTCTGTGTATAGCTATCGAAGATATTCAAACTTCAAAAAAAAAAAAAAAAAACTCTCCTGAGTAAAACACACATCTAGTCATTTACTGGCTTTGTCTTTGAAATTTCTAGCAAGGCTGTTTGAGGATGAAGCCATTGGAAGCTAAGGGAAGCTAAGAAGCAACTGAGATAGAAATAAAATCTTGGGGCTGAAGAGATAGCATGGAGGTAAGGCATTTGCCTTTCATGCAGGAGGTCATCAGTTCGAATCCGGCTTCCCATATGGTCCCCCATGCCTGCTAGGAGCAATTTCTGAGCATAGAGCCAGGAGTTTCCCCTGAGCACTGCCAGGTGTGACCCAAAACCCACACATACACACACACATACACACACACACACACACACACACACACACACACTCTCAAAATAGTTTGGAACGCTCAGTGTACTGCATCTCCTGAGATGCAGGAATTAAAAATACAGATGACATGAATATTAATCTATCATTCATTACAAATATAGGTTTATGGGGCCGGTGTGATAGCACAGCGGTAGGGCGTTTGCCTTACACACAGTAGACCCAGGACAGACCTGGGTTTGATTTCCGACATTCCATATGATCCTCCAAACCTGCCAGGAGCAATTTCTGAGCCCAGAGCCAGGAGTAACTCCTGGCCATAACTCGAGCACCATTGGGTATGGCCCCAAAACCAATATATATGTTTACAAAAACAGAGAAAACAAAAAGAGATATTATCTCTCCGAAGGAATTGGAAAAGTAATCAAAGAAGTACTAAGTTCTACCCCAGCTCATAAGCTGAAGGATATTAGGTAAATAACTTTAGTAATTTTTTTCTTCCTTCCTTCCTTCCTTCCTTCCTTCCTTCCTTCCTTCCTTCCTTCCTTCCTTCCTTCCTTCCTTCCTTCCTTCCTTCCTTCCTCCTTCCTTCCTCCTTCCTTCCTTCCTTCCTTCCTTCCTCCTTCCTTTCTTCCTTCCTTTCTTCCTTCCTTCCTTCCTTCCTTCCTTCCTTCCTTCCTTCCTTCCTCCTTCCTTCCTCCTTCCTTCCTTCCTTCCTTCCTTCCTCCTTCCTTTCTTCCTTCCTTTCTTCCTTCCTTCCTTCCTTCCTTCCTTCCTTCCTTCCTTCCTTCCTTCCTTCCTTCCTTCCTTCCTTCCTTCCTTCCTTCCTTCCTTCCTTCCTTCCTTCCTTCCTTCCTTCCTTCCATCTTCCCTTCCTTCCCTCCCTCCCTTTCATTTTTGAGCTACACACAGTGGTGTTCAGGGCATACTCATGGCTCAAAATCAGGATTCACTCCTGATGGGAATTAAGCAAAGATAAGTTCAAGTATTCTCACTTTAGTACTCTTCTTTCTTCTGTACAGCTTGCTTTGTTGAATACCTGTGCCATTATTTTTTCGAGCGCATAGTGGAGGGACCAGAGTGATAGCACAGTGGTAGGGCGTTTGCCTTGCATGGTCCAGGACGGACCTGGGTTCCATCCCAGTGTGCCATATGGTCCCCCGAGCCAGGAGTGATTTCTGAGTGCAGAGCCAGGAGTAACCCCTGAGCATCACCAGGTGTGGCCCCCAAACCAAAAATAAATAAATACGTAAACACATAGTGGAGAAGAGCAGTTAGGGCTGAAAAGGGGCCACTATGACAATGGCCACTCTGGACAAGAACTGGGTGCTAAAAGGAAGTAAAGTGATATACATGATACCCCTTCAATAACAACATTGTAAATCATAATGTCTAAAATTAAAAAAGGAAGAGAGAGAGAATAAAAATATCTGTCACAGAGGCAGGCAGAGGAGAGGGCAGGGGCAAGGCGAGAGGCAAGAGGGAAACAGGGATGTCGGCGGGAGGAAATGTGCACTAGTGAAGGGTGTTGGACATTTTATGTCTATAAATCAATTATGAACAATTTTCTAACTGTGTATCTTACAGTGCTTTTGTTAGAGTTATTTTATGAAAAAAAAATCCTCACAGTGGTGTTACTAGTCATTGCTTGAGGATTTCCTGGGATGGTTGGTACTGAGATGGTTGTATTACTGCTTTTGCTCACTGAGTTGGGTGGGCATCATCCCTGTCAGGTTTGTTGTGCTGTGACTATAAAATTGCCATGCCCCAGTAGCAGGCCCACTCGTGTCCAGGGTGGACAATGACTATGCTATGGTCACAGTGTCCTCCCCTCCACCCAGTGGCCCTCTTACCTCACCGGCAAGCTCATTGGAAAGTTTATTTATTGTTTCCCTCTCCATCATTAATGCTTCTTCAACATTTTTTTTTTTTTTTTTGGTTTTTGGGCCACACCCGGTGACGCTCAGGGGTTACTCCTGGCTATGCGCTCAGAATTCGCTCCTGGCTTGGGGGACCATATGGGACACCGGGGGATCGAACCGCGGTCCGTCCTAGGCTAGCGCAGGCAAGGCAGGCACCTTATCTCTAGCGCCACCACCCGGCCCCTTCTTCAACATTTTAAAGAAATCTGGGCCATGCTGATGATAAAGGGAAGACTTTCATTTTATTTTACTTTTGGTTTGGGGGCCACATCTAGCGGTGCTCAGGGGTTACTTCTGGCTCTGCACTCGGAAATTACTCTTGGCATGGGTCAGAGAGATAGCACAGCAGGTAGGGTATTTGTCTTGCATGCAGCTAACCTACGTTCAATCCCTGGCATCCCATAAGGTCCCTCGAGCCTGTCAAGAGTGATTTTTTTTGTTTGTTTGTTTTTGGGTCACACCTAGCTCTGCTCAGGAGTTACTCCTGGCTCTGCACTCAGAAATATCTCCTGGTAGTCTCAGGGGACCATATGGGATGCCAGAGATCGAACTCAGGTCCGTCCTGGGTCGGCTGCATGCAAGGCAAACGCTCTACTGTTGTCGCCCTACTGCTATTGCTCTGGCCTCCAGAACTGTAAAATCAACTGGGGGAGGGGGAAGAGTGCAACTGGGGTAGAGAAGGGATCATTATGATAATGATAGTAGAAAATGATCACTGGACAATAATTGCCTGCTAAAAGGAGATAAAGTGATATGCATGATACCATTTCAGCAACAGTATTGCAAACCACAGTGTCTAAAAGGAAAATAATGGGGGCAGGGGATAAAGGGAGAGAGAGAATAGAGTTTTCCATGGGTTAGGAAGGATGGGAGGGTAATTGGGGACACAGGTGGTGAGGGATGGGTGATGGACATTGCATGACTGAAACTCAAATAACAATTTTGTAGCTGTATCCCTTGGTAATACAATACAAAAATAGAATGTCTTCTCAATTTGTTCCTTCTTCTGGAATCTCTCATTATATGGGTTCTCTGAAATTCTTACAAAGAAAGATATTCTCTCTAATTTTCTCCTAATACTTTAACAGTCTTACCTTGAGGCAGAGCAATAGCACAGTAGGTAGAATAGTTGCTTTGCATGCGGCTGACCTGGATTTGGTCCCCGGAATCCCACATGGTCTTCCTGAGTACTGCCTGGAGTAATTTCTTTTATTATTTTATTTGTATGTATGTATGTATGTATGTATGTATGTATGTATTGTAGGGTTTGGGCCACACCCAGCAGCACTCAGGGGTTACTCCTGGCTCTGGGCTCAGAAGTCACTCCTGCCAGGCTCAGGGGACCATATGGAATGCTGGGAATCAAACCCAGGTCCTTCCCAGTCGGCGAGTGCAAGGCAAATGCCTACTGCTGTGCTATCTCTCCGGTCCCTCTTCTTGGGGTTTATAAGGGCATTTTTAAAGGGCATCTCTAGATTAGCAATCTAAATAATCAAATTAAAGGAGCTTCTGACTCAAAATAATGAAGGAACATCTAAAATTTGACTTATAAGACTATTCTTAAGAAATTTTAGTGGGGAAGAACACACAAAGATTGTTAGTCACAGAAAGATACCAAGAATAGCACAGTGAGAAGTGAAAAAGAAAATATTTTCAAAGTTAGTAGGGAATTGTTAGAAGTTGACATGTTCATAGAGATGGAGAGAAAATACAGAAGTTAAGATGACGTGTAACCATCTGGGTTCAATCCCCAGCACCACATATGGTTCTATAAGCCCCAACGGAAGTAGTCTCTGAACAGAGCTAGGAGTGAGCCCTGAGCACCACCCAGTGTGGACCAAAAAATTAAATAAATTGGGGCCAAAGCAATAGCACAGTGGTAGGGCATTTTCCTTGCACGCGGTAGATCCAGGACAAACCTGGTTCAATCCCTGGCGTCCCATATGGTCTCCCAGCCAGGAGTGATTTCTGAGCACATTGCCAGAAGTAACCACTTAGCATCACTGTGTTTGTCCCCCCCCAAAAAAGCCCCCCCCAAAATTAAATAAAGAAACTGAGATGTTAATATCAGTAGTATACATTTTGTCATAAATAAATGTTTCAGAAAACATACCAGTCATGAATGTTATTCAACTAATTATAAAAATATAAATGAACAATAAAAGAAAAATAGCAATAAAATAAAGATGAAGAAAAAAGGAAATCAAGAAGCAATAAATACATTAAATAAATTAAATAAAGATATGTATAAAATAAAAGAAGCAATACAACAGCAGGTATTAATTTGGGAGGTTCAGACCTCAAAACTATAATTTCCTCCTGGCTGGAGAGATTTCATTTGTGACTAAACAAATCACACAGAACTTCAAAGCTTGTTGAGGGAACTCAATGTGACAACAAGCTTATATTTATAGTCAACAGCAAAAGCTGAAGGCAGGGCTCAACCATTTGGGACAAGCCCATGGGGACAGACCTTCTTGATAGCAATAGCTGGGCCTCAAAGTTCCATTGGCAGGAATCAGCCAGAATTTTCCTCCAACTCTCACTGAGGGAAGAGCACAAGTGTGAGTCCAGAAAGGATCTCAGATTGGTCCAATTTGATGCCCCAAACAGCACACCATAGAAAGGTTGTTTCATTTTGTTTGGGATTTGGGGCCACACCTGGTGGTGCTCAGGGGTTACTCCTGGCTCTACACTCAGGAACCACTACTGGGGGGCTTAGGGTTAAGCTTAGGGGATTTAGGGATGCCGAGGATCGAATCCAGGATGGCCATGTGCAAAGCAAGTGCCTTACCTGCGTGCTATATTGCTCTGGTTCCCAACCACCATGAAAGCTCGTTAGTCAGAATTTTGTTAGTTTTCATTTAGGCCAAGCCTCTCTCGATGCCAGACTTTTATCTGGTCTTGCTTTTTCACAGTCTGCTTCTTGGTAACTTTCTAAACAATTGGTTGCTTTTTCATTGATAACATAAGTCATTCTCTGTCTCTTGCCTCTGCTTCTCTGTCAATTGGGGTTGTTTTACTATTATTTCACCCATAACTTTATCATCTGACAGGGTCATTACAATATCAATATTCATAACAAAAAATCCATGTAAGTTGCAAATTGTGGATTCCCCAAAACACTATCAGCCTCAGATGACCAAGGTTTTTTTTTTTTTGGTTTTTGGGCCACACCCGGTAACGCTCAGGGGTTACTCCTGGCTATGCGCTCAGAAGTCGCTCCTGGCTTGGGGGACCATATGGGACGCCGGGGGATCGAACTGCGGTCCGTCTCCTAGGCTAGCGCAGGTAAGGCAGGCACCTTACCTCCAGCGCCACCGCCCGGCCCCAGATGACCAAGGTTTTAGGGAAAGGATTTTCTATGTGTCCTGCTTGCTTGTAGGAAGGTTAAAGTATAACTATATTTATGAAGTAACTTGAAACTTCATCATTGAAAAATCTTATATTGTACTATACTTTTTGTATTGGCCAGCTAAGTAATTTAGTCCAAGAATCTCAGTAAAAAAGATCTAAAAGTTTGGGGTAGGGTGGAATGGGGTTATTAAAAAATCAACATACTAATAAGGTAGTAGGGAAATGTGAGGATACATTGCAAGGAAAGAAAGGGAATTAGAGAGGTATACAGAATAGCAGGATCTAGGTACCAATTTGGCAAATTGGAGTTTTGGCTTTGCAGGTGATGGTATAGGACAAGATGTTTAGGCCCAAGAGTAGGCCAAGACCCATTGTGGCTGGGCAGACAGCAATATTTGCTAATGCCCAGATGGTGTTGAACTAGAATGAGGACTAGACTTGGCCCTTCATTCAAACAAAAATCCCAGGCAGGAGGAAATAGGGCATTTGCTTTGCTGATGGCTGGCAAGATTCATTTTCCAATATCTAATATGGTCCTCTTGAGCCCTACCAGGACTGATCCTTGAATATGGAGCAGGAGAAAACCTTGAACGCCACTGGGTGTGGCCCACAAACAAACCCAACTAGTAAATTCCTCAAAGAACTTGCCTCAAGGTAAAACTCCACCCTGTTGAAAATCCTTTAAGGCAAGTTCTTCTTTATGTTGATGGCAAACGTAGTCTACAGGCAGAGGCAAATTGCCCATCTCTACACTAGTATTAAACAATCTATCTGGGGGCCGGAGTAATAGCACAGTGATTAGGGTATTTGCCTCGTACACAGCCAACCTGGATTACATTCTTTTTTTTTTTTTTTTTTTTTTTGTGTGTGGTTTTTGGGTCACACCCGGCAGTGCTCAGGGGTTATTCCTGGCTCCAGGCTCAGAAATTGCTCCTGGCAGGCACGGGGGACCATATGGGGCGCCGGGATTCGAACCGATGACCTCCTGCATGAAAGGCAAACGCCTTACCTCCATGCTATCTCTCCAGCCCCTGGATTACATTCTTGACATCCCATATGGTCCCTCAAGCCTGACAGGAGTGGTTGTTGAGTGCAGAACCAGGGGTAACCCTTGAGTGCCACTGGGTGTGGCCCCAATCCTTCAAATCTATCTGTCATACAGAAAGGAGTCCTTTTTAAAGCTGGAACACTGAACAAGCATTTTGCTAGCAGCTCATAAAGTCTAGATGTGGCCAATCTCCTCTCTTCAGAGTTAGTCCCCTTTATCCCTGATGCCCAAACAGAGGCAGGCATGATGCTGGGATGGTTGTTACCTGGCTATCTGTACTCCCAGGCCAGGCTCCTGACATTCTGTTCTCATATTCCACTCTTGGGGCTCCCAAACTTACCCTGCCTGTTTTTCTCCCTAGGTCTCTCTTCAATAAGTGCTTTTGATCCTTCCTCCTAATTCTGTGCAGTACAGTCAGCCAAACTGCCAGTCAGCCATGGGGATAACCAACCATTACTTTATGGTGTATTGTGTTTAACAAGCTCCATGAGATGTGTGACACTTTATTAGGAAACACATGCAGTTAATTTGCCTCTGGATGCAAATCTACTGTGAAGTGAAGAGCCTGTGTTGATTCAAACTGATGACATCCATACTGCCCTGTTAAGAACTCTAGGTGAAAATTTAACAGCCTGATGCAGCCATTTGGGGACAGAATGAAAGCAAGAGCTTCTCTGTGATTACGACAATAGATCTCCTTATGTAGAGATGAGTTTAAGATCCAGGTCACCTGCCTAACCTCAGGCCATCTCCCTGCCTGACCTTTTAAAACTCTCCTGTTCCCTCACCCTTAAAACCTTTGGCCATAAACTGAACTGAGTTCTATTCTAAAATCAATACCTTTGGTTATATCAGAGTCTTAAGATTTCTTGGTTGACATTTTTCTTTTCTTTTCTTTTTTTTTTTTTTTTTTTGGTTTTTGGGTTTTTGGGTCACACCGGGCAGTGCTCAGGGTTACTCCTGGCTGTCTGCTCAGAAATAGCTCCTGGCAGGCACGGGGGACCATATGGGACACCGGGGTTCGAACCAACCACCTTTGGTTCTGGATCGGCTGCTTGCAAGGCAAACGCCGCTGTACTGTCTCTCCAGGCCCATTTTCTTTTCTTTTCTTTTCTTTTTTTTTTTTTTTTTTTTTTTTTTTGGTTTTTGGCCCACACCCGGCGGTGCTCAGGGATTACTCCTGGCTTTCTGCTCAGAAATAGCTCCTGGCAGGCACTGGGGACCAGATGGGACACCGGGATTCGAACCAACCACCTTTGGTCCTGGATCAGCTGCTTGCAAGGCAAACACCACTGTGCTATCTCTCCGGGCCCCATTTTCTTTTCTTTATTAAAAAAATTTTAGGGGGGGCCGGGTGGTGGCGCTAAAGGTAAGGTGCGCCTGCCTTGCCTGCGCTAGCCTTGGACGGACCACGGTTCGATCCCCCGGCGTCCCATATGGTCCCCCAAGCCAGGAGCAACTTCTGAGCGCATAGCCAGGAGTAACCCCTGAGCGTTACCGGGTGTGACCCAAAAACAAAAAAAAAAAAAAATTTTAGGGGCCGGAGAGATAGCATGGAGGTAAGACGCTTGCTTTTCATGCAGAAGGTCATTGGTTCAAATCCAGGCATCCCATATGATCCCCCATGCCTGCCAGGAGCAATTTCTGAGCATGGAGCCAGGAGTAACCCCTGAGCACTGCTGGGTGTAACCCAAAAACCACACACACAAAAAAAAAAATTTTTTTTTTTTTTGGTTTTTGGGCCACACCCTGTGACGCTCAGGGGTTACTCCTGGCTATGCGCTCAGAAGTTGCTCCTGGCTTCTTGGGGGACCATATGGGACGCCGGGGGATCGAACCGCGGTCCGTCCTAGGCTAGCGCAGGCAAGGCAGGCACCTTACCTCCAGCGCCACCGCCCGGCCCCCCAAAAAAAATTTTTTTAAAGGGCCAGAGATAGCACAGAGGTAGTATATTTGCCTTGCATGCAACCAATCCCGGCATCCCATATAGTTTTCCGAGCCTGCCAGGAGCAATTTCTGAGTGCAGAGCAAGAGTAACCCCTGAGCACCTCCAGGTGTGACCCCAAACTCCCCCCAAGATAATTGGGACCCCATCCAGCATTATTTGGGGGTTGCTCCAACTGTTGCTTGGGGGCCCATGTGATGCCAGAGTCTGAACCTATGACCCAAGTCTGTGTGCTAACCTTTTTTTTTTTTTGGTTTTTGGGCCACACCCGGCGGTGCTCAGGGGTGACTCCTGGCTCTCTGCTCAGAAATAGCTCCTGGCAGGCACGGGGGACCATATGGGACACCTGGATTTGAACCAACCACCTTTGGTCCTGGATCGGTTGCTTGCAAGGCAAACGCCGCTGTGCTATCTCTCCGGGCCCCGTGTGCTAACCTTTTAAGCTATTGCCCTGGCTACTTAGCTGACAGTCCCGACACCTGAATTTTGAGGCACAGTCTTCTGGGGCTGTGCATTGGATGGGGTTCTAATAGTCCTCATCTTTCTGTCTTCAAGGAACTATTAATGCCAGTTCTTGTGGCCTTTTCTAATCAGGGAAGTAAGTCTCTACATCAGAAGGTCTCCTTCTTCATCCGGGGCTCTTCACATTCACATTTTCATGGTGGAACACACTGAGTGGTTCTCTTTAAACAAAACCTTTTTCTTTTGGCAGTAAAATGAAGTAATGGATTCACATCATTCCAAGGGAGAAACATCCCAACATAGAAGAGAGCATATGCCAAGATGCAGACACAGGCAAGAAAGAACATCATGGTTGCAAGGTTCAGGTGAACTGCAGTGTGGCTGAAAGTGGCACAATAAGTATACACCAGGTTCCCAGAGTTTCCAACCATCATGAGAAAATTGTATTTTGTTTAAAGACTAAGAGAGGGTTTGAACAGGATGTGGCATGATCTACTTGACTCTCAAGCTGCCTGACTGCAGAGCGCAGCATCTGTGTGGGGGATGCAGAGCCAAGGGCACCGTGTACCCAGGAGGGTGTTTGTGTCAGGGCCAGGATGGTGGTGGGAAGGGATTAGCCTAGAAATTTTAGGGAGTAGAGCAAAAAGAACACAAGGATGATGAGATCACAGGGTGAGGCCAGGCACTGTACTTACATTCCAGGAGACAATCCTTAGCAACCAGGGATCTGTTGGCTACCATTCCTCTTAGATACTTAATGGGCATCCAGAGAAAATTGCAGCCTAGAATAACAGACTCCATTATTTCACTCTCACCCCAAAGGGGACATGTTCCCACTGCACATGAGGCTGGGTGGGGCAGTGATTAGAGGTGCATCTCTTAGGGTTCTATTCACAACTGTGTTATTTCCACTGCTGGCAGCTGAAAGACCTTTGAGTGCTTCAATCTCCTCACACACAATCATTGAGAGGGTGTTGTGTCCACCTTACAAAACCATGTGGAGATGAAAGGATATTGTATGTGCAAAGGTCCCAACTCAGTGTCTGGTGCGTGGACATGTGTGATTTCATCCAGTGTTGTTATAATTAACCACTACATATAAGCTTTAATTTAATTAGTTTATTTATTTATTTATTTTGGATTTTAGGCCACACCTGGTGGTGCTGGGGGGAGGGTAACTCCTGGCATGCTCAGAAATCGCTCCTGGCAGGCTCAGGGGACCATATGAGATGCTGAGGGTCAAGCCCAGGTCTGTTCTGGATCAGGCGCATGCAAGGCAAATGCCCTGTGCAATCTCTCCAGCCCCACAATTCCACTTTTTAATATCTATCCCCAGACCAATTGCAAGAGTTTGCTTGAGCTGCCATAAAATATAAAAATGGGTGATTTAAACAATAGAAGTTAATGTCCTCACAGGATTGGAGCCTGGAAATTTGAGGCATAGGTGCTTTTGGATTGGCTCTGCTGAGTCATGTCTTCCTTGGCCTGGACGTCTGACTTGTCACTGCCAACACATCTGGGAAAGTGTTATCGCTGGTAATCTCTTCCTTTTCTAGTAAGAACACTGGTCTAATCAGATTAGGCGCCCACTCTTAAAACCTTGTTCAACCTAAATAATCTCCCCAAATGAGGAGATTACAAATATACAATCATGTTGGGTTTTAGACAATTAACATATGAATTTGTGGGAAGAAGTAGCTCCTAATTCAGCTCATCACAATAAATAAATAAATAAATAAATAAATAAATAAATAAATAAATAAATAAATAAAAAGTTTATCAGGAGTGATAGCACAGTAAGTAGGGCGTTTGCCTTGCATGTAGCTGACTGGGGTTTGAACAAAAAGGAACAGAAAAAGAAGAGAACAAAAGAAAGTTTACCTTTTACTTTTCAAATGACTAATCTCAGAAATAAGAGAGATGTTAAAAGGATAATAATAGAATATAATGACCGAGTCTATGCCCACAAATTGAATAACTTTTTACTTGGACCAATTGCTTGAAAATATAATCTTTTAAATCATACACTAGACCTTATAAGTTAGATAGCCTAATTATTTCATTATTATTAAAGAAATTAAATTAGGGGCCAGAGCAAAAGTATAGCAGGTAGGGCACTTGCCTTGCATGCAGTTAATCCTGGTTTGATCCTCAGCCTCCCATATAGTTCCTGAATACCACCAGGAGTGATTGCTGAGCATAGAGCCATGAATAAGCCCTGAGCACCACCAGGTATGACTCCCAAAACAAAACAATTAAATTAAATCAAAAAGAAATAAAGAGGGGCTGGAGCGGTAGCATAGTGGTACGACAGACGACAGACGTGGGTTCGATCCCTGGTATCCCCGAGCCAGGAGCAATTTCTGAGTGCAGAGCCAGGAGTAACCTCTGAGTGCCACGGGATGTGCCACCCCCCCAAAAAAAAAAGGAAGGAAGGAAGGAAGGAAGGAAGGGAGGGAGGAAGGAAGGGAGGGAGGGAGGGAGGGAGGGAGGGAGGGAGGAAGGAAGGAAGGAAGGAAGGAAGGAAGGAAGGAAGGAAGGAAGGAAGGAAGGAAGGAAGGAAGGAAGGAAGGAAGGAAGGAAGGAACCTAGATTCAACATTGTTGAACTTTACCAAACACTGAAGGAATAATTGTATCCATTCCCTACGCTCTTTTTTTGTCCTCTTTCTATGAGACCTTCATATCAAAGAAAAGGCATTACAAGAAAGGAAATAATCTAGACCAATCAATGTGTTAAAAAATTTTTTATAAAGGACCAGTGTACAGTGGGTAAGGTTCTCGTCTTGCTCCTGGCCAAATTGGCTCTATACCTGACACTACATATGGTCTTCTGAACTCCACCCTGAACAAAGAGCCAGGAGTAAGCCCTGAGCACTTCTGGGTGTGATCCCAAAGCAAACAAACAAAATCCTTAATAATGAGTCTGAGGATGTAAATAACCAGTGGGGCCACAGCGATAGCACAGCTGTAGGGTGTTTGCCTTGCACATGGCTAACCCAGGACAGACCTGGGTTTGATCCCCAGTGTCCCCTATGGTCTCCCCAGCCAGGAGTGATTTTTGAGTGCATAGCCAGGAGTAATCCCTGAGCGTTACAGAGTGTGGCCCAAAGACAGAAAAACAAAACAAAACAAAAAAAACACAACAACAACAAAAAACCCTGTAACAAAAGTTAGAACCTAATGATGTGTAAGAAAATTTATATAATATGGCCAAATGGAACTTACAATAGCTATAATTATTTTAGGCATTTAAAGACATTTAACATTCAAAGACCAATTAATGACTACATCAGAAGATGATGAAAAGGCGTTTGCTGAAACTCAAATATCCATTTATAATAATAGCACTCTCAAACCAGTGATAGAGGGAATTTTCTCGAGTTGATGAATAATATATTTTTAAAATATCTGTCTAATGTCCTAATTAACTGTGACCATTTAGTTTTGTTTCCACTAAAATTAGGGAGAAGCCAAGGCTGGCCCCTCTCACCATCTCTGTTGAACATTATACTAGATTTCTGGCTAATAAAATAAGACAAAAAATAAAATAAGGAGGGGCTGGAGAGATAGCATGGAGGTAGGGCATTTGCTTTGCATGCAGAAGGACAGTGGTTTGAAACTTGACATCCCATATGGTTCTCCGAGCCTGCCAGGAGGAGTTATCTGTTTCTCAGTGCGATCTCAAGCCCTCCCTGAATGTCTGAGAGGGCCGAGGATGCCCACACTGGCCCAATAGATCTGTTAGTCTGGTGGGATTAGGTGCCCTGGGGGGTGAGAGGGGATCCCCGAGACTGGGGTCGGCCCCTTTAAGAGGAAGGGCCGGGTTCACCAGCCACCGGCCCGGACTGAAATTTACAACCTCGAGGCTGAGCATGCGCAGTACCGCCTGGCGCAGCTCCCTTGACAGCCTGCCTGTCATTTCCCTTGGATCGGGACTGGGGCTGGGTATGGTGCTGCTAGGCAAAAACCAGCTTTCTAAGCCGCTTTTCGGGAAGGACCCCGTTGCGCGTCAGGGAACCAATCGTGACCCCTGGAGAGCACTGTCTGGAGGGGTGCAAGGCTGGGAGCTCCCTTGAGCACCCCTCACCAGCCTGGAGCGAACAAAGGGCAGCTGAGGCTCAAAGTGCTGCCCGCAGTTGTGTGCACACCCCGAGCCAAGGCTGAAACCCAGACGCTCCGGGCCACCGCCTGGGACATGGACAGTCGAATGGCGGCGGCGGTGCAGTTGAATGCACCGACCCTGAATCCAAGCAAGAGCTCCCTCCATTCTGAAATCTGGCAGAATTTTCCAATTCTGAAATTTGATTTTGTAGCACAAGTGTTTTGTAGGCACCAGAGCTAGTGGATGCAAAGGAGGGTGAGTTGGGGGGTGATCAGAGAGCGGCTGGGGTGAATCAGTGCTAGAGTGGGGAGCTGCGGGGCCTCTATTCTGAAGAGTAAGGAGTCATGGGGCGGGGTTCAGAGTTTATGAATCTATGAGGGAGGGTTCATGAGCTGCCACAAATCTTTTAGTTTTTTTTGGGGGGGGGGGTCACACCTGCGGCACTCAGAGGTTACTCCTGGCTCTGCACTCAGAGATCGCACCTGGCCGGCTCTAGGGACCATATGGGATGCCAGGATTCGAACCACCATCCTTCCTGGATCAGCTGCATGGTAGGAAACGCCCTACCGCTGTGCTACCTCTCCGGTCCCATTGTCACAAATCTTAACGGAGTATCCTAGAAGCAATGCAAACCCTCTTGGAGTGAGGGGACACTGGGAGAGTAAGGCTGGGTCCCCACAAGTCAATGCAGGGTTCGGAGGGAGAGGTGACAGCATTAGGTTTCAGTGGCCCTGAACAGATTTGGGGATTGGGGGCTGAGAGAAGGGGGCTGAGGAGAGGGTTCTAGAAGGAATTTCTTTTCTTTTTCTACTATATTAAAATACTGAGTTTATTTCACATGTATGTTTTTTGTCTCTCTATCATTTCCATCTGTCTGACCACCTCTACTACTCTGTCTTATCATAACTACTTTCCTTACATACTTAAAACCAAGTAAAAGGGTGGAGTTTCATCTTTAAACATCTAGAAGGAATTTCTGGAAGAAGCACAAGTCAGGTTTTGGCCACGTCCAGTTCTGATGCTGCTCAGATTCCTGAGAACGTGGAGAGTGGGATGTGGACACTGACTGGTCAGGTTGGCGCTGGGGAGGTGGAGGGCACAGACTTCATCAAGGGACATTGGCCAGACTGTGAATACCGAACTCTTGACCCTCAGCCTGCTGCAACCTGTCCAGGAAACCAGTCTCTTTATCAGCAACCAACAAAGCAGGAAGTTGGCCTGATAGGAGTTAGATTTGCAGGAAGCCAGATTGCTATCTCTGGTGACAATTTAGGAAGTCAGACAATAACTTGGGTGATCACTGGCCCTAAATGACTAGGGCTTGATTAGCAGCTGACAGATACCTACTCAGATTTGAATTTCCACATTCCCCTTGGACCAACCTGAGAAACTCAAATAGGTACACTGGAACCAATCACACAGCCTGTCCCTTTCCAGGCTTGCCAGCAACTTTCCCCTACCAGTGGCTCCATCCAATTGGGCCACCCCACCAGTCTGCCTCTGAGCCACTGCAAAGATGTGGGATGGGTGTAAATACCCAGCTTTTGTTCCTTTGATTAGGAGGGTGAGACCTAGTGATGGTGGCCCTGGTATTGGGGCGAGGACAGTGAGTTGTGAGTACTCAGCTGCAGGAATGCATGTACCATGACTGATGTGTTTGGGTCAATAAAAGCAAAGAGGAGTAGGCAGAGTTGGACCAGAGACTGAATGTAGGGTGAAGGGGCTGTCTGGTGGCCAAGTTTTCCTGAGGGAGTAGATCTGAGGAATGTAGTTGAGGGGACCTGGCTGCTGCTTATTCAGCCCTCTGTTTTTTTTCCAGTCTCCCTTGGTAACACTTGAGGCCTTCAGTTTTACTGTCAGTTGGGGGAACTAGTTCACTAGAGCCTGGGGTTCGAGTAGGGGAGGGTGAGAAAAGTTGAGTTTGGAGTGTGATTGGTGGACTATCATGGGTGTCGCAGACCTGTGAGTGGTTCCGTAGCTTTCCCTGAAGCCTGAAACAGGCCCTAATGGAGAGGCCTTCAAGTCAACAGCAAGAGTTGGCCTTAGCGGTGGGAACCATGGTCTGGGGTCTGGGAAAGGATAGATTATGGTGGAATTGGTCAAGGGGTGCATGTGCAGAGGGACATGGGATGAGAATCTATGGAAAGGATTGTGATGTGGTGGATGGGGAGTGATTATGGTGATGCAAAGTGAGGTCCAGATTTGGGGGAAGGTGACATTCCTGTGAGGGACTGAGTGTGAGCTGGTAGGCCTGAGGATCTGGGCCTAGGATTAAGGGATGAGATAGAGACCTTGTTCATTTGTTTGAATCTAGGAGATGTAGTGACCGTAGAGGAAGGGCCCATGGAAGTAGGAGTCTGGATTCTGCTTTGGACTCAGAGCTTAGCTGGTCTCTCCATGCTCACCCATCTGTTCCAGTATGTGGGCTGACACAGATGTCATGTGAGGCATGAGAGAAAAGCAGGCACCAAGGGAACAGCCTTTCCCCATCTTGACAGGAATGTGTGACCTTTGAGAATGTAACCATTTACTTCTCCCAGAAGGAATGAGAACTACTTGACAAGGATCAGAGACTCCTGTACTGCCATGTGACCTGGAGAACTTTGCACTTATAACCTCACTGGGTAAGTCCTTCTCACCACCGGAGTGGCCTGAATTTGTCTCTGCCAGGTCCCCTTTTCCAGGCAATTTTTCCCTCCCATAGCTGCACCGTGGGCTCTGCTTTGCTCCCCACTGTCCAGGTTTATGTGCTGTGGGCTCCATAGTTGAGCTGTTGGAAGTCCCCTAATCCATCTCCAAGCAGCCCCAAGACCTGCTTCCCAGTAGTCTCAGGGGCAAGAGTCAAGAACCAGGATTCTTGATTCCACAGCGTTTGGGTAAAGAGTCCCACCTGATTTCCATCCAGGGAGAATTCAAATCTGTGTCAGGTCTGTTCAGTTTCTTCCTTTATCTTACATTTTCCAAAGCCTGGTCATGCCTGGAGTCCTGTGTAATTATGTCATTAATGTGGTTACTCCTGTGGCCAGTAGAATATTCCTGTGAGGCTTGGTCCATGTCTTGGAAAAGTTTTCTTTTCTTTCCTGGGTCTATTCTGGTGAAGCTCACACAGTCTGTCCACTCACCTGCTTTGTCTTTCCTTAGGACTTACCTCATTCAGGTCCCACTTAATTGCCCAGCTGGAGATGGGGTCAGAACCCTGGGTGCCTGATAGAGTGGACATGACTTCAGCCATGACAAGAAGGACCTATCCTGGGCCTGGTGCTTGTGAGACCTGGGGGAATAATGTCTCTACTGTCTTCATATTAACCTGCAATTTTTCTCATGTGCTTTATTGCTTTGTTGCCAAAGCCACTGAATTTAGCTCTTGTAGCTTTCCTTTTTTGTTTTAAATACATTTCTCTACGTCAGGCTTCTAACTGTGACCCACCTGGCCTTGGCCTTCTGGCCTCTATTGGCCTACATGGAATATACCATGAGATATGAACAGTTTCTATAATAGTTCTTAAACACTGAATATCTGATGCATTTAGGATTTCTTGAATTGAACATAGCCCTTTTGTTTGTTTGTTTGTTTTGTTTTTGTATTCAGAGCCAGGCTTCTGGCAGGCTCGGGGACTATAGGGGATGCCAGAAATCGAACCATCGTTAGTTCTGGGTTGGCTGCATGTAAGGCAAAACCGTTGTGCTGTGTCTCCGGCCCATTGAACCAAATATTTAGTATGGTATGTGGTAGTCTTCATGTTTGTCAGTAACCAGGCCTCCCTGGAAGCCTTTACAGAGAGATGAGCAGGAGGTCCTGCCTTTCCACTCAGCATTGTACCCCCATCTTTGTGTCATTGGTTGTGGTTAAGCTACCCTATTTTGTGATCTAATCAGGCATAGTATTGCAGAGCAGACTTAACTAACTCTGTAGCCTGACTTTAGGCTTCTCATTCTGCCAGCAATCCTATGAACTCCTCTGGAATCAGATAGGCATTAGTGATGAGACAATTTTCTTTGATGGAAATCAAATGAATTTGATTCACATTTCTGTTTACAGCTTTTTGTCATGGAGCCAAAGGTGAGGAGGCACCTTCTGAGCACAGCCTTTCTGCTGAAGAGGTTTCACACACAAGGAATCCTAAGATAGCTCTGTCTATCCAGAAGGATGATTCCCATGACAGAGATGGCCTAGACCCCAATATCACCTGAATGAACCCCAGGCAACACATCAGCCCAGGCAGAAGCCACCTGAAAGAGAGTCTGGGTTTAACTCTAAACCTCAGCAACGGGTGCAGTAGAATGTAGACAAGCATATCAGAAGGAATGAAGCCAGGGCCTGACCTGTGAAGAGCTGTTGAGATAATATATCAGAGAAGTCTTTCCTATTTGGAAGTGGTAGGAAGAATTTGGTAGCCAGACTCTTCCTTCAGCATGAGACCACTCACACTGCAGTAGAGGAAAACTCATGCGCTGAAGATACAGTAGACTTTGACATTGTGCAAAGCCATAGTAAGTGCAACGAATCTGAGATAGCTTTGGATGATAAACCCACACTTGCTTAGCAGCAGCAGAGAACACTCACTGCAGATAGGCCCTAAGAGTGCAGTAAGTGTGGGATATTCTTTACCCATGCCTCTGGCCTCTTTCAGCACCAGAGAATCATAATAGAGGCAAGCCGCGTGAGTGCTGTGAATGTGGGAAATTCTTTAGCCAGTACTGTAGTCTCATTCAACATAGGAGGGTGCACACAGGTGAAAAGCCCAATGAATACAGTGAATGTGGGAGATTCTTTAGCCAACACTCCAACCTCATTCATCACAAGAGGGTTCACACTGGTAAAAGTGCTGTCTCACTGGTAAAAAGCTGTCTCACAAGTGCCGGGAATGTGGGAAATTCTTCAACTGCCAACTCCAGCTTAATTAAACATTGGGAAAGTCATTCTGGAGAATGACCTTATAATGCCAAGGAATGTGGGAAATTCTTCAGCCATGGCACCAGTCTCATTCAACACCAGATAGTTCACACTGGCTAACGGCCCCATCCATGGTGCAGGGAATGTGGGAAAACTTTCAGCCAAAGCTCCATCCACACTGGTGAATGTGGAAGATTCTTTTTTTTTTTTTTGAATGTGGAAGATTCTTTAGCCAAATTTCTAGCGTAAATGTCAGACTTCATACAGGTGAATGGCCTTATCAGTGCCCTGAATATGGGAAATTCTTTAACCAAAACTCTACCTCAACAACCACTGGAGAGTTCACACTGTTGAACATCCCTATGAGTGCAGTGAATGTGGGAAAACTTTCAGAGAGAGGTCTAATCTGAGGCAGCACCAGAAAGTTCACAGGCCAGATAGGCCATCTAAGTGTAGTGACTATGGGAAAGGCTTCAGCCAAAGGCCTACCCTTAACTGGCATCAGAAAATTCATATATAAGAAATGGGCTTCTTGATTCAAGAGAACCATCAATGCACAGTAGAGATGAACTCTGAGAAGAGTCTTGATGAGGGAGCTGAAGCCAGAAATTGAACCTTGTTTATCCAAATATTTGTCTGAGTGTACTTCCTGTGAGTGAATGCTAGATAGTTGGAAGCTTTCTGGAGCTAAATTATATCTTCTGATTATGGAGTTGACCACAGTTTTATTCCTGTTGGGGTTTGTGATGGAAGCTGTCTCAGTTTTACCAGCTGGCAGTTCTCCAGAGAGTCTATCAATTACTCCCTGTACTGGGGAAAAAGACATTTGTTCTTGCTTTCAAGAGGAACAGTGAATCATCCCAGGAAAATGATAGACATCCTCCTAAGACTGCTATAATTGTGAAAATGAATCTGTCTTTGGACCATAGAGCCCTGAGCTGGTTTCTGTCACCAATTTGTAGAGACATTATTTTTTTTTATTTAAGGACTTTGATATCTCACATGGTGCACATAATGGATCTATACACTATCTACTTTGATCCCCAAATGACCAATGGGGACCACAAACAGTCCCCAAACCACATTGCTTGTGTGGATGATAGATAATAAGGGGTTTATGGTTATAGTTACCTTTTGTTGTGTTTTCATCTCTGTGTGATGTAGATTAAAAAAAACAGGATAAGGATTTTTCCAAACTAAATTTTATTTCTTCTGAGGGTACAGTAGGTGGCAGAGAACACCTTACCATCGGCATTTGGCTTCATTTCTATATTGTGACCCCAGGCCTCCTAAGAGATCATAGTACAATTGGGAGTCTAAGGTTGTGGTTTGACTAGCATAAGTTTTTGTGAACCAGAAATTACCCAGGCGCAGTTCTAACAACCTCTGGAAACAAATTGAACCAGGGCCCTTATTTCCAGGTATCCCATATACCTTAGCACTATTATGTAGATGTTTTTTTTAGACACCGGGCTCCAGTGGGATCAAATGTTGTACAGAAATACTGGGAACCATGAATAAGTGACACTTTAGTGAACTACAGAGAATGTCTAAAACTACATTCTACTCTAAAGTAAATTCATGAATGTTTCTCCCCAACCCCCGAAATTAGTATAGAATTCAGCTTTGAGAGGTATGTTCCACCAGAACTCTGCTGGCAGAGCAAATAATCTGAAGCATTTATGGGTGGCCAAAGGCTCTCTGAAGATTCAATCAAAGGCCACTGGCAGGAAAGGTGACTACTGAAAAGAAACAAATACAATATTCTGTGGATGTAACATTTATGAGATATGCTGCCATTTTTGTTTCCAATGCATGAAAAAATAAAAGAGGTAGTAGAGTCAGTGTAGGATAGCCAAATTCTGGTTTTCTAAAATGAGAGGGAGATAAAAAATTTTATGCTCAGAAATTTCTTCTAATGCTTTCCTGAGATATTATTGTCATGCAGTAATTGATCATATTTGATATGCACATGATGATAAGTTTTAAAAAAAAACTGTATAAACTCAGGGAACCAATGCTACCATCCTGGTAATAAAGCTGTCCATTAGTCATATAGCTACCTCAGGCCCTTTATCCCTCCTTGCCTAGGAACCCACTGGGGACTATACTGCAAGAAAACTATTGCTTTATGTCTTTTTGTTCTCCTCTATGGATTTCTTGGCTGTTTCTAGAACTTTATATAATTGGAATACTAAAGTATTTTATTAAAGTATTATCTTGAGAATCATTCAAATTATGTGTATAGTTTATTCATTTTACTGCCAATTAATGCTCTATTGAATATTCTACAAGTTTTTAAGCTTTACTTTGTGTGTGTGTGTGTGTGTGTGTGTGTGTGTGTGTGTGTGTGTGTGTGTGTGTGTGTGTGTGGTTTTTGGGTCATACCCGGCAGTGCTCAGGGGAAACTCCTGGCTTCATGCTCAGAAATTGCTCCTGGCAGGCACGGGGGACCATATGGGATGCCGGGATTCGAACCGATGACCTTCTGCATGAAAGGCAAACGCCTTACCTCCATGCTATCTCTCCGGCCTCTAAGCTTTACTTTTTTAATTTTTTTTTTTTTTTTTTTTTTTTTTTTTTAGTTTTGGGTCACACCTGGCAGCACTCAGAGGTTACTCCTAGCAAGCTCAGGGAACCATACGGGATGCTGGGATTCAAACCACCATCCTGAATGCCAAGCAAATGCCCTACCTCCATGCTATCTCTCCAGCCCCACTTTTTTTTTTATTCTTTTTTTTTTATTATTGTGACTGAAGTTCATTACACAGAATTATTTACGATACATAGTGACAATGAATGAAGGGCATTCCCATCACCAATGTTGTCCTCCCTCCACTCTTGTTCCCAGCATGTCTCCCACATCTCCCTCTTTTACCCCCCAGAATCCTAGTGCAAATGGTCTCCGCCTTACAGCTTGTTATAGGTTGGGTATCTATTCTGTTTGGTGTTCCAGTCTGGTTATTTTTTTATTTACACTACATGTTCATATGACTGATCCTGGTATCATTCTTTCCCCCCCTCAATTTATGAGGCTGAATGATTCAAATTATGCTATTCTGTTGGAGATAAAAAGGTTAAGGAAAAGAGGAGAAAAAATTTGGTATCAACTACTAAAAAAAAAAAAATCACCGAATAATAGCCACAAAAGTGGAAAAGAAAGAAAAAAGTGGGAGAAAAAAGAGGAGGAAAATAATATCAAAAAACAAACAAAAAATAAAACAAAACAACACCAGAGGGGCCGGGTAGGTGGCGCTGGAGGTAAGGTGTCTGCCTTGCAAGCGCTAGCCAAGGAAGGACTGCGGTTCGATCCCCCGGCGTCCCATATGGTCCCCCCAAACCAGGGGCTATTTCTGAGCACATAGCCAGGAGTAACCCCTGAGCGGCAAACGGGTGTGGCCCAAAAAACAAAAAAACAAAAACAAAAAAAAACAACACCAGAAAAAGTGCTGCAGTGGCAGGGTTTGTGTTACCCCACCTTTTTTTTTTTTTTTTTTTTTTTTTTGTATAGGCACAGCAAGTATTGGGGAAGGAAGGAAATTCCCGTGGCCTAAGAGATTCAGGGTTTCTCCACTCTTGAAGCATATTGTCATGGGAACAACCACTGGCTCCATACCTTCTCATTGCCATATCCCAGGTTTTTGTTTTTGTTTTTGTTTTTGTTTTTTTTTGCGGTGTCCAGAACCTTTCTTCTCTGTTGTGAATGAGAAAATAAGGCCACTATAGCAAGCAATCTTGGTATTTGCGCAGGTCCCAGGACAGGGCCTAGGATAGAGTCTTTAAGGTTCTAGGGGTACTGTTCCTCCATTGTTGGTGTGTTCAGTTTTCTGTATCATGTACTCCATGTTTTTGCTCGTTCCCTAAGCTGAAGTCTAGGAAATTATGGTTCCAATGGTTCTGCTCAGTCTCTGTTGTCAGAATTGGGCCTCTGTACTAAGAAGTCTTGATTTTTGTAAAAGACCTGGGCTATAGCCTAGGGTAGGGTTTTCCTTAATGGTCTCAAGGTACGTTCTGCCCAGTCACAGTTGTCAAAGTCAGTTTTCTGTAGTTAGTGCTCTTATTTTTCATAGTTCAAAGGACGATACATCTTCTGATTTCCACTTAGTGTTAGGTGATGTGATAGGAGCTCCTGGTCTTAGGTCAAGTTGTCATTTCCTCACTGTCCTCGTCATATTAACACTGGCACAAGTATATCTCCCAACGCAGCTTAGTTTCTGGTGTTGTTGCATGGGTTTGTTTCAGTTCTACGTCTGGGATCTACTCCAGCCCCACTTGTTAATTATCTTAATGAAAAATTGGGTAAAGTATACATTACATAAAACTTACTGTTATAGGGGCTGAAGTGGTGACGCAAGTGATAAGGCTTTTGTCTTGCCTGTGCTAGCCTAGGACGGACCGTGGTTCGATTCCCTGGCATCCCATATGATTCCCCAAGCCAGGAGCGATTTCTGAGCACATAGCCAGGAGTAACCCCTGAGCGTCACTGGGTTTGCCCCCCCAAAAAAACTTACTGTTATAACTATTTTGGGAAAGCTGGGGTGCCACACCCAGTGGTGCTCAGGGGCAGCTCCAGCTCTGTGTTCAAGGGTTATTCCCAGTAGTGCTCCAGTGATCAGGCAGAGAGCCTACAAAGACTGTGCTCAGCTCATTGAGTTATCTCTCTAGCCCACATTGAACCAGTACTATATGTATAGCTTGGCGATATTAGGTATTAATAATGTAAAATAATTTCCAAGATACTTTCATCATGTAAGATTAAAACTCTTAATTTTCCCAATCTTTTAGAAATACCATTCTACTTTCTGTCTTTAAGAATTTGACTACTCTAGGTATTCCATTGTAGCAAATCACTTTAAGTACACATCCTGTTTTAATACCCAGAGCACACAATCTGCTTTCCTTAACCCCCTTATCCTGTCTTCCCTAAATACAGAAGCACTCCCTCTGTTTTAATCCCCTCTCACATCCTACTTGATTGGCTGGTACAGAGTCCAAATCCTACTCTCCCCTAATATAAATATCCCTTTTCTACCTAAAATAAATTTGAGTTTCTCTCCCAAAGTGGCTGGTGGATGCTCCTTTGTGAGGGCTCTACTTACCCAAGACCCGTCCTCACCAGTGATTTCTATATCTTGGGATCTGACCTCATCAGTGTCATTTACACTCCATGAATGAAATAATTATTTGTCTTGGACCTTATGTTCTAGGCCATGAGTTCCTAGGGCTATCTGAACTCTTTTTTTTTTTTTTCTTTTTTTGTTTGTTTGTTTTTGGGCCACACCCGGTGGTGCTCAGGGCTTACTCCTGGCTGTCTGCTCAGAAATAGCTCCTGGCAGGCACGGGGGACCATATGGGACACCGGGATTCAAACCAACCACCTTTGGTACTGGATCAGCTGCTTGCAAGGCAAACACCGCTGTGCTATCTCTCCGGGCCCCTATCTGAACTCTTGGTCCATGTGACTAAACACCTTTCTCTGCCATCCACCTTGGCTGCAATCTTGATTTTTTTTTTTTAATTTTCCTAGCAGAATCTTAGAAAGAAGTGAGGGGAGAGAAAGAGAGGAATATGTGTTCCAGAGAGAACACAGACTTCTCTAGCAAGGAAAAAGCTATGTTACTTGAGGAGGAAAAAGGTGTGTTGGTCACTCTGCCAAGGGATCAATCTTGCCAGAGTTCAGGGATCGTATGCAGTACAAAGGACAGAACTGGAGTCTGGTGTATGCAAGGCAAGTGCCTTACCCTTGTTCTATCTATCCAACCCTTTTGATATCTCTTTTTGGGGGAGGGTTTGAGTCACACTCAGCAGTGCTCAGCAGTTACTCCTGGCTCTGTGCTCAGAAATCACTCCTGGCAGGCACTGGGGACCATATGGGATGCCGAGATTCGAACCACCATCCATCCTGGATCCATCGGCTATCTGTAAGGCAAATGCCCTACCACTGTGCTATCTCTCTGGCCCCCTCTTGATATCTTTTTATATATCAGATTTGATTTGCTAAATTTTTGTTTCAGCTCAAATTATATTCTGCACCCATATTAATGATGTTGGACTGTTGTCTGATTTGGGTACTGGTAAATTTTGACTCCACGGAATAAGTGAGGAAGCATTTTTAACTTTTCAATTTAAGGAATAGTTTGTAGAATTTGTATACTTCATCTCTGAATGTTAGGTAGCAATTACTATGGAAGCATTTAAACTACAATTTCCTTTGTATGAGGGTTTTCTAATTACAAATGTCATAGATATATGACCATATAGCTTATATAATTATTATGTTATTATTTTTTATTTCTTGGTATTTTGGGCCACACCCGGTGACGCTCAGGGTCACACCCAGTGACACTGAGGCTATGCGCTCAGAAATCTCTCCTGGCGTGGAGGACCATATGGGATGCCAGGAGACCAAACCCCCATTTGTCCTAGGCTAGCGCACGCAAGGCAGATGCTTTATGCCCTGCGCCACCCGCTCCCGCCCCTTATCATGTGAATATTAATGGTTTCTGTCTTTTGCAAGGTGAAACATTTATGTGATCTGAAAAGAAACCACAGTATTATTTGTATTGTTTTGTTTGTTATGTTTTTGGTCACATCTGAGAGTGCTCAGAGCTTATTGGCTCTATGCTCAGGGATCACTCATGGTCATGCTCAGAGGGCCATATGGGAATTGAACTTGAGTTGGCCAAGGTCAAGCCACTCTTTATTCACAGTGCTCTCTCTGGTTCCATAATTTGTATCTTTAAAGGAATTTTAATTATTTAATGTATTGGCATAAATGGGTTTATAATTTTCCCTTACTCCCTTCCAAGGGTTGTACAATCTATAACAATGTCTCCTCTCATTTTAAATATTGGTAATTTGAACACTCTCCTCTCTCACTTTATAAGTTCTGGTGAATGCACCATTTATCAATTACCTTTTTTTTTTTTTGGTTTTTGGGCCACACCTGGTGATGCTCAGGGGTTACTCCTGGCTATGTGCTCAGAAATCACTCCTGGCTTGGGGGACCATATGGGACTAATTCTACTATTCTCTAGATGTTTTGCTGGTTTTTCTCTACAATTTATTCTACCTTTTTTTGTTTGTTTGTTTTTGGTTTTGGTTTTTGGGCCACACCCAGCGGTGCTCAGGGTTTACTTCTGGCCATCTGCTCAGAAATAGCTCCTGGCAGGCACGGGGGACCATATGGGACACCAGTATTCGTACCAACCACCTTTGGTCCTGGATCGGCTGCTTGCAAGGCAAACACCGCTGTGTTATCTCTCTGGGCCCCAATTTATTCTACTTTTATTGATTTTTTAAAATTTTTTATCTTACCTTTTCCCTTCTTTGCTTCCCTATTTTTGTTTTGTTTTGTTTTGGGGTCATAACTGACAGTGCTCAAGGACTACTCTAGTATGTGATGCTTAGGGCGCACCTCTAACAGTGCTCGAGGGACTAATGTAGTGTTGGAAATCTAACACAGGCTCCTAGCAAAGCAGGTGCACTAGTCCTTTTCTTACCTGCCTTTTTCTTCTTTTCACAGTTTTTAAATATGGAAACTGCCATTCTACTTTTTTGGGGGGGTCACACCTGGCAATACGCAGGGTTTATTCCTGTCTCTGCACTCAGAAATCGCTCCTGGCAGGCTCGGGAGACCATATGGGATGCCAGGGATTAAACCTGGGTCAGGTTTAATTAAACCAGGTCGTCCATGTGCAAAGCAAACGCCCTACCACTATGCTATTGATCCAGCCCCACCATTCTAATTTCAATATCTTTTATTTTGTGTTTTCATAAAGCCTTCACTACTTATCCTTTTATTCTATATTTTCTTCTAAATATTTAATATTTTATAAATTTACATTTTATACTCAATTTTTTTCTATTTCATTGGTGACCTCTTTTGAGTTTATTTTCACTTAATGGTATGAGGTTAGGTTAATGTTTTAGGTTACCTGTTTTGGTGAAGTCTATGCCCAGAGAGATTTAATTTCTCCAGTGTTATCATTGAAAAGACTCCTCAGCCTTCCTTTACTTGATTTGTATCTCTGTACGGATGTCACATTTTACTGGCTTCTGGAGACATGTTCTACTCAGTGGAACATTCAGTTCCCCATAAGTTTTTAGCTAGACAAATATTTCCTTTTCAAATTCTAGTTCACAAAAGGGTTCCAAAATGGATCTTTCTCTTGTTCCAGGCTTGTCAGTCTTCTGGTCACATTTCATAAGGATTGGAAATCACAGAGAGAAGTGCATTCTTTCCAGGAAGGCTTAACTGGAGATGTCCCAGGACTCAGAATACATCTTTTTTTTTTTTTTTTTTTTGGTTTTTGGGCCACACCCGGTAACGCTCAGGGGTTACTCCTGGCTATGCGCTCAGAAGTTGCTCCTGGCTTGGGGGACCATATGGGACACCGGGGGATCGAACCGCGGTCCGTCCAAGGCTAGCGCAGGCAAGGCAGGCACCTTACCTTTAGCGCCACCGCCCGGCCCCTCAGAATACATCTTATTAAATGTGTGTGTGTGTGTGTGTGTGTGTGTGTGTGTGTGTGTGTGTGTGTGTGTGGAGGGAAGGAGATTTAGAGCTAACCTTACATCAGAGAATAAAACTTAACCCCATCTGGGGCTGGGCGGTGATGCTAGAGGTAAGGTGCCTGCCTTGCCTGCACTAGCCTTGGATGGACCACGGTTCGATCCCCCGGCGTCCCATATGGTCCCCCAAGCCAGGAGCGACTTCTGAGCACATAGCCAGGAGTAACCCCTGAGCATCACCGGGTGTGGCCCAAAAACCAAAAAAAAAAATTTAACCCCATCAAGTTCAGTGGCACATTGTTCTCTAATGATTGTTGGTCTTAACTCAATTTGGGTATTTCTTTGGTATTCAAGCCAGAGACCCAAGCCCTTCAAATATTGATTCATTATTTGATTGATCAAATATTGATTCATCCACACATGATAGATGGTGAAATCTACAAGCCACCAAGCTTGGCTCAGACAAGTCCTCAAACCCAGAGTTGTTATCAGCTTCTCTCTCACTAACCAAACCAATTGAAGCAAAGAAGACATGATAATAGGTCAGAGTAACACGTAAAAGGCCTGTCTCAAGCTATGTTAGAACTCTGATATCTTAATATCATGAACCATAAAGGCATAAAGTCAACACTCACTTAAACCCCCAAGCAGATGATGTCACCTGAGACGAATGGTTTGTTATGGGACTTTGCGGTGTCAGAGACAACTTCACATTCAGACTCTCTCTGCATGGCACCCATGTGTAAAATAAAATATAAAATTTAAAGTCCACCTATACCCATAGATTGACTCTAAGAAAGCATAAAGTGTACATAGAATGGTATAGATTTTATTCCTTTTATATCAGGATTTTTTTTACATCTTCCCTGACTCATGATAGCTCCAATAAAGCTATCTTAAATTTACAATAGCCTCTGGAAACAACCCAGATGCCTGACAACAGATGAGTGGCTAAAGAAACTGTGGTACATATACAGAATGGAATACTATGCAGCCATCATGAAATTTTCCTATACATGAATGGACATGGAAACTATTATGCTGAGTGAAATGAGTCAAAGGGAGAGAGATAGACACCAAATAGTCTCATTTATCTGTGGGATTTAAGAAAAATAAAAAACATTATTATAATAATGCCCAGAGACAATAGAGATGAGGGCTGGAATATGAAGCTTATCATATTATGAATATGAAGATGAGGGCCATGATATGAAATTTACCACAAAGAGTGATGAGTTCAGTTAGAGAAATAACTACACCAACAACTATCATAACAATGGTAGTGAGTGAAAGTAGTAGAATGCCTGTCTTGAATGAATAAAGGCAGGGCGTGGAAGAGGAGGGAGTTGGGGGGCATTGGTGGTGGGAAGGTTACACTGGTGAAGGGGGGGGTATTCTTTTTTTTTAACTAAATCCAACTATAGACATGTTTATAATCATGTGCTTAAATAAAGATATTATTTAAAAAAACTTTAAATTCTAAAAGATAGCTATCCTAAATTAAAAATATTGAGTAAAAAGTGAATTTGACATGCATAATCTAAACAAAACTTCCATGTGCTCAGAACACTCCTGCTGATCATACTGTGTATCATGGTATCGATTTTTTATTCTTGTCTTTGCATGCTGACGGGACACCATGACTGGCTCCTATTGCCAGCACTATGAGAAAGTAGCACAAATTGCTAATCTGAATTTTGAGGGAATCAAAATAACATTTTCTATGGAGGAATAGTGTTAAGCAAAATAAACTAGAGGTCAAATCCTAGATAATCTCTCTCATCTATCGTATATAGAGAAACAAGAAAAGGGAATAAACAGGACTGGATGTAGACAAACTCTTGACACTGGATTACAAAACAGCACCAACTAGTGAGAGAGGGTGAAGGAAGAGGTTGACTTGACACCACATAAGAACACGGATGGAGGGGTCTTAAGCTATTTGGTGGAGGTAAAGGTATAGCAACTTCGTACATTAAAATCATAAACATTAGGTACAGCTTTTTGTCTTGCACACAGTCACTGAATTCCACCCCAGCATCCCATATGGTTCCTTGAGCACCTCCATGACTGATTCCTGAGTGCAGAACCAGGAGTAACCCTAAGCATTGCTGGGTGTGGCTGCTTGAAAGTCATAAAAAATAAATTCAAACATTAATACTATTGCAACCATTTTTTTGTTTTTTGTTTTTTGTATTTTTAGGGGGCCACACCTGTTTGACGCTCAGAGGTTACTCCTGGCCATGCGCTCAGAAGTTGCTCCTGGCTTGGGGGGGGGGCATTTGGGATGCCTGGGGAATAGAATCTTGGTCCATCCTAGGCTAGTGCTCGCAAGGCAGACACCTAACCTCTAGCGCCATCACTCTGGCCCCTATTGCAACCATATTACCTAAATTACAATATATTTTTAAAAATATAGTGTCTACAAAGTATGTATGGACTTGGCACTATTGGATAGTTGGAAAATAAGTCAAATCATTGGAACCCATTCAAAATTATCCTAGCATGAAGCTCACTCTTTTTGTGAAGTTTAAATATACCTGCTTTTGAGTCCTGGTAGTTAATGTTTCAAGTCAGTTATGTTTAAGCTCTGGGATTTCTCTTTGGTTCTTTGTTAGTATATCCTCCTTGTTATTTTCATTTTGTGCTAATATTCCAGTTTTTTTTTGGGGGGGGGGCCACACCCGGTGATGCTCAGGGGTTACTCCTGGCTATGCGCTCAGAAGTCGCTCCTAGCTTAGGGGACCATATGGGATGCCAGGGGATCGAACCGTGGTCCGTCCTAGGCTATTGCTGGTGTTAATTCTTTTAACATCTTAAAGTCCCCAACTTTAAATTTCTGTCTTGTTTATTTGAACTCTCTTGATATCAGTTGTTGTGGGGTTTTGTCCTTTTGAAGAGTCCATCTGTTTATTTTCTTCCTGTGCCTTCGGGTTGTTTTATTTTTTTAAACTGGACATTTAGTTCATACTATGGTAATTCTAGAAAAACAGATTTTTTTTTTTTTTGGTTTTTGGGTCACACCCGGCGGTGCTCAGGGGTACTCCTGGCTGTCTGCTCAGAAATAGCTCCTGGCAGGCACGGGGGACCATATGGGACACCGGGATTCGAACCAACCACCTTTGGTCCTGGATCGGCTGCTTGCAAGGCAAACACCGCTGTGCTATCTCTCCGGGCCCAAAAACAGATTTTTTGAGTTTTCTGTTTGGGTTTTTGTTTGTAATTTTCTATGGTGTTTCTATGCCAGGGATCAGCCTGAGGTGAAATTTTAAGATCTTCTCAGCTCTCTTAGAATCCTGAATCTTTCTCTAGGCATATCCAGTGAATTTTTCCCCCCAAATTCTCACCTACACACCATTGCAATTGAATGTCCTTAAATGCCTGTTCTCTAGAAAGAAAAGGGGGAAAAAGAAGAAAAATACAAAACTATGTGCCACTGTTCCTTTAAATACCCTAGTGGCATCTTTAGCAGGTGTGGGTTGAAAGGACAGTGGCTCTCTTGTGACTATCAGCAGCAATCTTAATCAGAGCACAGCACCCCAATCTCTAGAGTACACATTCATTATTGTACAGCGCAGCTCCCACGCGCTCCACTAGGAATGTGAGGACAGCTTCTTGCCTGAGGGGCACTGAGGGACGGGACATGAGCATTTGAGACAAATGTTACAGACATAAAAGTGACCCAAAATCATCACATTTTACCAGCTGTAGGCTTCCCCCACAATATTAGGCACATACATAGATTCCAAATAAGCTAGTTTCTTTGGATGGTTTCTGCTAGTAAAATTATCCTTTTTTTCCTCCTTGATTCCCTAATGCCACTTTTGTTTATTTGTTTTGTTTTGGGGCTACACCCTGTGACACTCAGGGGTTACTCCTGGCTATGCGCTCAGAAATCATTCCTGGCTTGGGGGACCATATAGGATGCATGGGGATTGAACCAGGGTCCATTCTAGGTCAAACTCATGCAAGACAAACACCCTACCGCTGGGCCACCCCTAATGCCATATTCTGACATCACTCAATTCTAGATGATTCTGCTTCCTTCACTTTGAAATCCTGATAGTAAGTAAATGAATGCTTGCTATTTCCTTGTATCCTCTTTCTAAATAATTGCTTTATCATTTAAATAAACCTCTGGTAATAAGTTAGCCTCTACAATGCATCTCACCTATGACTTATATAGGTACTCTGGCCTTCCTTTGCTTTTTGCTAACCAGGTATCTCTCTCCCTCATCACTTTGGCTTTTAATCTATTTTTGGTTATTTACAATTTTTTTGATCTCTTAAGCGATGTTCAGGAGATGCAAGGCCCTACTCAGTGATCCTCAATAAACTTGGCCAGTAGTTAATGCAAGGTCTTAAGAATTCATTGCTGCTGGGACTTGCAGGGGTGAGGATGGGGAAAATCCTATACATTCGGGAGTATTTAAGGGCTCCCAGGGCTTCACGTGGGTGTTAAGGCAACTAGTAGGCCAAGTACCTTACTTAACCCCTATACTATCTCTTCCCAGCTCCTTAATTGTATTTTTGCCATTACCATGTAGTGAAACTCCAAGTTACTCCCCAGAATTAGAGCAAACCACAGAAGTTTGTCAACAACAGTGGGCTCATGAGCAAGACTGTCATTTCTTCAGTTCAGAAATTCTCACGAACGTTCTCCGAGTTTGAAGGTGCCTGCTATATCCTTTGGTTTTCTTTCTCTCTTTCTTTCTCTCTCTCTTTCTTTCTCTCTTTCTTTCTCTCTCTTGTTCTTTCTCTTTCTTTTTCTTTCTTTCTTTCTTTCTTTCTCTTTTTCTTTCTTTCTTTCTCTTTTTCTTTCTTTCTTTCTTTCTTTCTTTCTCTTTCTTTCTTTCTTTCTTTTTCTTTCTTTCTTTCTTTCTTTCTTTCTTTCTTTCTTTCTTTCTTTCTTTCTTTTTCTTTCTTTGGGGTTGGTCTCAGAGAAATGACATTTAAGCAAAAGCTTAGTTGGGTTTTTTTGTTTGTTTATTTGTTTTGGTTTTGGTTTGGGGTTTGGGGCCACACTCAATGAGAACCAGGTATTACTCCTGGCTCTGAGCTCAGAAATTACTTTTGGCAGGCTCAGGGGACCATATGGGATGCCAGGGATTGAACCCAGTTGATCATACCTGGGTTGGCCACATGCAAGGCAAATGCCCTACCCACTGTGCAATTGCTCTGGCCCCTAGCAAATGTTTAAAGGAAGAGGGAAATTGATTTGAATATTCATAAATATGTTGCATGGAGAAGAAATGGTCATAACAACATCCCTTTAGTAGATGACCCTAGTCAGTCATAGTGTGGATAGCCTAGTGTGAATATAAACCCAAGGTCTCTCCCTCAATTCACTAAAGATCTTCTCATATCTAGAAGTTCTGGTGAGATTGACTGAGTCATTCACTATTTTTGCATAACACTTCAATATTTTTACTTATGCTTTGTACAGGTATTAAAGCTGCCCCCTAAAGCCAAGAGCTATTCCAAATAAACAGGTGCATGACTATTGCCTTCTCAAAGCCCGTTTCCTTGAGAATCCAATTTTTTGCAGAGAATTATTTTAATTTGATATTAGATAATGTTTGGTTTGTTATGTCAAGAGATCTCTGTGATATAATTAAATATAGGAATAAACTATAAGAAATAGGGAACCTGGACTCAGTGACAAAAATTCCTGGCTTGTAAGTCTGAGGTTGGTGAAGTCACAAGTTCAATCCCTGGTACCACCCCATGTGCTGAGAATGATCTCAGTAGCTTTTCTGATTGGTATCCTCAGTGCAATAACAAAGTGTGTGATATCTGGCACATCACAACTAAGTGTATTGAAACTCCACAATTAAGTAAATGCAAACACTGGTCATTGCAATCAGAAGAGAGAGAAGGGAAATTTTTCAAAATCAATTTTAGAAAGAAAAGAAATGGAGATAGCAGAATGGTTTATGTACTGGAGGTTCAGAAGACTAGAAGACAAGTGAGGCTTAGAGTATTGTCATCTGAGAGTAAAATTTCTAGAGTGTAAGAAATAGACCCACATCTCACAATATATGCCAAATAAAGGCCCAACTTTACCGCTTCGTGACTAATCTTGGGAGACATGCCAAGCCAAGCCAATGACACATACAGGTCTTTGAACTAAAAACTCTGGGATGCTTTCTTTCAGGACTGGGGCAGTCCCCACTCTGCTGAAGCTCTGGCAGCCACATCCCACAGCTGTCACCCTACAAACAGCTCAATTTCACTGCTTCACAATTAATCTCTGAAGACAGGTCAAGCCTACAAAACTCCCCAGTATACCTATTTGGGAGGTTGAAAAATTCTAGGGTATTTTCAGAATGTCATTAGGCAGCTTCCCCCCACCACACTTCTTATACTTCGAGAAGTCCCAGCAGCCACACCTATATTCCATATCCCATAACCATCATGTAAACAACCCAGCTTCACAGCTTCATAACTAATCTTGGAAGAGATATCAATCCATGCCAATGGAGAACACAGGTACACTATTCTTTGGACTGAAAACTCTGGGGCCAAGAATCATCTCAGTTCTAAGAACCTTCTGGGACATAGTGCTGCAGTCTCAAACCCCCTCCCCAAATTCTGCAATACTAACAGCCCAGTAGGACCACAGCAAATTAAATGGGAAGGTGTTAACTCAATGAACAAAAACAATTAACACAGAGATTCAACTAGCAACAAACAGCTCAGTAAATTCTTAGACAATGACTTTAGTAACACCACTGTGATATATATAACAACTATCACAGATTGGCTTTTATTCATCTATTTTCTGATCATTCCATTTCCCATTGAGGCCTCATCCCCCACCCTTTCTCCCTAGGTAACTTGACCTTACCTGCAAGACCCTGCCCATTCCTGGGAGGGGTCTTGGAAAAGGTAGAAAAGCCTTTGAGCCAGGGGATTAGGGGTCTGCCCTGCTGAGCTCACTGGCTTTTGGCTGGCTCTCACGCTTCTGGTCTTTGGCCAGCATGGAGCTAAAAGGGAAGATGGCTGAAAGGAGTTAAGATGCAGGGCTAGCTAAGAATGGCTGTGCTTGAAAGGTTATGAGATAGGCCACACACATGTGGTGAATAGGGCATGAATAAAGATGATGCTTCCTGATGCCTGTCTCTGGATGAGTCTGATTCCACCGTTCACCTTAACCTGGGACCCGCCGGCTGAATGGGGGTTGCAGAGCCACATGGCCTGGAATGGCATCCACCTCCATCCAGCTCCATCGTTAATTATTTAACACTACACCCATTTTGTTGTAACAAGCAATATGAAATAAATTTGTTTGTACTTCCTAAGGGGGCAGGTGGGTGGGAAATTAGAGACATTGAAGGAGGAAAGCCACACTGGTGGTGTGTAAAATAAAAATCCATGAGTTGTGAGACCTCCCCAGGCACCATAATTCTAAACTCCACGCAGCCAGGTTTGAAGGGTAGCAGTGAAGAATAATACCAAACCAGGGGCCCGGAGAGATAGCACAGCGGTGTTTGCCTTGCAAGCAGCCGATCCAGGACCAAAGGTGGTTGGTTCGAATCCCGGTGTCCCATATGGTCCCCCGTG